>NW_023596361.1:622408-706328 GCF_011947565.3 Pollicipes pollicipes | reverse complement strand
TCAACCCTGTCGACACACTCCACCTCTACAGACGTCGCATGTTATCCCTTTACGAGGAAGTCCGCTCAATGCTTTTTTATTCGGAGGCGTCCAAGGCCACCCTTCTGACAAGAGCTCCCTCTTCCTACCCAGCAGTGCCCATGTCCTCCAGCACGCACGACCCCAGCTGCTCCCCTCCTCCCCGACCCATCCCTGACCAACCCAGCCCCTCACATCCTCGGCTGACCCAGCCGCCTCCCCCCCCCCCCTCAGGCTGACCCAGCCGGCTGCGCTGCCGCCTGCGCCCACCTGTGACGGTGGAGCCCGGCAGCAGTGAAGCGTGGGCAACCGCCTGGTACTGACGCGCCGCCGGCTGCTGGCCTGCTGCCGCAGCCGCTGCTTGCGGAGGTGCTGCGCCTGATGGTGGGCGGCCATCTGCTGGTGGTACATGATCTGCTCGGCGTCAGGCCGGTCGGGTGGCCGTAGGCCGGGTCCTGAGCGCTGGGTCAGCCGGCGGCGGCGCTCCGTGTGGCGCCGCCGGTCGCGGTACGCCCGGCGCCGGCGCGGGTAGCCGCCGGCTGCGGCGCGGCCGCCCTCTCGCGCCGTCTTATCCTCGGGCCGCCGCCCTGGCCGCCCAAGACCTGCCGATGAAGAAGGGGGGGGGGGGACGTCAGGGGAAGACGAACAGCGGCTCGATCAGGCGCGCGTGGAAACTGATGGAAAGGCGGGAGGCAGGGACGAGGTGAGGCGCCGCGTCGTGAATATTGTGACCACGTGCGTGGGAGGTCACGGTTCAGTCGCTGAAGTGTGACACAATGGAATGCCAGCGGTGTCCCCATGGCTAAACACCGGAGGGTTGTTCATGAGTAGAAGTCAAAAGGGGACCACTGTGACCTGACAGTAGAAGCAGGAACGAAAGTTATGCGTGGTTAATCAGCCTCACTGACTAGGTATTTTGAATAATTCTCATGAGATGTTGAATAAATGAGATTATTTGTACTGCATGGATGAGAACCCGTTGCGGATCGTTTTCAAAACTTCGAAAGTTTGACATTTTTATCGTACAGGTTATGTATTGTCACCACTGTTTAGATGTACTTTTTGCTTATCATGTCGCATAGCAGAGGTAGTCATGTTATATGGTCATTTCATAGTCTGCTATTTTGGCATTATCTATGTACAAAGCCAAGGCCAGACTTCGATCCAAGATCTAATCAAGAATGGGTTGAAGTTCCTGGGTATGAGATATAAAGGAAATAAAACACACATGGGACAACTTGAGCACCTCTAGTTTTAAAAAAACCGCGGGACCATTGCCCCCAAATCCCGTATTAAGTTAACGAGAGCTTCGTATTCTGTCCGACCCAAGTTATTATAACCGAAAGGAAGGGCAAACTCTGGAAGCAAAAGACCAATAGACTCTGGTGGGGCGGTTCGCAAACTCTTCGAGAAGTAAACAGCAGTCGGAAGGTTCTTTTGGACCTCCCTCCCCGTCACGGCCAGCCGTGCCAAAGACCGGCGGCACCCCCGCTGACAACAGCGCCGTCCGATCCAGCGCCGTCTGCCCGCCTCCTGCCCCGGCCCGTTCTGCCCGATCCAGCGCCGTCCGCCAACCCTCCTGCCCCGGCCTGTTCTGCCCGATCCAGCGCCGTCCGCCAGCCCCCTGCCCAGCCTGTCTTGTCCGATCCAACGCCGTTCGTCCGCTACCTGCCCCAGCCTGTCCTGCCCGATCCAGCGCCGTCCGCCAGCCCCCTGCCCAGCCTGTCTTGTCCGATCCAACGCCGTTCGTCCGCTACCTGCCCCAGCCTGTCCTGCCCGATCCAGCGCCGTCCGCCAGCCCCTGCCCAGCCTGTCTTACCCGATCCAGCGCCGTCCGTCCGCTCCCTGCCCAGCCTGTCCTGCCCGATCCAGCGCCGTCCGCCCGCCCCCTGTCCTGGCCTGTCTTGCCCGATCCAACGCCGTCCGCCGGCCCACGTCGGCCGACCCGACACCGTCCCACCCAGCGACAGCGGACGGAGGCCCCACTGGCATAATAGGACCGTCCGCAATCGATAGCCAGTTGCAGTCGGGTTGGCGAGAGGTGAGCCCCATTTCCAAGCCAAAGAGAGAGAGGAGAGGAGCGGAGAGGAAGAGGGAGAACGAAAAAAGAGAGAGAGGAGAGAGAGAGAGAGAGAGAGAGAGAGAGAGAAGAGAGAGAGAGAGAGAGAGAGAGAGAGAGAGAGAGAGAGAGATAGAGAGAGAGAGAGAAGAGAGAGAGAGAGAGAGAGAGGAGAGAGAGGAGAGAGAGAGAGAGAGAGAGAGAGAGAGAGAGAGAGAGAGAGAGAGAGAGAGAGAGGAGAGAGAAATGGAGTGGATGACTCGTATTTAAAGGCAGCTGTCTGACAGCAAAACTGACAACTCTGCCCAACACCGCTTTCCACCCGACGGGTTTGTCTGCAGCCCTGGCAGAAAGGACGGGGTGGTTGACATGCATCCCGACATAAGTCAGTGGTGTGCGGAATGATGGGTGACGGGAGGGCCTTGCCACAGCCGGGTGCTAATTGATGAGTGTCGTTACCAGCAGGAGGTGGCGGCGGACACGACACCAGCAGCGTCTGCTGGCGATCGAAGATGCATCGGATGCAGGGCCCTGCCTCCCAGCGCTAAATGGCGTCAGAGACACTCGACGAACGCCGGTAAGAGGCGGGGGGGGGGGGGGGGGGTCGCACGGTGGCAAGTGTCGATTTCTGACCCACCAAGCATCATCAACACGCGTCCACTCCTCAGACCTCTCCATACGAACCCCAGCAATGTCGCTGTTACGCCACGCGTGTTTCGCGGTCGTGCCCTGTGCCCTCCGACTAAGCTCAGCAATAACTCGTGAGTGGCGAGCCTCGGCAGGACCGGCGGCGGCCACGGCCCGCAGGCCCGGCCAGCTGCTGACCCGAAGCGGGCGGCGATTGGACCGCGGCCCACTGACGGTCCCAGCATCGACCGACGCCGACGGCGCGTAGAGACGGCGACGGGGCCGGCCGGGCAGACCGGGCCGGGCCGCCGACCGGCCTCAGCTCGGGCGGGACGACAGCCGACCAGATGGAGGAGGGCGGGGCCCCGACAGATTACACAGCGCCGCCTGCGTCGGTCGGCAGGCCGCAAATGACAGGAGTAATTGTTAGGTAAGGGTGAGTAGGGTACTGCATTTTTGTAGAAATAGCATAACGTCTTTGTCCACTTTCTGTAAGGAAAATGAACAAGTTCATTCAAAGTTCAAAGCGTCTTTCACCTTGGCGGTGAACGCGGTGTCAGTGCCCTCATATGTTCGCCAGGCGTAAAGGCTGACAATTTGTCGTTGATCATCCAATGCCCTCCAACCTTCCCTGCATGCTTTTCCTTCATGGCACCTCACGGATCCTCTATGGTCCGCAGCTGGGGGCCGTTATGGGCTTTCATTCTTCTTTGTGTGTGGTATTGTGGCTCATCTAGCAGATACGAGTAAGGGAGTGGTATAACAGCATGCATTCAGGCCTGGCCAAACCATAACGTCTCTAGTGGGGATTTATAATCAATAATGATAATACCGCCTGCAGGCTCCTTTCCAGGTGTGTTTACTATGTGGCATTATCGGTGCCTTACGTAAACACCGGTTTGAATACGTCCCCTGGTGAGCTGGAAAGTCATATCGGGATCTTCTAGAGAACTTGTTCCGTGGCCGTGACCGACTTTGACTTGATGCACCACCCCTCTTGATGCACCACCCCGTCATCACAGGACACAACGCTCCCAGACATCACTTAACAGCACCGCCCCATCATTACAGGGCACGGCGTTCCAAGACATTCATAACGGCAGCACCCCATCATTACGGGACACAACATTCCCAGACAATCCCAGACGTTTCTTTCCGAGTAAAATGCGTCCTGTCGTCCAATATAAACTATAGCGATTCCAAGACAGGTACGGTTTTTCCTTACGGTCACCACGGGTGTTTGCTATCGTATGTTACGCGCAAGTAATTTGACTGCAAGGATTTTCCACACATAATGCCCACTTACCCTGAATGTTTTCAAAAGAACCCTTTGAAATCACGTTGTCGCCGTCGTCCCCACGTCGGCTTTGCAGAATGTAATAGCATTTTATTCATTTCAAGGTTTTTCAACCCCGTCCTGAGTGTTTCGGGGCACGGCGCCCTTAAGAGCGCTTTAGCATTTCCGTAAATGCACTGCCAGAAATGTCCATTAACGCGAAGTGCTTGGCACAAAATGCCTTGGGTCTATCATGCTTAATTCGCATAAAATCCGAGAAGACTTCCTGTACTGTCATCGTTGCAAAGCGCTATTTCGTGGGTATTGTAACTTATTGTGATAGTTTGTGCCGCGGATATGAGCAGGCCATTACTGTGAACCGAAATGCCGTCAAAGACAGCACTTTAGTATGAATTCACCTCACACAAGTGCCCGCCCTTTGGTCTGTGATCCGGAGATGAGAGGATTGGGCAGGGATCACTCAGGCAGTCAAATATTCAGCTCGAGCATGCTGCTTCTGCCCTCTGTGCCCCGCCCCCTTCTCCCTTTTTTGAACCGTTTTAACTGAGACGTCACCGTGAACAGGTCTATTCTCAAGCTTGGGCCCTTATTTTCCAGGCAAGTGAATTATTTGTTATGTTTGAAGGTTCCTTGAAACACGCGTAGTTATTCAAATAAACTTTTTTGAATGTGTTGCTGCATGGCTTAGATATTGAGGCACTAAACACAGAGTATCCGACACCGATAGACACCTAGAAACATTTTCAGTAGCGGAATAGCGGTTATTCGGTCGTAGAGCGTGCAAACACCAGCGGTCATTTGGTGTCCATTACGGGGACAGAAGCCCATATTAGCTCTTACAGAACCCACGCTAGAGTTCGGAACATTAAGCCGCTTGTACTGACCGAGTGTGGCAAACATGGCGACCTGTACTGGGCGGATGCGGCGGACAGAGCGGGCCTCACTGACCGCGTACGACGGACAGAGCGGGCCTCACTGACCGCGTACGACAGACAGAACAGGCTGCAATGACCGCGTACGACAGACAGAGCGGGCTTTACTGACCGAATGCGTCAGACGGAGCGGGCCTCACCGACCGCGTAGGCAGACAGGGCGGGCTGTACTGACCGCGTGCAACGGACGGAACGGGCTGCACGGACCGCGTGTGGCAAATCGGGCGGGCCGTTCTCACCGAGCACGGCAGACACTGACCGGGTGCGGCGGACGTAGCGGGTTGTGCTGACTGGGCACAGTACACAGAGTGAGCAGTACTGACCGAGCGCGCGGCTGAAGTCGGCCAGCATGCCGCTGATGGACGGGCCCTGACTGGCGCTGCTGGCCGGCGGCCGGCCGGCGCTGTTCATCATGTGCTGCGGCGCCTGCGTCAGCATGCCCGGCGCCATGGTGACTGGCGGGTAGGTCGGCAGTGCTTGGCCCGCCATGGTCGCCGCCTGGCCGGCCGGGTATGGTGACCCCATGCTGTGCGCCGCATCGGCCACGCCCTGGGCCCGCTGGTAGGGGCCCAGCTGCAGCTGCTGCGGCTGCTGGGCGGCAAACTGCGGTCCCAGCGGCTGCGGCGGCCGACCGGCCGTCGACGCTTGAAAGCCCTGGGAAAGGTGAGGCGGCGGGTTGGTTGCTGACCTTGGTGGCTGGCTGGCTCGGCAGTGCTTTGATGCAGAGGCGAATTAATCACGGAAGATACTTGGATCGCTCTGGAGAAACTAGTTTCCACAGTTTGTCCAAAACACGTTTCAGTCATTTATTTCCGGTCTGGCTGGCTGGCTACACTGGGCGTCCATCATTTTCTTTACTACTCCGTGAATTATCACTGCAGTGTTTGCATTTATCTTAACTGGATAATTGTGGTTGCAGTTCGGCTGAGTGGAATATGAAAACCTTGTCCCGCTAAACACAACACACGCACGCGTAAACGCACACACACAAGGTATCTGGTCAGCATATTGTCTGTCGTCATCCCATGCTCAGCAAGGAATTCCAGTACAGAGCTGCGTGCGTTTTGATCTGGGCTACGCATGACCTTGTTGGTTCTTTACATGATCACAATTTTGGCAGTCGTTACCTATTGAATCAAAGCTTTATGAAAATGCTCTGCATGGCGTTACACCTTGCTTTGTGCACATTGCCACGTTCAGAGTGTCAACAGCGGTCACTGGGATCACGAGGGGGAAAGATTCATGAAGAACATCACGGAACAACAGTCTTTAATATTGTACATTGCTACGTTCAGAGAATCAACAGCTGTCACTGGGATCACGAGGGGGGGTGGAAGATTCATGAGGAACATCACAGAACAGCAGTCTTTAATCTTGTACATTGCCACGTTCAGAGTATCAACACCTGTCACTGGGATCACGAGTGGGGAAAATTCATGAAGAACATCACGGAACAACACTCTTTAATCTTGTACATTGCCACGTTCAGAGTGTCGACAGCTGCCACTGGAATCACGAGGTGGGAAGATTCATGAAGAACATTACGGAACAACAGTCTTTAATGTTGCACATGGCTGGGAGCATGCCACGTTTTCTGAACTTTTTACTCATAGATCAGATACGACTGATTTGGGCCATAACAGGGATGTAGTGTCCTATCAAGTTGGGATGGGAGGCTTCAGATCAGAGAGTCACTTCTAAGGAGAAACTCCTTTGTTGGCATGCTTTGGGGTGGGTTAGGTAATGTTTCACTGTTCATTTCCCCCCTCACCAGCTCATTTTTGTAAACTACGCCCCTGGTCGATACACCAGTTTTTTCAATCTTTTGAATTAGTCAACATTGTCATTTGAAGTACCTGCTGCACTGGAGAAATGCCGTCGGACTCCTATCTCACCACTCAGAAAGCCATATTCTTCATTCGCATTGATTTGCCCAATATGCGTGCTCAGTAAGATCGCTTAACTGCGTACGCCGTTCGCCGTGTCACTTACGGTTAATTTCTACTGGCGTCAGTCACATTCCAAAATGGCGTCAGTCACATTCCAAAATGGCGTCAGTCACATTCCAAAATGGCGGAGAAAACTCTCACCACCATACGTTTTGTTAACCAACGGCCTGATCGCTGGTGCTCGCGGGCAGGTTTTGTGCTTATTATGCTCGTTTTTATGTCAGTTTTGAATCAAATCGACACGAACAAATCGTTTTCGACGTTTCTTAAACAAAAAGGAAAACAAATCGTCGTGCACAGATCTGTAGGGAAGGCTGTGTGTAGCGCGGATCGTTGCTGCATCGCTACGCCTTTGCCTGCCTGCAACGAGTGACGATTCGAATTTTTACACTAAATAAAGGCCCAGCGCTGCGACCAGGGACCAATGATATATGAAATGAAGCAGAGATAAAATCTGACAAACAAAAACAGGTATGTCACAGAAGCTCCTGCCTGTCTCAGTGAACACCACAGAGCATAATCAGAAAGAACTAGACCACAATGGTTCACCCAGTCTACCGATTCTCTGATTACCTCGAACCAAATTATGCCTGTCAAATTGTGGGTTAGATGGTATCATAAATAAGATAATAAATATAATCAAAATAAGATATTTCGCAAAGCATGTTTTGCGGTGTAACCATCGGCGACTCGACCAGCCCTTGGTGCTGGGCTGCGCATGCGGCATTAGGGCGGCGTGTGGACGACGTACGAATAAATAGGGTAATTCTCCACCGCTAGTGCATCGTGTGTTTGCAGAGATGGGAAACGGCTTGTTACTGCTATGTTGCTCCGTTTGTTGTTACATATTCATTATCATATATTGTTTTCGCCATGTGCTCCTTTTAACACAATGACTTCTGGATGTTTTTGGTGCTTGCCAAAATATCCTGGAATACTAAAACCCAATTTCTGCCGTTGATGAATCCACACTGTCAGCATCAGTATTGCAGATAACGATCGCCATCATCAATTCCAATGCTTGCGCCACCTTAGCAAATGTGTCTGCCCCTGGCGTGAACAGAGATCTGCACATCCTCTGAATAGGCACTACAAGTCTTCGCCTGACGTCGGTAGACCACTAGGCTATCATGTGTCAAGAAGCCCGTTCCTACGACAGCCATGAGGTCCGAGGCTAGCTCATGATTAAATATCACGCCACCGGACTTCCGACCGTTTTATGATCCCATGCACAAGGCGCTGACAAGTCATTGCCCAGATACCGTCTCTGACAGCCGCCATGTCCCGAGAGGCCGACTCCGATGGCAGCTTAATGTCCAGGGACCAGCTCCGACCACAGGCATGTGTCGCACTCCACTCCGACTGCTACTATGTTTCAATAGGCCGGCTCCGATGGCAGCTTAATGTCCAGGGACCAGCTCCGCCCACAGGCATGTCGCACTCCACTCCGACTGCTGCTATGTTTCAATAGGCCGGCTCCGATGGCAGCTTAATATCCAGGGACCAGCTCCGACCACAGGCATGTTTCGCACTCCACTCCGACTGCTGCTATGTTTCAATAGGCCGGCTCCGATGGCAGCTTAATGTCCAGGGACCAGCTCCGACCACAGGCATGTGTCGCACTCCACTCCGACTGCTGCTATGTTTCAATAGGCCGGCTCCGATGGCAGCTTAATATCCAGGGACCAGCTCCGACCACAGGCATGTGTCGCACTCCACTCCGACTGCTGCTATGTTTCAATAGGCCGGATCCGATGGCAGCTTAATATCCAGGGACCAGCTCCGACCACAGGCATGTGTCGCACTCCATTCCGACTGTTGCTATGTTTCAATAGGCCGGATCCGATGGCAGCTTAATATCCAGGGACCAGCTCCGACCACAGGCATGTGTCGCACTCCACTCCGACTGCTGCTATGTTTCAATAGGCCGACTCCGATGGCAGCTTAATGTCCAGGGACCAGCTCCGACAACAGGCATGTGTCGCACTCCACTCCGACTGCTGCTATGTTTCAATAGGCCGGCTCTGGTCGCTGTCGCGTGCCTGTAGGTCGACTCTGGTCGCTGTCGCACGCCCTTATGTCGGCTTTGTGCTCAGCGTTATGCTTGCCACCTCCGACTGCAGTTTCGTAATCCCAGAGCAGCTCCTACTGCGTGTATGCACCTGGAGGCTGGCGCCAACCAGAGGGCAGCTCTTACTGCATGCATGCACCTGGAGGCTGGGGCCAACCAGAAAGTAGCTCCTACTGCATGCATGCACCTGGATGCTGACGCCAACCCGAGAGCAGCTCCTACTGCATGTGTGCGCCTGGAGGCTGGCGCCAACCAGAGAGTGGCTGCAACTGCATGTGTGCGCCAGGAGGCTGGCGTCAACCAGAGAGTAGCTTCTACTGCTTGTGTACGCCTGGAGGCTGGCGTCAACCAGAGAGTAGCTTCTACTGCATGTGTGCGCCTGGAGGCTGGCGTCAACCCGAGAGCAGCTCCTACTGCATGTGTGCGCCTGGAGGCTGGTGCCAACCAGAGAGCAGCTCCTACTGCATGTGTACACATGGAGGCCGGTGCCAACCAGAGAGTAGCTTCTACTGCATGTGTGCGAATGGAGGATGCCACCAACCAGAGGCACGCAACCAGAGAGCGGCAGCGTGCAGTCGCAGAGACCAGGGCTGTACTCCACAATCGCAGAGATATGTGCGAGACCTCCCGGACCGCAACCATCTGCTCTCGAGCTGGCTCCGAGCGCCGCCGATCTCAAGAGAGCACGGTCCCGTCGGCCGCCGATCTCAAGAGAGCACGGTCCCATCGGCCGCCGATCTCAAGAGAGCACGGTCCCGTCGGCCGCCGATCTCAAGAGACCACGGTCCCGTCGGCCGCCGATCTCAAGAGAGCACGGTCCCATCGGCCGCCGATCTCAAGAGAGCACCGTCCCGTCGGCCGCCGATCTCAAGAGAGCACGGTCCCGCCGGCCGCCGATTTCAAGAGAGCACGGTTCCGTCGGCCGCCGATCTCAAGAGAGCACGGTCCCGTCGGCCGCCGATCTCAAGAGAGCACGGTTCCGTCGGCCGCCGATCTCAAGAGAGCACGGTCCCGTCGGCCGCCGATCTCAAGAGAGCACGGTCCCATCGGCCGCCGATCTCAAGAGAGCACCGTCCCGTCGGCTGCCGATTTATGGCGGTTAATATCGCGGCTCCCGGACCGGAGGACGAATTACCGCGACGTAAGTCCGGGCTGATTCGGCGCGCGCCGACCCGATCCCTAGCCAGCCATTCGGCGGCCACCTCCGCCGCCGCGCAATATCGGGCCTCAATAGATGTCATTTAACGACGAAATAAAGGAGTGTGAAAGTTCGAGGTGAAACATGAAATGGTGCTTGGTACGACGCAGTAGATGGAGATTCTGAAATGGTTCATGTGGTGCGATCGGAATTTTGAGCTGGGGTGTTTTCCAAAAGATGGTTCTGGTTCAATCTTAAGTAGCAGCATGCGTAGAGCTATATTTCTGGCAAGGTTTAAGTCTTTTCTTGCTGGCCCAGGTTCGAAAGCCGTGAGAAAAAGTCATTGCAGCGCGTCTATTGCCCTGAGTTTGATACCAACGAAAACTTTTTAAAAAAATTAAGACAGTAGTATTAGCCTTTTTCGGCGGAAAAACAACAAGAATGGAGATATGGTTAGGTTGATATTTCGGCGACATTCCTGTATCAAAACAATAGCAGAAGATATTGTTGTTGATTGACTTCTGCTATTGTTTCGATAAAGGCATGTTGCCAAAATATCAACCTAATTACATCTCTATTCTCCTGGTTTCTCCGAGGAATAAGGCCAATACTACTGTCTTATCAATGTGAATAATGCTCCTCGCTAATGCCCCAAACAACCAACGAAAACTTATCTTACGTATCCGTATGTATAGCATGTTACATATAGCTATAAATAGCACATCTATAGTGAACTTCATGACAAAGCGGAATAAGTGACACTACGAACTCTACAGACACAGGAACGATACAAAGTTGCAGTTCCCAAATGACGTGATAACATCAGATACTTCTTGACACAAGCGATGCAGCAATGATCCATCGAAGTAAGTAAGTGCATAGGTCATCAGCGGAACAGTTGATGTTTAAGCAAATCACCTGGCTTAAGCTGAGCAGAATGGAAAATGAAAATCCTATTGCACCTGCCGCCATACGTTTTGAGACTTTGCCGCATGGTTGTGAAATTTCCCCTGCAACTATTTGTGTGTATGGGCACTTGCAAAATTGCAAAATAACCATGAGCAACGTTTTAATTTTTACTGACGCTTGACAGGAAAGAAACGGTTGGCAGAATAGCACGACGCAACAAGGACACTAGTACAAGACAGAATGACAGCAAGAAAGTGGCGTTTAAGTCGCCCATGGGTCATTCCGAAACAATTGTAAACAGATTATCATTGTCGATCCGGATGGCGTGACCCCCGATCGCACGTTAAGCAATCAACGATGGCCACTGCCGTTGAATGCCGGTTGAGAGGCGGCCTTACCACCGTGATTTGATGCGGATCAGACCAAATGTAGCGCCAATGAACAAGCCATCGCACGCCCACACTGTCCCAAAAGCCCTCCGCTGTCCCAAACGCTCTCAGCTGATCCGAGCGCCCCCGCTGTCCCGAACACTCTCCGCTGTCTCGAACGCCTTACGCCGTTCCAGACGCTCTCCGCTGTCTAAAACGGCTGTCCCGAACGCTCTCCGCTGTCCTGAACGTTCTCTGCTGTCTCGAACGTCCCAAACGCTCTCCGCTGTCCCAAATGGCTGTCCCGAACGCCCTCTAATGTCCTGAACACCCTCTGCTGTCTCGAACGTCCCGAACGTCCCGAACGCCCTCCGCTGTCCCGAACGCCTCTGTTGTCCCCAACGCCCTCCGCTGGACGTCAAACCTCACCTGAACATTTCGGTTAAGCATATTCTCGTTTTGCTGAGCGTGCGACAGCTGCTGCCTCTGGAGCTGCTGTCCGCTGTTGCCGAGCTGGTGGTGCGTGGGTCCGTTGAGAGGCGCGCTGGGTCCGAACGCAGAGCCAGCGTGTGGCGTCTGCCCCGGGTAGCCCTGAGACGGCTCGGGGTACGGGTACCCCTGAGCCGCGCCAGGGTACGCGGCAGTCGGACCGGAGAAGGGCTGAGATGCCGCAGCGAACCCGTCCGCGGCGGCCATCGGGTGGCCCTGCTGGTTTGGAGGGTAGCTCTGCGAGCTGGCCTGGTGGTCTTGAGAGGCAGTGGGGTAGCCTTGCGAGGCGGTGGGGTAGCCCTGCGAGGCGGCGGGATAGCCCTGCGAGGTGGCCGAGTACCCCTGAGAGGTGGCCGGGAACGCCTGTGTGGCGTGCACGTTCCCCTGAGAGGCAGTGGGGAGGCTGGAGGTCGGCGGGTTGAAGGCGGCTGACGCAGCAGGGTAGCCCTGGCTGGCGGCCGGGTAACCCTGGCCGACAGTTGGGTAGCCCTGACTGGTGGCCGGGTAGCCCTGACTGGTGGATGGGTACCCCTGGCTGGCGTTCGGGTAACCCTGGCTGGCAGACGGTGGGTAGCCCTGCGCGGCGGGCGCCGCTGGGTAGCCGGCCGCCGAGCCCGGATACCCGGCCTGGCCGGCCATCGGCGGGTTGACCCCGGCCTCCTGATAGCCGCGGCTGCCGGTCGCCGGCAGAGCCTGCGTGCCGGCCGGGAAGCCTTGCAAGCCCGGCGGCGCCGCAGCCGGCCCGTGGCCGGCGGCCAGCGGGGGCCGCGGCGAGGCCGGCCCGGCGCGCGCCGGGCCGCCCAGTTGCGGCGTGACCGGCGCGAACGCCGACGGCTGCGGCCCGTGTAGCGGCGGCCGCGGCGCGCCGCCCGAGAACGGCCCCTGCGCCGGCGGCACGGGGCTGGGCAGCCGCGGGCTGAACTGGCCGCCCGGCCCGGCCTGGCCCGGCCCGAATGCGCCGCCCGTGCCCGCCAGGCCGAACTGAAAGGACGGAGCGTGGCGTCAGTGGCGGGGAGGCAGCGGGGTCTCCGGCAGGCCCGCTGTGTGCGGGCAGTAAACTCGCCACTTTGCCCCCGTGAGGTGGCAGGACGGGCGTGCTCCACGCCGCTCTCCGTTCGTGGTACGACGTCGTTAGGGAATAGCTCGGTGCGAGAGGACTCGGATTCGCGGGACCTGAGGAGACTTCCGCCAACCGCCGCACTCATGGAGATCGACCAGCTTTCCAGTAATGGCGCTCTCACACCTATATACTTAACGTCTCCAGCAGTTGAACACTGGGCCCGGTTCGACGAAGCAATTCGGCCGAGAACCTTTCTCCTGCAAACGGAATGCATAGGAACATCCTTCACTTCCAAGTAATGGCACGCAGCAACCCTTCTCAGCAGCGTCGTGGAAACATCCAGTGCGTGTGCGAGGTGCGAACAACCATGCAGCGACTACGCACCACAGGTTTACCCTGGGATGGACAAGACGTCTCGGAGCACAGGCATCTTCTAAAGGGAATGGCGACAGAGAGGAACACCAAGCTGCAGTGGCTGCCTACGTCTAACATCGACGTGGGTCACGGTCCAGCGATGTGAGAGGCGCCAACCCGGGGCGTCCAGGAGCGGGACCGACCGCGCCGCCGGTCGCGCCGCGCTCCGTCCGGAGGCCAGGCGGCTGGGGACATGCACGTGCCGCCTGAGGACGGAGCGGCGGTCACGGCGCGGAGCCAGCCGTTGTCCCGGTGATGTGCGACAACAGGCGGCCCGCCGGAGCCCTGATCCGGAGCACGGCCGCGCCCCCACCTGATCAATACGCCGTGCGCTGAACAGCGCCCGGCGCCGGTGCCGGTGGCGACGGCGGCGGCGGCTCCGGCGGCGCGCTGACGACTCCGCCGGGACGCTGCGGCGCCCTCCGGAGCCGCCGGCGCCCCGCGGGCCGCCGCCGCCAGAGATGGGGGCGGCGCGCCGCCGGCCGCCGCCGCGGCCGGGTCGATAGGCGGCCGCGGTCGGCTGCAGCGCGCCTCGCCAGCTCCGGAGCTCTCCGACCCCCGCCCGGTTGCCATGGCTCACAGCTGGCGTCACTCAGCCGCCGCTGTGGCCAGCGCGGCTGCCGTGCGGCTCCCCTACATGCTCGTCACGATCGAGCTGATCAGATCGCGTCATAAAGCACGTGAAATAGGACTTGCGAGAAGGAGTTGTTTATGCTGTCAGATCGCGTCATAAAGCACGTGAAATAGGACTTGCGAGAAGGAGTTTTTTATGCTGTTAGAAGGCACCAGATAGACTTCAGGCTTCATTGATGATCTTGCATCAGTTAGCGCTTAACCAATGCTGAGTGAGAATGTAATGGCATGTAAGAGCATAGGTGTCATTGATCTTTTCAGGCGATGTCGCTCAGGTAATTAGCAGCAATGAATGCATCGTATGGGGCAGATAAATGACCTATTCGTTAAATCACGCGCAAATATCTTCATAGACTGTATACCTGGATGGCAGCCAGCACGCATCTTGAAATAGGCGCAATATGTGTTGTTCTCGGAACACTCAAACTTTGTAACGTTGTTGACACTTCTAGCTACTCGTGTTGTCAAGCTCGAGTGCAAGCGTCATTAAGGCTATACAAAATATCACCCAAATGTCGGTTTGAGTTACGTCCGAGTGTTGGCACGCACCACTGTCGTTACCGCCGAAAGTGTTGTTGCTCACCAGTCTGGTTGCACCCCGTGATTTAACCAATCAGGTTTCAGTCTGCGACTGCGCCCTGACATTGCAGACATGATATACAGCTGCATCAGAATATGTGAGGTGCGAGTGAAGGCAATTTCGAGCAAGGCTGTCAACGAATGCAGTTTCTAAGGAGGTTGTTTCTTAGGCAATTAACTAATTTAATTTACGATGGCAACAAATTCTGCTGACGTAGGGTCAGATTCGAGAGTCAAACAGAGGTCAAAACCAACCTGGCTTTTTACTCCAAAGCTTACTGTGTGGGGTAGTCTCTGGTGCTCATGTCGAATTTAGCAAGAACAGGGACTACAGCTGACGTCCTCCATGAACTTGTTTAAAGTTAGAATAGGTCACTGACCTGAAATGATCCAAGTTAACATTTGGTTTTTAGGACTTTACCTATTTGCGTAATTCTTCATGTTTATTTAAATGCAAAGATCCAAACAATCTTCTAGGATTTTGGTCACTATAACCTTCTAAAAGCCAAACAATGTCTAACCGTAAATTAACACCAGTCATCTTTTGCTTAGAACAGGTATCTAGGTGTCAGGTTGGTGTATGAGGACGTCTGGTAGCGCTTTGGACACTAATCTGAAGTTTTACTTTGTTTGGCTTTATTCAACCGAAAGGTAATGGCCTCGGAATTTCACATTTAGAATCAGTGAGTTTACATAGAGGACAATCCACCATGTAAATTTGGCGTTTCTAGCTCTCTTGCTTTTTGAGATCTCAGCGGGGGTTCAGACTGACCCACGCCGGAGCAAAGTGGAGTCAACCGGCTGCCCGGGCGCGTGTTGAGAGAGGAATGCTTGTATTCTGTGTCCGTACAAGTCTGAGCCACAATTATTTTTATGATATCATCATAATTTAGTGTGTAACGTGTTTTTACAACGCTGATGTCGTCACTGCGTGGTCGGAGCATATATTAATGCATTATGACGAACACTGCCCTCTAAAACCAGCTGGGAGGAAAATGAGGACGCCTGTTCTTTGCCAGCAAATTCCACAATATGGATATCAGCAGCTTGAATTTCGCAATACCACTAAAAGAGCACCATAACACGTTAAAGAGAATTAGTCTGACGAAGCTGTAGTAACCCGTGCTGTGCTAACTCGTGCTGTACTAACTCACCACACATCATCATTAACTCAAGTGACGCTGTGAGTGCCATTCTAGTCGCCGAATCAGTTGTGTTATTCGCCTTATCGCATTTATCTCGTTGTACAACCATTCCATGGTGCTAACGGGTTTAGTACGTCGCATGAAGCTGTTGCCACAGGTTCAGGTTACCCTGACCTCGTGCTATTTTGCGGCAGATCAATAGCTTGCTTTGCTGCCCTTGTCACGGCTTGCTAAAATGCGGTGAAAGTTAGGCTTTCACGTCAGAAAAAAACTGTTTTCAGGCTCATCTCAAGTTGTACTTGCGCAACCACACATCAACTGGTGTATTGTATCATTATTGATTACGCCGTGAACTACAGACAAATATAGGGCTGACATTGTAACGCGATATTAATGTTCATATCTGGAGGTCTCCGTGCTGTTATAGACATTTCGCCTACGGCTTAGCAATTTATGTCGGCATAAATCAATCACGTTCGATATTGCAGGCCATATGTGGCGTTAAGATATGCATACAGAGAGTGATTATCCGGTAAACGAAGAATACTTTCCACATATCTCGGGTTCAAGACATATTTTCAGCGTCGGATATGCGTAAAGGGTTGGACCAGAAGCCATAATAGTCAGCTTATAGATATATATATATATATATATATATATATATATATATAGATATGCATACATATAATATATATAATATACATTTGCTTTACAAATTTGGTGTAATCCAATAGTCAAGAATAGCTACCTACGCCGCTTCGAAAGTTCATTTAAATAGCTCCTAGCTATGTGATATGTTATGGCCACGTCAGATCATGTGTGACAGTAGTTTATTTTATCACAAATCATCACTGCATGAAAGAAATGCTTTCTTGAACTGCTGACAAGATTCTGAGAAATGCATACGCAATTTGGTTATATTTTCCCGACGTCCAATGTGATCGTGCCTGATATTGACCGTTGGTTTGATCTATGGCAAAAGTAATCCCATAATAAAAAAAGGTACGCTGTCTTATCAAAATTCCGATGAAACATCAAACGACTCGTATATGTGTCACTCCTCAACCTGTTTGGCCTCATCCAGCAAAGACCGCAATCGCCGTAAATCAGGTCCCTCAATGAAGAGCATGCATAAATGCAGGGTAAGAATATCGTGACAGCATATACGTAACTTGGTTACGCTATCTTTTTGAGGAGAAGCGATCGCGAGTTTGTCGGAACCCTTGCACATTACTCCTAACTCCTAACATAATTGGTGACCATAAGGTTCACTGCAAACGTGACCTGGTTTGTAGACTCCGGACCCACCTATTACCGTGCTGTAATCCTAAATAACTTGCACATGTACGAACGTCATGGAACGGCAGCGATTACGTCTTGTGGCAATCGACGACAGTCTCTTGATTACACCTGAGTACCACATCCGATACGCACGTACGTACGTATCTTAACCTACGTAGTAATATGACAACGCTTAGCAATTATGCTTCCCAATTCAATGCTTGCAATATTGGCTGCTCATTAACGTTTGCAATGTTCGCTGCAAGAAATTTACACATGAAGAAGTTCTGTTAACACGGTTTGTCCACCACCGGTCATATTCTTGCCGCACCACGTGGCCTATTGCTGGGATACTACAGGTAGTGATGCATTTCAACCAATCGCGCTTGGTCCACTGGCACTATGGTATAGCTTACAACACGGAAAATCCACCCATGCTCTACACTGCGAGACACATCATGCTGCAGCGCTCGCCATCTTCTTACGAAGCGGTGTGTCTGCTTTGGTTCCTAACAACTGGCAGACTTCAGGTCAGAGAAGCCCTCGGAACCCCACGACGAAAGCATCTGGCCTAAAAGCGTGAGGATGTGGCCGCGTTGGTACGGCTGCGGCCCACACCCAAATGATCCACGTAGCAGTCAGCATACTTAAGTATCACAAAGAACCCAGACGTTTGCTGGCACCGATCTTCATCCAAAAGAGGGTTGGTGTACTCACCCTGGCATAGACCTCTGCCTTCCAGTGGCGTTGTTCATTGGTGCGTGGACCATGTTGTCGTTTGGCCCAGTGGGGTTCGGCCTGTAAAACGGAGACGTTACGTACACTATCTCCGTCGCGCCAAACTTCCACTGGCCCGGTTTCCACAAGCGTTTGAAGCAATAGTCACCTCAGCAGTTGCACGCGTCGATAAATGACGAAAAGTGAAACAACCACATCGGCTGTTCAATCAGCCAAATTCAATCGTAATCATTGTCTCCGTAGCTCAGTTTGTAAAGTGCTGGACACCTGGCCCCCAGCGTGACAGACTATGTGAGTTCGCGTTCCAGACACCACCCTAGAGTATTCGCCAGCAACAGCCGACCGGTAACTTCCCAGTCCCCTTTTACTGGTATCAGTCTCACTGCGGTAAAAACTAGGGGGTCTTTACAGCAACTAAACTTTAAAAAAACTCCGGTCTCAAAGTCACACCCTCTTTATTCGCCCATATGAAAAAAACAGGTAAAGTATAGTCAGCGAAACTACATCAACCAGCAGCACTGTGGCGTATGACCTGCCCCGCTCGGCAGCTTCGCGAGCCAGCCAGGTGATGGGTCATGGACAAAAGAACGCCGTAATGCTGGGGTGCGACAGGTCCACACAATTTACGAAGGTAGTTCCAGTACTTTACGAAGGCCCATGGGCAGGGTGAAGCCATCACGTCACTGGAAGGTACGTTAGTAACACTAGTTCGTGTTTCGGTAGACTTTGGCATGTCCTAACCAAGAACATATACGCGGTAAGTAGGCTAGAGTAGAACTCAGTGTTTTTCTTCGCTCTCATGATCATGAGCCTTTTGTACCTCGCCGCAGTCTTGGTGGACGCGCAGATGAGCTGATTAAACCGGGCTGAAACCTCCGACGGAGAGGTGTTATGCTGTGCCGCATAGCTTTGCTGTAGGGCGGGCCAGCTTTCGTCTGACGCTCGGATCGACGGCCGTTTGGTGACGTCACAATGCTTTGATTTTGGCGGCGTCAGTTTTGACGCACCCTTCCTACTATTCCGTGCGTTACGCAAGTCACTCTTCCATAAAAGTGGCTTGTGCAACGGACAGTGAACATGTTACAATTCTCGATAGTGCGACATGGTCATATGACATACGTTGCCACAAGTATGTCACATCGGATACATGCCATGTCGGTTTCAGCTGTTGCCTATTCTGTTTTCCTCGTGATAACTATACTTAATGCGACTATTTTCCGGTGCACATTGGTGTCGAAACTCACAGGAGTGCGTCCTTAGCATCAGTACCATCAATATGGTGCGCCCAGATGAAGAGTAGGTCTCATAAATTTAAAATAAACGATATCCTCTTTCAGGCAAAGTCTCTCCAGTTCGTCCGCTGTAGCTGGTATGCGACGGTTCATGGTTAGGAGAGTTTTGAGTGGTTCTGAGCAGTGTGTTATACTCTATATGCCAGTTTGTTGGAAACCAGCGGACTGGGTAATGGAAGTTCGTAATAAGTTCACAGCCTTATAAAGCCATTCATTTCCTGATGTTGGTGTGCAGTATAGCCAGCGAATAAGGTAGTAATTCGTCCGGTATGAACTGTGACGTGAATAGTCTGCATTTGTTCGTTTTCACACCGCATTTAGTACGTTTTCCAGTACTTTTGTTCTGCCAATACCGCTGCCAGCCGATTTTTGGAACAATCGTGATGTTTTGAGCGCCTGACGTCTGTTCGCTGGCACACAACACGGCCGGTACAAGCGCGATACGTCCGATACTATCACTACGACCGCCTTATAGGTCACAGCCATTCGATGCTATCGACCCCTCCCCCCCCCCCCCCTCCCCCCTCCCCACCGATTCTGCGCCAGGAATGTACTTTCATGGGCACTGTCGAGCCATTGCACAAGTGAAATGAGACGACAAAAACAATCAGAGCTCGCGGATGGAGACGTGTTGTGTAAAAGGGTATCGTATTGCAGTGCTCATAAGTAATAAGCAACTGACTTGTTCGTATCATGTCCGATATCAACCAATTTCCTCTCCGTAAACGTATCCCAGGTAATGGACCTGCTCATTCACTTTTCAGAGCCCGAGGCCATCCGAACCACTTCGCAGAGACAGCGCAGCTCTGTGCTTCTTCCAGTCGCCACCGCATTCCATTGCCGAAGACCAGATACGACCCAGTGACGTGACAGTCACGTGACCCGCAGCTCTTAACTCCCACCACCGACGTACACAAAGACTACGTTCCACCATCGGTGGACAGAGGCCGCACTTCCTCGCACAGTGAACAGCAGAGACATATGTATTCCAGCAGACACAGAGCCATACTTTGTCCGGGCACACAGCACCGGAAAAGTATCCCGACGGACGCAGGGCATCACTCAAGCGCTACGTGCTCTGAGCTATCCTGAGCTCTACGTCCTGCCCCGGCGGATGGGGAGGCAGACTCTCTCCTGATGTACAGTACATGGAGCCATACTCTGTTCTCATAAACAACCCATAGTCACACTCTGTTACGAGACACGAGCACGCGCTCTGTACTGATGGATGACAAAGAGCCACACCCTGCTTCGAACGACAAAAGCTAAACTCTGTCCTGAAGGAAAATACAGGGCAGCACTGTAACGACAAGACAGAGCCACCTCCTGCTGTGACTGAGGATTAAGATTCGCAGGATGAAAATGGACTAGAATAGATTGGAGTTCCGTAAAACGTTGGATCTTAAGAACCAGGATTCCAACACCGAAAATCAGGATTCAAATTTCAAAAATCAACAAGCCGTCAAAACTCTTTTTAAAGACATGATTAGAAATATCCAATAATATGCATGCTCACATGTTCTTCGGGGAATTAAATGGAACACGTAAATGCTGGTGCTGCAACAGACTTAGTCACCTGTACTCGTTTTTATCCCATTATATTAGTTAGAGGTTTCCATACAAGGATTCGAATATTTCCAAATGTATTCGCTTCAACCCGAAACCAAGTCCACTCAAAGTTTTACGTAAAGATTGAGACGAGGTATTAGCGTCATGGACGGAATTATGCTTCGGACTCATATCCTCGTCTGGTGTAAATAATTAAGGGAAAAATGGTAATCCAAACAATTGACCCCTCTGCCAGTTCACCTACCCAGGGATTTAAATCCCAAAATGCTGAGAATCTCCAGCTCCACACCCCGTCCGCGGCGGGCACATAGGCACACTGCGTTCATCCGCAAGCAAAGTCACACTCTGTCCTGGTGGACAGCACAGAGCCACACTCTGTATCGGTCTCTGCTGACACGCCATCACTCTGCTGACAGACAACACAGAACCGCCCTCAGCCCTGGTGGACGCCGTTCAGAGCCCAAATCCGTCTCGATAAACAGCACAGAGCTGCCCTCTACCCTGATGGGAAAGTCACACTGCCCCCGCGGACAAGGAATCGACACATTCTCTACACCGCCCCAGCGGACTTTGAGCCGGCCACGCCCACTCACAGCAGCTTTGAGAAGAGTGCCTTCATGTTGCCGTCTCGCCTGTCATGCCGCTCCGGGCCACCTCCGACTCAGCACTGCCGGCCGTCGGCACCGGTGCGCCCGCCTCCAACCGCCGCGGCGCGCCCCCGACCGACGATGCCCGCAGTGCGCCCCCCCCCCTCCACCATGCCCCGCCCGCCGGCCGCCCGACCTGGTCCGGCTGGCGGGGCGGCGACGGACGGACCTTCACCCCACGCCTCATTAACAGGCAGCTGGTGGAGGCGGCGAGGCGCGTGCTTCGGATGGTCACCGTCAGCGCCTGCGGCCCGGGATCGATGGTGACCGGACGTGAACGCTGCTCGGCCGGTGTCGCGTCGCTGGACCGGCGGCGTCGTGTCACCGGCCTGGCCCGCCATGCGGCGTCCGTCTTGGCCGGCGGCCGAGGCGCTCGGTGGTCCCGCCCCGGGCCGGTGGCGGCGGCGGCCTCGGCCCTGCCCGGCACGGCCCGCTCCACCGCTGCAGGGGGCGCCGGCCGCGCCGGCCGCCGGCCCGCAATCAATAACGCCGCCCGGCCGCCCGGCACCGCCCGCCCGGACGCATTCCAGGACGACCCGCGGACCTGCTGGCCCGGCCAAGCTTGCCTCGGCCCGGCCCGGCTCCACGGCCCGAGCAACTGATGGAAACCAGTGAGGGGGCCGCTTGCTAAATCTGTTGGGGGAAGCTGTGCCGGTGAAATTAATATAACCTATCCCCAAATCCTGACTTTTACCAGGATTTTGGCCACATTGATTTGTGTTCTCTGTGTCAAAATTAACAATTGCGTTTAATATTTGGTCGATTCCAAGATGGCTTTGATGCTGAGGAATCAAATCCAGTTCGAAGTCGATGGGAAGCTGTATTTAAAAAGAATCGGCGAAAAATGTAAAAGAATCTCAGAATGGAGTGAAATTCAAAGAAACATAGTAAATTCAATCGCTACGATCAGCGAAAATAAACGCGTTTCTTTCATCGGTGGCGGCCCGACCCGCAAAAAGACGGTTAAATGCAGTCTGGCGTGACTTTACATGCACAAACGAAAGGCTGTCACAAAAAATCGTGAACTCTGTCAGGATGAGCCGATGTAAAAAAAAATAATAGTAAGCTGTCGACCTTCCCATTAGACATGTCATAATTGGAAGGAAATGGGGGTAAAGGTTGGTGACTGCACGGTCACCGTAGTGAACATTCTATGAAGTAGCATGACAAATGCGTGTCGTAAACTGTACAAGTACTTGCTTAAACAACTTAATTGCAATTACGGCCGCATTGCTTGATTGCAATTCATTGTTCAAGACCTTTCTTAAGGAAGACCTTCAACTCCTGCTGCTTCGGTGCTATGAGTTCAGAGTTTCCATGAAGGAGATAAGCAACCTTCAGTATACCAGGAGTTTGTGGTTAAACGGCGTTATCAACAAAGCATTCGCTATCTTGGGAAAACCCGACACTTGAAAGCTCTGGTCATCGTCAGATTTTTTTAGGAAAAGTCAGTGAAGATGACCCCAATATTTCTTTTGCCATTTTTGTAGGGAACATTTTCGTACCCAATTCTAGACATTCAAAACGCTTTCACTGTTTAGTCCTGCCACCCAATGGAAACTGCAAATGCTGATGCTGAAGTGATGCTGGGGCTGTGCTCGTGTCATAGATATCTGGTATGCATGAGGCAGCGTCAACGACGAACTTCCCGTCTCTAGTACCAAAGAGTTCTAATCAATATAGCATTTTAAAGATTTAGTTAATTAAACATCGCCAGGCGGCTACATTATTCTCTCGTAGTAGACTTGAGCCTTTGACTCCGAATGAGCACAGCGATCAAACGAAAGGCATCGAGCAACTTTTCATCCGCAGTGCATAGTCCCGTCACTGCAGGGAATTTCCACAGCCTCAGCGAATTTCCAGCATAGTTCAATCTAAAAAATGCGAGTCACAGCTCGCTGTGTCGATAAAATCAACGAAGCAGGCTGTTGTAATGAGATAATTGTGTGGGATTTGGAATGACACTTGCTATTTCATAACTGACTATAGCACAGATATCAAGTAAATGGCTTGGATATCGTCCTACTTTCCACCATTTACGATTCCCATGTGCTTAGTGGCACAAAACCTCGTGGTTCTAATGTTAAACGTTTATTAGACCGGTGCCATTTGTTACACACATTGCCAGTGTTCATTTCAGCCAGCTATCATGCCTGGATGAAATGGTGTTTATGTGGTATCTAAAGTCTAATAGTTCATCAGCAAGCATAGGGATGTTCAATTACGCATTTAGTCCAATGTCATTGTGCTGTTGTGAACTGACAGCGCGGTGTTCCAGCTAAAAACAGGCGCCCATTATCTTGCGGCCTTCCCTGTTCGACAGATTTCACACATTTTAAATTTGTCCGAATTAACTTTTTATCTCCGCTCAGGTGCACTTTGGAGAAAATAAAAGCCTTCCGCTCGCCCGGGCGCGGGACACGGGCGGACATTAAGCCAGCAAAAACAGGCCGCCATCTGGCCAATCCAAGCAGTGGCAAGCCATTATTCTACCAATCACTAGAAAGTGGAGCGTCTGGCAAGCCAGGCAGCGCCTACCGAATGGAGGAGGGGAGGGGGCTCTTTCCCCGTTTGGATCAGGGGCTTGATAAGTTGCACTGGGGTCCCTGTGCCAATTGTTGGACCCTCTGCCACTAAGGGATCCTTTTTTGTCATTAAGAGCCCGGGCGTCAAAGGAACCTCCTGCGTCAGGAAGGGACACAATGTATGGTGCATCCCCCTGAGGGCCTCCAGATCGACCAGGAGTTGCGGACTCCTGTCAACTCGATCAGGAGTTGCCGGGAGTCCCCCGTTTCGATAGAATGACAGTCGTTTGGTACTCCGAGCTGGGGCGGGGAGGAAAGGCCCTCCAACCGCTGACGTGTGACGTGTCCTGTCCACGCGACACCATGCCCTAAAAGAGTAAGCAGCTCCTGTTTACTTCAACACGCAGACTCTCGTGAACTCCACGGCTGGTACCGCCTACGCACCATCGCGCGGCTGGAGACGGTACTGAATTGTTGCGTATCACCACGTCTCTGGTGCGCAGCTCATGTCACCCAGACCCTGGGCGATTTCTTGGCGGATTTGGCAATCTGGCCTTCCGGTGATGGGTGCTCGCCTGAGACTGGTATCCTGACTGAGCGCCGCTTGCGTCTCCGTTCGATTTCTATCCACTAGAGATGATTTAAGTTTAAATGCAATGCAGTCCAAGCCCGCGCTTCCAAAAATACTTATCATTCTGGACGTGTTGGTTCTTAGCTAAAGTAATCAGTAAGATATGGACGGATCTAATCAGTGCAGAGCTCTGGCATCGGCCAAGCGAAGTGTCCTAAGTGTCCTATTGCATACTGGCGACATATGTGCGAATGTGACCTTAGCTTTAGGAATGAACCTAGTGTGACTTACCCTGCCCGCAGCTGATTTCTTACGCTAACAAAATTTACCACTTCATTGAATAATCAACCAATAACGCTAATGGCTATAGACCTACGTACCCTTTGTCGTTGTAGATTACATAACTGTCAGTTTCCTAATTAAATGGCCGGAATAGGAGCCTCCTCCAGAAAGTCAGTCACTATAGCTCTGAAGCTCTGGATACCACCTGCTTCTACGGAGTGAGTAAGCTCGGCGAACTTAAACCAACATTGAACTTTACAGAGCGAGTTACCTAGGGGCTAGTAGCTGAGGCCTGACTTGTGGCTAATCGTCCAGTGGCGCCTAGCAATCACGCCATATTTGTTGTTTCTTTGCATACAGAACAATCGCACGTCGCGTGTCTCTCATGACAATGCCCCCCCCCCCCACGCTCACACACACACACACACGCACTCACGCACGCACGCACGCACGCACGCACGCACGCACGCACGCACGCACGCATGCACGCACACACACACACACACACACGCAAACACACAATGAGTGCGACCGGCACAGGAGTCGCTCGTTTACGTATTGGTTATATAATCGTCCGGCTCCAAGTTCGGGCCGAGGCACAGCGGAAACGTGATGCTCAATGCTATGACGTAGGTGAACGGTTGCCCGGCGACCGGCGAGGCCTGCTGCCATAGCAACAGCCTCCAATATTTATGTGGGCTGCGATGAGGATGTGTGGTAATGGACTTATCCAAGAACTTGGTTAGACTGGGAAATGTGGCAGACTTGTATAACTCGCTTTGGAACTGAAACCGGTTCATCTTTGCATACGCTCTCAGCAAAACGCAACATGCATACATACGCAAGGTTTGTCCTAAATTATGAACTAACTTGGCGAAATGAAATCCATTTTTTCATGGTTAGAAAACAGAGCGTGATTGTCAGAGTACGTGTATAGGAAACGTGGTAGTAAGAAAACGACAGCATCATGAAACCGAGATATGCCAGAATATGCAAGCATTGGTTTAGAAATCGGTGAGGTTTGTGTCGGAAATACTTAAAATCGGCATTGCATAGCGTTTTGATTTCTTCATCTTAGTCGTGAATCATGGGATCAGGTAATATTTCATGTAATGAGTAATTCAGGCAACATGCTGCTCATCCAGATTTGGGTCTGAGTAAGATTCAGACCTAGACAGAGGTACGCTTAAGTAATTTTGGGTACATTAAGATTGCAACGCTATCATTTCCACGCATCGCCCATGGGCGCCATGCTAAACCTTACAATCGATCGGGGCGGGGGGTGTTTCTCAAAATTTATGGCGAGTTTTGCTCATAACTGCAGTGCGGATTAAGTGACATTGAAAAAAGCACGCAAATTAATATTGAAAAAACATGGAACGCACAAACTATCCTCCGCCGAGAAACGAAAAAGATTCCGCTTCTGGTAGACGTGCTCAAACTTTATAACATAAGCCATTGAAAACAATTGCTTATTACTTTAAAATTGTATTATCAGGTCTTAGGACCATGCAATGGTTCGATTATGCCTGGGGGAGTAACTTTGTAAAATCGTACGTAAGAGCTGAGCCAGATGAAAATGACTAAAATGACACATGTGCTCATGGCAAAGTCAATTTCTCCGCGAATTGACACCATCTGTCTTCCGAAGTTGTCAGACTGACGGCAGAGTTGGAAAGGCTGGAGTACCTCCAACTCAGTACGAAACTATGCTCTTAATGATGTAGCAAAAGGCATGCTTGGCTTAAATTTCGAGTGCTGTAGCACAGGAACAGCGTAGCCAAGGACACAGCCAAGAGGCTCGTGTCCCTCCCCCCTCGCTCCCTGAGCCCGGAGGCTTACACTCGTTACTGGGCCATTTCACCGGGACAAATTCGCAGTGTTTTGCAAAACAAATTATATCTGACATCTCTCCTTTGCGAACTTATGGTTGGGTGCCTATTGTAACAAGAACCATATAAGAGGCTTTACATTTTCTACCATATTTACCAAACACCTACATCGTTTTTTACCTTTGCGCGGCAGTTAACTCGTGCATTTCCGTGACTGAGAGAAAGGATGCGTCACCGATGTGTGTAACGGGTATAGCCCCGATGGAGGGGGGGGGGGGGGTCCGGGGACTACCTAGGTACTTACCTCCATGACGAACTACTTGTCCGAGTGAAGCGCCATAGACTGACTTCGGATGACCTTCTCCTTGACACTGAGTGCGCAATGTCTCACTTTTACCTTAAGATGAAGCATGTCATCTTTTGTGCGTGTCACCTATTGTATACATATATATATATATATATATATATATATATATATATATATATATATATATATATATATACACATCAGAGACCTGTGTACCATATCAGACGCGTACGCCTTCTTCTGCAATATCATTTTTCTCCAAATCCTTTTGAATAACTGTAAATCTCTATTTGAAGTAGGCGTTCCGACAGGAGAAAACCATTTGGTTTTCTCCTGCCACTACTGTCACCACAAACCCTTTCTCCTGTCTCCTGTCACCACAAACCTGCTCACCACTACGAAAGTATTATTTTTCATCAGTTTTTCTTTTTCCAAATTCTGTGTTATGCTATGTCTGCAGACCATTAATGAGTCAAAATGCTTCTACAACAATTGCAACGAGCGTTTGGTGTACTCTATTTAGGGCAAGAATATATACAAGTATGTGAGCTCACTATCCTGTGAATTCAACAAAATGTTACCCCGTGACACTGATTTATTCCCTATGGCGTTTAGTACAGTGACCCTTCTCGAGGTACACTTTGACTTTGGGAATCAAATGCCCCGCATGGTCTTAAGTGCCGCACCGGCTCCAGTCTCCATCAGCGCGCTTGTCGGTAGCTGGCTTGTACCGCCCGCTATTCCAATCCCTAACATTCGCTTCTACTGACGTCATTCACACCGGTAAAGGAGCCACTTTGAAGTCCGCAGGCCGCAATGTGCTGGTTAGAAACGGTCAAAAGTGGTGCCTCTAGTCCAAAACAGCCGACTACGGTCTCGGCATATTTTGCCGTCGTTAGCTGTTGCGGGCTAGGGATGCACTCTAAGCTGAAAAAGTGGTCTAGTGCTGTGACAAAGCATTTACTGCGTTATTCGGTCTCCAAAATAATTAGGACTGATCTTATTATGGCCTGTCGGTGCTGCAGTTGCATTACCCAGTGCTGTTATTAGACATAATTGGTCATAAAACTTTACCAAAGTACGTTGTCGAAAGACGACTCATAGGTGGGTGGCACGTTCCCTTTAACACATCCACAACATCTCACATGAAGAAACTTCGGTGTTCGATCATACACGCGATCGAAGTAGACGTTGGGCAAGTAAATAGCGCAGCAGATCAGTTGGTGACCCAACTGGTTACAGACGCATAGAGATAACCAGTTCCCTTTGCATGAAAGGCCCGATGTGTGGAACATTGCGTGGCAAGACGACGTGCATCATGGCGCCCTTGGGGACCGAGACTTACCACACACAGGGACCCATTTTCGGGGTTTGGAGGGGCGCTCGGGCGGGGTTTCGCTAGTGGAGGGGGGGGGGGGGGCACTTTGGCCCCATCACGGCTGATGCATGCACGCTACTCTTGAAACCCGGGGAGTTGCGAGGTTCGCTGTGAAGCGCGAAGGGCGGATGTCGCCACAACAGTGGTTCAAGTTTTCGTCACCGTACCCTGTCCACCGTTTCTTTCATTTCACAATTACTTACGTTATCCGCCATTTCGCATTTTTGGTAAATTTTGTTCGCTCTGAGGCGTTAAGACCATTTCTTCACCGTCCAGCCAGTAATTCTCCTAGGATCTTGCTCGCTGCTGCAGGATTCTGTGCCCGCTATTGATCGCGAGGCATGCGTACTGCCATCTATCAGGGATGAGGGAACTACAGGTTAGCCTCCTCGCCATTGCTGATGATTTCAAAAGGATCGAAGACATTCCATCAGCGATGCACAGGGAAGCGGGAAGAACTATTTCTTAGTTGGAAGGGGGGAATGGAAAGTGACCTGCGGCCGTCTCCCCACTTTGTCTTCTCATCGGATTTCGGCCACTTCGTTTCAAATTTGGTGAAAAAAGTTTTATTGGTGCACTGGAGGTGCAAGGAAACAACACTGGTGCAAAGGTAAAATATCCACTGCACTCCCTATTTTTTTTTTAGTTTCTCTTTTATTTCACTGGTATTCACATTTTGCTTCCAATATCTGACGGTAGGAGAAAGCGTACATTTTCAACATGTTGGAGCATCCATACCTTTAGATCCATGCCGTCTGCTTTCACGCTCACAACACCCAACGACGAAATAATGATACCGAAAATTTCGGAAGTCTTTAATTATCTCCATTTATTTCATATTGAAGGAGATCACGCGCGGATAGCCATGAAGTGCCCTGCCCATTATCTATCGTACTTCGAGGCAGCTCCTGCAGTAACTTTGCGCTATTACTGCACCACGTTATTCTCGCTTCTGACCTTGGATTCACCTTCAGAGCACTGCGGTCCGCTATAGTTATCTGCTTTGGCATGAATAAAAGGGTTCATGGAAACATCAGTCGAAGGTTGGTATGTCACTGCATCGCCCCCTTTCACCCATCCAGCAGTCTGCAGCTTTCAGTCGTGATGGAAAACCAGTTCATACGAGGGGTCCACTCACTGACAGTGTCCCACGACTGGTCAGCAAAGTATGAGTAGGTACATAAGTGTGCAGATTTCCTTGCATTCTCGCGCATTAAATCGTATCGTCTCAGGCTGTCATGACACCGAGTAACTAGAGGAGGCAATGAATCAGTCATCAAAATGTAATAAAATAACTCAAGGGGCGCATCTAGGTGGGAGGGCAGTGGCAGTCATCGCCAACACCATCATCATACAATACTTTCATCTGTAACACTAATGATAGTGCGGGAAGAAGACAACACTATGTCACAGTGTCAACGTCCCCCTCGGACCATTCAAAAGGGAAAAAGAGAAAATCAAGGTTTCCTAAAACCTTCCTTTTCATTTCGCTTCTTTACTTCTCGTTTTTCAACAGCAGTCCGCTGACTTGAATGTAAAAGCAACCGGACAAACAACAAACAAAGGGGTAGTGGTCAGGTGCAAGTCAACTAACTTCGTTGTTGAAGCACACGTAGCTGGCCGAGTGTGTGCAAAAGTACCGTATAAATAGTGGTTCTACTAACGTGATCCAGAAAATAATTCCTCTTTGTCGAGACGATGCGTCCCCCAATCGGTACAGTCAGACCAAGTAGCGAACATCAAACAATCAAAAAACAACGGAAGAACAATCGAATTGCTAACTGCAGGACAACTCAAAGTGTAAGCCATGTACTGTGTTGTTTAGTTCCAGCCTATGAACTGTGTAGGGAGCGATCAAAATATTTTCGTACCAGAACCAGTGAAAATCGAATGAAGACATTCGGACATTTTAAAGTGTCTTGAAAGGCCCCAAGGGGCGATTGCTGTTCAACCCCGATGTCCAGGCGGCCACTTGTCTTGCCAGGTATGTGCTGCCATTATATGCCATTATAGTACCACGTGTTGCCATTATATCTTAAGTCACCTTGGATGTCATTTTATGTTCTGTCCAGTTGCGCTTGGCCTGTAGGTGAGCCTGGTTTGGAGCTGTGATGTTTGTACCAACTTACTTATCATAAACTGACGCCACAAACCATTTTGATGTGGTATGTTTAGATTAACATAACTTGATTTCAATACACAATAACATGGCCACCTTCATACACGATACGGAAACACGATAACAAAACAGTATATCAACATGTCAAGCTGCTGATTAAGACCACGTGGCTGCTGTTGCAAGCAATGCATTTTCCGGGGGTGTTATGGGATAACGTCTTCTCGCACAACTCCAGAATCTTAATGGAGCCTGTCAAGTTGTCCAACATTGGGAACGTGGCGACGGCTAGTGAGGAAATATATTTTTCGTGAGATTAAAGAATGTGAAAGAGAAATACATGCGAAGTGCTTAACGATAACGATGAAGTCGGTAAAGCTTCGTGTCACAAGTCTGTTCATACGTTTTGTACGCGTGTCGGACGCTTGTCAGCGCCAGGTGACGTCATGGGAAAAGGTATGGCGTATAATACATGTCTGAGGGTGTTCACATTGTGATCCAAGACATCTCATTCGTCGCAAAGCTAGTCATACGCAAGGTCTTTGTGACGGCCTAAACCATCTTAAATATTTAGGCGTGCAAGAAAGCTGCAGCCAGCCTACCTTGCTAGTTGTCTACAAAGGTGACAGCAACGAGTATGGGGTAACGGACTAAAACATGCAACCTGAAGTTATAGTTGTCGAAAAATATGGCGCATTTGGCACAAGTACGATTATTCCGGGCTAGAGTTATTCTTCAAACTGCCTGCCCGCCTAATGTCGATGCGCTATGAGCTTCGCTGGCTGCGAGTGGAGTAATATCGTCTATGTGACGTGTGATTTTAAGGTGTTCAAGTACCATAACGATGCATGGTTTTTCAACAGGTTAAAAGACGGGTCTTTTTCAAATACAAAACAAAGGTGGCGAACTCCGCACCATTTCTTTATAACTCATAATGCCTCGCGTTACTCTAGTATCTAACCTGTTATGTTTTCCAAACAAGGCGGATATTTTTGTGTGATCTTGTCACACCTTTTCACATTTGCACAGAGTAAGGGAAGCTCATTTTAAAACGTTATTGAGTGTCGTCGAGAAAAGTGAAATCGTCCAACAAGAACATATCAGCTATCACGATCGTTTCTAAAGGTGCATAAAGAGAAGCATCTAAAATACCTTTTGAATACAAGATGTCTGGTTTAAGTACTTCCAATGCAAGGTATTAAATAGTTGGGAAATTCAAGAGGGCTAAAAGCATCAATTAAGACAAGCAATAGCTGCCCAACACTAATTTCGACGTCAACTTTGGGGGGTGCACACATGAAGGTGAACAAAACAGTAACAGCACTTTCTGTGACATAAAGATCACAATGGCAGACGTTTTGGTCACGAATCTTGCTTTGGTCTCGGTGACCTAACCAAATCAACAAACATTTATCTCGCAATACATTAAGAGATTTCAATTCTTCAATTCCAGCAAGCAAACCTTGCATTCAAACACGCAGAATGCTTCGAGAGGCAAAAGGCAGGTTTCTAGGGAAACTGGATGAGTATCATAAACGCATGAACAGCACTAGCGCCATCTTTAAACCAGGTGTTGATACCATTGGCGCCACCTATGTTAACGATGTTATCCCCTTACAAAATGGCATGCAATTCAAAGCGGGAGATTGGACACCAAAAGCGTACCTAGCTTGTGGAAGAGCACACGCTTTGCGTGATGCTTGAAGCGTTTAAACCGTCTGTGTCCTCTAAATCGGTAAAAAACTGCCTTTGAAAAAGACCCTTACCTATGTGCTTGAAATGTTGTAGCATGTCAAGGAACCCCACGATGACGTCACGACGAGGCTACCAGATATATCTTGGGGCCCGGGTACAAATGATGTAAATGTTCGCAACTCGTCATATCTTGAAATGCCCGCTGGGCGCATGTAATGTAGGTGCGTTTTTTTTTTACTTGCAACTTAAAGCGTTGCGATTGGCGCATGTACTTGCCTGAGACCGTTGATATGCTATCATAAGCAGTAAAAACCGTGCAGCCAACATAATGCTATAAAAGTTTACTTACATGCAAGTGACATGATAGAAGCCACACTCACAAACGTGTGTGCAGCAGTACCATATGACCTTTGCTACCTTGATATACCGGCAAGGAAGATGCGGAATGATGGCTGCTTTGCTTGTCAAGAATCGTGGCAATGTATTCTCATCGCCGGCTGGTTCGCACGGTTGTTGGGCACAGTTACGAATAGCACACGTTATGAAAAATTGTCTCCGCTACAGTCACTCACGGATGACATCAAAATCTTCATAGGATTGCAACAGCAAAAATGGAATGACCACTATCCCTTTGGCGAAGTGCTTACACTGTTGCCAAGGATCTCAAGGCAAGCTGCTGCAAAAAACCTTGATTTGAGCTATCACAAAGGACATCATTGTTAATTGCTGCAAAGGAACTCAATTGAAGTTGCTGCAAAGATATCAATGTAAATGGCTGTAAAGGACCTCACTATCCCTGCACATATTTTTTTCATTTTTTTCCATTGCAGGTTAGATTTCCGTATTACTTGAACATTAGCTAATCTGTGCTCTGAAGCCCATCCCCGCCTGCGCCTCTTCCCGAAAATGCGTATACCTCTTACGTCTTTCTGCTATCCGCTAAGCAGTATTTGGTAGCACCACTTTTGCAAAACCGTCCGTGATAGTGTCGACAATAATGACAGCTGAGATTCCCATCGAACAATGACTCCGATTCAGTGGCCCGGTGGTAGCCATTTTGCATTATTTGCATAACGTCGCCGAAAAGTCACCAGCGTCTTACCACAATTTCGGCAAATAGATCTGCTGGTGTGGACCGGATATCGGTTAACTGGCGACATCTGCCGGACGGATGCACACGTGCCCACCGCATAGGAAGGAATTAGCTGCACAGATATACTTCATAAGGGTAAGAAAGGCTTCAAGCTACTCGTTTCTCAGTGTTATGAGTTGGTTTGCTGAGATGTACGAACCATCAGTATACCTAGAACAACTGATTAAACAACAGTATTAAGCAAGCAGTTGATATGTTGGAATATCCACTAGTCATTACCGTTACCAGCGGTAACATAATTTTTGTGCTGTGCCGCTGTCGGTCATCTGGATATCATGAGCACTGTGTTTAAAATGTTTTATACTGTCGTGATATGTCCCAGTGAGTGCTTGATACCCTAGTTTAACTAGTAAGTCATGGTATATTGAAGGTCTGTGATTGTCAGCATAAGAACTCATGATGTCCTCAGCCACATCATGTTATCTCGATTATTCTGGACATCTGCCGGACACAAATGTGAGTAAATGGCCTCCGATGCATGCATGTTGCTACGTTAAAACTGATCGGTTATGCCAATGACCGGCTTTATGCGAATCCCAGTGAAATTTGGGTAACTGCATTCCCGCGGCTTTATCAGTGCGTTGAAGCGGTGCCTATTGAGCAGTGGAGGTGCGGATGCCTTATTTGAGATAGGAGCAGCTTTTGGTATCATTTTTATCAGCGTGGTTTTATGAGGAATATCTTGCACCTGGGTGTTGCCGCATTTTCCGATGGCTCTCCTCTGAACCCAAAGAGGCTCCTCCTGGAAACGTGGCATGATACCAAACTCAGGCCAGTGAGAGATGTTCTCTTTACGTAGATGTACTCACTGGTTGGGAGTGAGCTGTCTTATTGGCCACCATTGATAACCTGGAATACTTGAGAATCTAGCCTTGCCACTGATAGGCGCCTTTGCCAAACCCTTTCACAAGACCCCTCTGCGCTGAGGTTAAAATGGGGCCTCATATTGTACGCAGGAAAATTTTGCGAACCCGAAGCCCTCCCAACAGAACATCCAAAAAAAAATCAGAAAGTCTGCATGTTACATGCGTGCATTCTCCATGCCCCTGCGCAAACTCTGTTAAGTTTCTAAGCTTATTTGTATTTCTAAGACTGTGTGAGCAAGTTTTCGTGCTTAATCGGTCATGGGACTTTTGGAGCTTGCATGAACCCAGGTAAAATTACTTTCTTATAGTGGTGACCGGTGTTTGGAACTTTTTGAAGCTTAAAAGTACACTACTCCACTTCCAAATAACCTAAATCTCAAACATTTCAAACCTGAAATTTTACTTTAACGGTCGGTGTCTTGCGCATGCAAAACAAGATTATCGAAAAGTGTAGCATCGTGTGTCTTGCAGAGTGTCTTTGACAAAATATCAACCACTCTGACATGTGCATGCATTATACCCAAAGCAAATGCGAGACGGCGATTTAAAAAACAACTATGCTTAATTATACCTTATTTGAACTTTCATTTAGGGGCACAGTTTCGCAAAGTGAACTGGAAGTGGAGAGGAGAGGGCTGAAATATGAAAAGCTATGAAACCTACCCGCAAAATCGGCCAACAAACGGGTTTCTGCCTGGATTTGTCACACCTTTCTCTCGAAGGTGGGGTATCTGGAGCTCAAGTTGACTGGGGCCTCACCCCCTCTTGTTCGAATTGAATAGGAAACTACACCTCTGATCTCAATGCACGTTCAAAATAAACCCTACTTTGTGCGAACCTCCATGATGGCTCGGCCTTCGATCCCAGCGTTATCTGGTTCTTCACACGGGACACGGTGGCGCCAGTGGTAAATCGTTGGTTACGTTCGACGCTCGGCGAGATGCCCCTGCTTCGAAATATTATCCCAGTTATTTGGGATCAGAATGAGAATGAGACCACCTCGGTATGAGAGCAGTGATTTCTCGAAAATCTCGCCTCTGCCGATGCATAAGGCATGCAGTTTTGCTTAAGCTGCTGAACATGCAACTTCCATATGCACAGACATGAACGCCGCGTGCGGCTTAACCGCAAACCAAGCTCGCCCATTTGCTTTTCGCCAAAGCCCTCACGTGGCGCGCAGCTGCGCGGTCCACCTGCGGGAACCGCCTCCATCAGCATCACTTCCAGCTTGCCACGTGCCAAGCGCCACTTAAAGCGATCGTGTACGGCTCTAGCTGCAGCCGCCGGCGCAGTCTGCGCCTTGATGGCGGCGGCAACTCCTGACGGCCGGCCGGCCAGTCAGCTGAATAATGCAGTCGCCCATTTCCTCACCGTGTATCGATGGGTGCTGCAGCGCTTTGGCGCGGCGCGGTCTGCCCCTGGAGCGCCGACAGAGCCGAGCTCACCGCGCTCAGCGGCCCCCCGGTGGATGAGGGCTGCAGCGCCGAGATGGCCGAGCTCACCACCCCCAGCGGACCGGCCGTAGACGAGGACTGCAGCGCCGAGAACGCGGCGCCCATCGAGCTCGGAGGCCCGCCGGCGGAGCTGTGGGCGTTGCCGCTTGCTCCTGGAAACAACGGGGCGTCGATGGGGCGTCAGTGCACGAACGCTGTGAGACCGGGCTGGCTCGGGCGACGGCAGCTGATCATCCTGAATGCTATGGTGAGTATCATGATGATGACCATGTTGGGCTTGAATGTACTCCGATAAAGGTAAAGCTGCAACTCTGTTTCGCTCACTGACAAATGCAGAACGCTTGTGCTGGTTTCGAGGCCCAGGAACGAGCCCCGACCGCGCCCTGACATTCCAGGAGAGGATTCCGTGGCCAACGAGAGGGTGGTGGCTGGTGGACGCCCGCTTGTAGTCGGAATGCTTACTGAACATGCAACAAGCTGACGTTTGTTTTATATATTTAGTAGGCGTACATAATTGTTACAAAAGGCGTGCTGTTATTATTTAAACTTTTGCGGCCAAATAGAAGCGCGTTCCTCCCTACATACCAAAACTGAAGGCAGGCGGCCGTGCAGTACTTTGCAAGAGAATGTCACCCAGCCGCTGTTCCCAACGCATGCATCGGCTATGAGGCTAAGACATGCAACTAGGAGTGGTATAATAGCACGATGTAACGCCTCATTCCATGCCCGCATACAAGCAGGAATTATGCAACAATAGGTCAACGCGGACGCCGCATGCCGCGGCTCATTAATATGAAGAGTGCGCGCCGCCCGGCCGGCGCTCTCACCGTCGGTCGCTTACCGTGACCGGGCTGTGACGTCAGCCCCAAGGCGTCCGGCGGGCGCGCGCCCTCCAGGGACCTCTGGCTGACCAGCTGAGACCTCTGTCGGGCGTCGCCGAGCGCATCCGGCTGCGACAGCTCCCCTTAAAAACGACCACAGCTTGTCGTGAGCCGTGGCCACCCGGAGAGCGGCATCGAGCTTGCACCGTAAACGTCGTACAAGATGCAATAGGCATTCCAGTTTCATAAGGCCTCGCTGTTTCCTGGTCTAGCATGCAATTAAAGTTTGCTTACAAGACACGCACGTCATCGATTGCGGGCAGGACTGAGGGGGGGGCGGGACGGGAAAGGGCGCGATCCGAGCGACGTTCTAGAAAAGCATTCTAGAGCATTCGTCTGCTGCGCCCATGCGCTTATGCGCCTCTGCCGCGCTTATAAGAGCCAAAAGCCAATTCACTCACCTCAAGGTTTTCATGGAGCTCATACATCTGTCCAAAACACAGACACCAGAAGAGATCGCTTTGAAGTGTGTAATCACACCGGCCGCATCGGCCATGTCATGGCGTACCTGCTTCCGCAATCGTCATCTCGCCTGAAAGGCTGCATCGCTGGTGAGAGCAGACTGCACCTGACGAGAGCAGGCGAGATCGCTCGCAAAGTACGGCAGCAGTCGCCGCCGCCCGGGAAGCCATCGGCCCAGATTCTCAGCGTCAGATTCGTAGCCGGAATCATTTTCTTAATGACCAAGCTTATGGGATTAGCTCTCCTAACGTCGAAAATGCTAAAATCAGAGGCGTGCGGGGGGGAAGAGACGCCGCCGACCTCGCTTTAGACGCGGTCAAAGACAATACCCAGCGCGGGAAAGCTCCACATCCGCCCTATGAATTAGCAGTTATTTGTGTATGCAATATCCTATGTCGAGATCCTGGTGCAGAAGCTTGCAGCCCTTGTCGGCACGTCATGCCGCCTGGCACCTATCATTACATCAGACAATCAAGTTCCCGGGCATCAAATTCCCCGGGCGGAACCTTCGCGGCGTTCTCTGCGGGCGTCCAACACCGCCCCGATAATAACACGGTCATGCCTAGCCACCCCGACTCTCACACACAGTGACATGCATGCACGCGATAGTGGCGGGAGATTGGCCCTGCCGGCGCCAGAGATAGGCCGGTATCGATCACACAACACGTCCACGCGATCCGCGAGGCGGCTGCGCTCCTCCCGTCCGCTCGCGCTCTCCGTGTCCGCGGGCAGAGCCGGCCGTGCCGCCGCCGGTCGCAGCCGGGCCCGGCGCCCCTCAAGAGCTGCGCACGACACAGCCGGGCACGGCCGGATCGGGGAGGGCCGCTAAGACCGGCCGCTTTCTGATCAAGTGCGGCGGGAGACGGCGGAAGAGTTCCGCTGCCGCTACGTAAGCAGGCCTTCGCGGAAGCACAGCTGTGGTGGCTTTGTGGGACTGCAGAACTGTTAAAGCATGGTGCCCTGCCTGCTTATAATTGAATAATAGTGAACCGTTTAAATATGAGCTTTCTGCGGCCACTGGGGTAATTCGCTCTGATGCAGGGGAATGTATGACTGTAATTACGTCCAGAGTTTTTCCATACGATCATGCTACAATAGTGCACGGAGGCGTATTGCCGCAAAGCCGATGCAGTTTACTTTGTGCGAACTAAAAGCAAAAACGCGATGTACAAACACGGCAGCACCACTCCACATGGTAACGAAAGCATGCATATGTTGAATGCTTCTGAGGTTTTGGTTCTCCGTTTATGAAATTATAAAGAGGAGCTGGTCATTTTATAAATCCTCCGAATATGTAGTAATCGGTATAGCACTTGAAGGAGTTTAGAGAAGGTTTCGCAGTTCAGTGAAAGGCCCATATGCAGCTCAAATTACTACAGAAAATATAACGCCCCATTATGCCGAAATGCAGAGCGACACAGTGTGCAAACGCTGAAAACTGGGCGCAATGGCCCGGTAGTTAGGGCATCGGACTCTCACGTGGGGCCCGGGTTCGATTCCCGGTGGCGCCATGACCCCTGGACGTTAACATGGCCATTGCATTCGTTGCAATCCATGAAAGGGGCGTGGCGATGTGCCCGTGTTCCTCTTTTATAGAAAAAAGAGCGGGCGAAGACATTGTGCCGCCACCTATATAGGACATTTGCAAGGAACGGTCACTGCCAAGTGTAGAATGAAAACCATTGTGGGATATGCAGTATCAGCGACCTCATATCTAAAATTGCGTTGAATATGATTGGTGGTTGTCAGAAGAGCTGCCCGATAACCATCGTTTCCTTCGCAGCACTATTACCCAGTTGGCCCACAATCCAACACCACCCCAATCACGCAGAGACTGCAGTTTTGCCACCTTCGCCAGCATACGGTGTCACACTCACGTGTCGGCAATTGAAAAGGCTATAATGCTGCTGAAATTCTTCGTCAAAATGTGGATAAATTCTTCGTCAACAATGGATAAAACAATTAGATTCACACCATCTTGGTTTCAGAGCGGAGTCCCGATGGTTTGCTCTTTAGAAGAAGTATGCAATGTTAGGTGTCGTCAGCTTAATCTATTGAACTATTTATATAAGCAGCGTTGATATCAGTTTATCAAGTAATGCCCTTGAGGGCCTTTTGCAGATAGGCCAACATGAAGACTTCCCGGGCTTACATGGGGAATACGCGTGCGCCAGCTTGTCAAAAACGCAGGCGATACTCGGGAACGCATCGAGCCATGTCAACTAGCACTATCCTGGCTCGAATTTAGCGCGGTTATGAACAGGGCATAATGTGTCGATATACGCCAAACACCCGCGATATCATTGCAAGCAGCTTCGACTATACTTGCATAGTATCATATATATATATATATATATATATATATATATATATATATATATATATATATATATATTCCAAACCGCAGCGTGGCGGCTTTCGAAGGAACCACCTCGCGACCAAAATGAAGATGTCCATAATCTTGAGGCTTTTCTACTGGACTTGGATCAGTCGACTGATTTAGTGGCACTATGAGCCAAATGCCGATCGACCATCTTGGTTCCCGAGTCATAAAGTGCGCGCCAACACGCATCTTTCAGATATTCAACCTGACAAAAGACGCGCGACGCGGGCTGAATTGTTGTTAGGACGATGCTGCTAATTAGAGGCCTCTGGAAATGATGTGGATAAGTTGAAACTATGCGTTCTCCGAACGCACTGCACCATTCTAGACCCGCCCACACCCGTTAGCGCGCGTGCTGACTTTGCCAAAAATTAGTGCTGATCAGGTTTTAAGAGCACCATTCAAAATCCTCGACCCTTTGACCTGTGAGGTAACGGGGTCAACAGCACGTCACGTCAACAACAATGCTTGTCGTCAAAAGCTGGCGATATTTGCAGAAATGTAGGATACAGCCTGCGTTTCCCCCCCCCCCGCATCTCTTACGCTGAGGGGCTGGTTCCTGGGTGCTTTTTAGCTACATTTTCCACTGCCTCTTCACCTGGGCTTGAGATGTCTCTGCATGCGCTCAGGATGCTTCTCTATCTACGTTTGTCTGCGCTCATCCAGTTAGTTAGCTGGGCACGCCTCTACCTGCATGCTCGCGCACCACCACACCTACGTCTCTAGGCGCTCCACTGCCTGGATTTAGGGGTCCTCTCCTCTTTGTGTTAGAAAACTCCTCTGCCATGACCAGGAGTGACACCTGGGCGCTCCCCTGCCATGACCAGGGGTGACACTTGGGCGCTTCTCTGCCAAGAGTAGGGCTATCACTCAACCGGGGCCAAGGGTCGCACTGTTATTTGAGTTTAAGACTAGGGGTGTTATTTCGTAGAGAAGGCTGGGAGGACCGTATACGCTGAAACGGCTAAGCCCACCACAAAATGTGCTTAAAAGCATATTTCTACCCGAATTTGACCCATATAGCACTTAGAGTTGAGGGCGAACTGGAGTCCTCCAGCAGCTGAATAGTGAATTACACGCCTGTTTAGGGTGTCTGTCTGCTTGGACTTAAAGGCATCCCATCACTAATGATTTGAGCCTCTACGTCGGGGTGGGGCGCTCTTCGCCCAAGCCCGATGCGCATCCTTACCTAGCGGTGGAAAAAGTCTCTCTACCTCTACCCGCTACTCTACTCTCTCTACCCGAGCTCACGACGCACTCTATTTGGATTTAGAGCACCCACCCTCCGGTCTTAGAGTACCCTTTGGCTACTTAGGTCGTCACTTAGGCTCAAAGGCGCCCACTCTTCTTGAACTCTAAGCGCCCATCTCTCGACTTCTTGTGACGGCAGCGCCTTATCAGCAAAATAGCGCCCAGCTGTTGGGTTCTAGAGCGAGGTCCAGGCCTGTGTGGGGCCCGGCTGAGAGGCCCATAAGCTTCTGTACTCTTAAGGTTTAGTATTCGCCCGGGTGACTGGTTGAATACCCTTTGCTCGCGTGAGGGTCAATTTCATCCCCTAAGATTTCAAAAGCTAAGGGAGCTAGAATCACCAAATATGCATGGTGTATTGGCCTGCATATAAACTCACTTGTGTCAAGATGAGAGGTTCCTAGGTCACCGCCTTTGGGTCAAATATGGCCAAACAAGGTCAAACTCCCGATTTATGTCTCAGGTCCCCCAGGACCTAGGTACCTGTTCTAAGTAAAACGTCGCTGGTACTCATCTAAGTTAGTGACCTTGTTTGACCTTTCGCAGTTCATGGTGACAAAAATCATGCAAGACTGCTTTGAGTATTGCATTTGAATGACCGACAAATATTTCGCTACGCAGTATGTTCCTAAAAACAAAATATTGATCTGGGTTATTTTCGGTCAGTGACCTATCCTGACCTTAAAAGAGTCCTTGGTAAAAGCACACTACGGTTCCTGTTATCTATAAATTTGAAATTAGTGCTAGAAATTACTCCACACAGCAAGCTTTAGAGCAACGCGTCCCAAGCCCTAGGTGCCCAGGTCATGGTCTCTGGTCTCTATGGCCTCTGGTCTCTATGCAATGCATATTGCATATGCATTTCATACCATTGCATGCGATGTTTTTCTCGCGGTTGTAGGCTGGGGGATGGTTTTCCCCGTTATCAATGACTTAGACATGAAATCGGTGAGCACGTATCAAAGCACTTGTGCTAAACACATGTGTTTGTTCTATATAGTCACAAGTAATGCTGCGGAAGACAAACATTACCGGGATGAACTTGTGTGCGGCATGTGTTTTTGCATACGTCGCGAAGGCCAATGAACCATGGGATCGCAGTTACCATTCGTGCTTGAGAATCACTGCATGCTATCGAAGCACTCTGTTATATATTTTATCAGCTGGTTTACCTTCGCATCTGCCGATTTATCATGAGCACACTGAATTTCGATTATACAAATACCGAATTCCGAAAGCCAAGCCGTGCCGGGCTTGTTCCTCGGACCATTTAGCTCTCAGCCTCGCGCACATATTGTCTCAATATAGTTACCTACCTTGAACCATTTCTTCAGAAGCTTGTTTTTTCGCATTGATCCAATAATCAAAGTTTGAATAAAAACGTAGGTGGTCAAGTGGTGCGGTTGCCTATTCAATTGGTGAACCACCCCACTCCAAAAATTAGAAAAAAGCTGGGCCAAAACAGTGGAGGACTCCGTCTTAAGTATTTTACGGGTAGGGTTAGCCAGGTTTTCCCGCTCGGTTCCGCCACTCATCCTATTTGGAGGCGTTACTCCCAGTTCTAATTCATTCGTTTTATGTGGTTTAATTGGCTTAAAAACAGTGTCATGCTCGTAGATACGGGCTGAGGTTGGATGGGGTTTTCACATTGTTCACCCACTATGGCGGAACGAGTTGGAGATTGAATTTGGCTAAAAACCAACTTTGCCCATATATTATCTAGTTGCAATTTTACGTTCACATGATTTTGATGACACCAATTTAGTTGGAGCACCGATGGACTTCATTCGATTTTGGATTTGAAAAGAGTGCGTTAGCTGAGGGTTGGATCTAAAATTGACTGTTGATCATGATCTAATGATCAGATCTAAAGCTGACTGTTGATCATGATCTAATGATCAGATCCAAAGCTGGCTGTTGATCGTGATCTAATAATCAGATCCAAAGCTGACTGTTGATCATGATCTAATGATCAGATCTAAAGTTGACTGTTGATCATGATCTAATGATCAGATCTAAAGCTGACTGTTGATCATGATCTAATGATCAGATCTAAAGCTGGATAAGCATCGACCTGTGAAGAACATTTCTGGAAAAGTTTTATCGTCACGTCGCGCGAGGGCAAACATAAACGTCATTGAATGGCAAGGATAATAATGTTTATCCTGTCTTGCGTTGGTTGTTCCAAAACATTCTTGGAAGAGTAAAAGCACAACGAATGAGCTCACCTTCACGATTATGACGCTTTTTTGACGCCTCATTAAACTTTCAAAAAGGTCCAGGATCGAGACGTCAAAATATGCATTTCATTTCGTATTCAATGCAGAAATTGCGATAGGCATTGTGCTTTTTTCAAATAATGATTTACGACAGAAGTAGATTATGCTTTTATGTGCATTTACTTTGACGTATTTGGCCGATATCGGATACTTTCACCTACAGGTTGTGTTGATTGTACCCGCTCAAACATTGCAAAATTGACATACTCATTCAAGCAGTTTTCTGAATGGGTATCAAGCTTCATGCAACTTGCGACAATGCTGTCACATGCAGCTGAAATCACATGCGACGTCAGGGTAATAGCCAAGTTGGAGCAGAGCCACGGACTAGCACAGGCCAGAAACGTAGTATTTCAAGCATGCTAACCGGATGTTAACTTAAACAGGAAGCATATTTCCAGCTAATCCTCTCGTTGTTGGGACACCCTCCGGTTCCCACCGAGGTCAAAATGAGCAGGCCAGCAGTCACCTCGCTCTCCCAACCCCGAACAAGACCTATGGCTCAGAATGTATGGAAACTGCTTCCGCTGGTGAAAGGTTGAGCTGTTTACGTAATCGCGCAACTGTTTCATGAGTACATCAATGGGGGTCAACCAGTGCTTGGACACCGCAGGTTTAGCCGGAAATCAAGCCCTGTAATATGTGTTGAACACTGCGTGGTAATAAGTGAACTACTTACCCTTAGTCCCCTTTCCATTCAAAACTTGGAGGATGTGACGAAAATTAGGGTTTAGAACCTTGAGCGCTTAAGAAAACCGAAATGCGTGTCACCATATTACATATGTTTCCTCAGCATTAAAATTTCATGTGCACATGGTGGAATACCAAATCTTGAATATATACGTTTGTTCTAAGGACGTTTACATCAGGCAAGTGTGAAGTGTGCAGCAAATGTTTGTTTTTTACTTGAAGTTCTATCACTGCAGCCTAAAAATGGCTTTGGCTGTTAGAAAAGTATGTTTTTAGATTAATCAAATAAATGATGTTATTGTAATGGACATATAAGGTTTGCACTTATGTTTGCTTCGACTTTTTCTAATGTGCATGTAAAACCAGACACACACACACACATACACACACACACACACACACACACACACACACACACACACACACACACACACACACACACACACACACACACACACACACACACACACACACACACACACGCACGCACGCACGCACACACACGCACACACACACACACACACACACACACACACACACACACACACACACACACACACACACACACACACACACACACATACATACATACATACATACATACATATATATTCATACGCATATATATATATATGCACATGCCACATGGAAGATTTGTCACGTTTTCCTTTTGCCAGTGGTGAAAAAGAAAACACATGTAGTGATTATCCTGAAGTGAAGGTGGTGCTGAGAGTGCGTCTGTCGCTCACGACCGATTCCTTTTTTCCTGGACACATCCTAGCCCCATGAAGCCTCCGTAACAAAAGGAAAGGTATTTCGGGGCTCCTTGTATTTTGCTACCGAGAGAAACAAGTATGGATTTGCCTTACTTTACAAAGCCTACGTCGATTTAAGATCATTCATGGCTCATAGCTCCTGTAAAGGACGCCTGACTTTATTGTATGCCATAATCCTCTGCATAAAGGTAGAAGCATCACTGCGATGGGAAATGGATGCTCAGGATGGCAAGTATCGTGACATGGTTAGGAATGTTTGTGACTTTCTGAAGCCCTTTCGGGTGACGTGCGAGTGTCGGTGCGTGATCAGTGATGCTTATATCACTTATCACAGGAAATGTTGTAAGCAAACTTTGCATCCAAGCCATCCCAGTGACAGTGACCAGTAAACCCGGTGAACACGCAACTAAGACAACGACGAAATCAGCGTACGTTTGGAAAAACTCTGGATCATTACAACATGGTGCAAAAGTGCGTCAGAAAGGGCTGCCGATATCTATTCAAGCAGCTGCACTGGACGAAAGGAAAGCTTTCCGTAAGCGGCGCGTTTCAAGAGGCGGCCAGCTGTAGCCTGCGCATTCCGATGCAGCGGCCATGACCTGCCGTAACGAGTCGGCCAAGAGAGGTGGCCAGGTCGCGGCCGCGCGGCGGCTCACCTGTCGTCCTGCGCCGCGAGACACCGTCGGCGGCCGTGGGACTGCCCACCTCCTCCTCCTCCTCGACGATGGTGTACACCTCGCCGGCGCTGGGCTCCATCACCACAGAGCTGGGGCCCGACGACTCGCCGTCGCTCTCGCCGTCGCTCTCGTCGTCGCTCTCGACGTCGCAGTAGCGAATCACGTGGCTCGGATCGCGTGGCGGCGGCGAGGGGGAGTCAGGCGGCGGCGCGGGGGAGTCGAGCGACGGCGCGGGCGCCGTCGCCGGCGGGTGCGGGATCATCGACGCCTGCAGAGAGGTGCGCACGCGTGGGGACTTGATGGAGGAGGAGAGGATGGTGGCGCCGTCGCGCGAGCCTCGGACGCCGGCCGACGCGCTGGGCGACGCGCGAGACGGCCGCAGGTCCAGGTCGTCCTCGGCCAGGTCCAGGAAGCCGGCCGGGATGTGCACGCCGAACCGGTTGGAGAACTGAGAGCGCGCTTTGATCTCTGGCGCCGAGCTGGGCCGCTCGCACGGGAGCGCGTCGTCGTCGATGCGCCCGACGCTGCTCATCGGCGAGGGCGTGGCGAGCCGGTCCGAGCACGACTCGAGCGCCAGCAGCGGCGACTCGCCCGGACTCGGAGGCGAGTCGTTGTCGACGCCCAGCGACGCCAGCGACTGTAGGAAGCGTTTGCGGCGCGTTACCCTGTTTTCGTAATCGGTGTCGCGGCCCGGCTCCGCCTTTGGAGGTGATGTCGTACCACTGGCGTCGCTGCCGACGACGACGGCGACTGCCGGGGGCTGGCCGTTGGCGTTCGCAGGAGGAGCGGCAGAGGCGGCCGGCACGCTGCTGGAGGTAGCCGCGCCAGCTGCCGCCGACGGCTTCAGGAACGATAGCAGCTCCGTCGCTGTGTGCTGCACCTTGCCAGCGGCGGCGGCGACCAGCGGCGTCGGCACGTAGATCTTGGACTTTGGCAAGCTCGACGACGGGCTGGTCGCCAGCTGCTGGGCAGAGGACACCTGCGCCAGCGAGGCCCTTGTCCGCTCCTGCGTCAGCTGTAGTTGCTTTTGATACTCCTCCTTTTGCTGTTCGGCCCTGAGCACGAGTTCCCGCTCCCGTTCCTGCTGCAGCCTCTGCAGGTGGGCAATCTGCTGCTGCTGTTCCAAGAGCTGCTGCTGCTGCTGCAATATCTGTTGCTGCTGCTGCTCATTGAGCTGGCTAGAGGGAGCGGCCGCCATCGGCGCGGAAGACATGACGACATCGGACAATGTGAGTGCGGTGGCAGTGGTGGGCGCGGCCGTTTGTACTTGAGCGCGGCTGAAAGCGGGGCTGGCCCGGCCCTCGGCTGCTCTCAGCGCCTGCGCCGACTGCTGGATCGAGTGGTTCACATCGGCGTGCAGGCCGTGGAGCGGTGCCGACTGCTGCGGCGGGAGCAGACCGCCCAGACCCTCCGACACCTTCCCCTTAAGGCTGGTCTGCAGCTGAGTGAACAGACCCCGCTCTGGGATGCTCGGCTGCGCCGGCACACTAGCCACCGGCGCCGGCGTTGGCGCCGCCGCGTTCTGAGACGTGAGTGACGGGTCGAGCAATTTTTCGGTCAAAGTTTTATCAAACTTGGCTAGCAGCTTGTCTGTCTTGCCGAAGAAATTGTCGAGCGTTCGTTCCACGGCGCTGATTTGCGGTTTCTTGGCGGCGACGGACGGCGTGGGCCCGCTGCCGGCGCCGGCCATCGACGGACCACCTGCCGCCGGCGGCTGCGCGCGCCCGGCTATCGACGCTCGCGCGCCATCCGTGGTGACTGGCGCTGGCCCACCATCGGCCGGGCCGGACGCAATCACGCCGCCCGGCCCGCCGGAGAGCTGGGAACCGACGGGATGCATGACAGGCTGGCCACTGGGGCTCGGGAAGCTGGGAGCAGAAACGTTGGGCCGGCTGCTGGGGGGCTGGAGGCCGGGTGGAAGCATGCCCGGCTGGATGTTGGGCTGGGGTCCGGGAGGAAATGGGTGGGTATGTGGGCCACGCTGGAACATTCCCGACAGAGAATTTATCGGCTGGGAGCTAGACGAGAAAATGCTTGGCTGAGTGCTGGCAGGGTGCAGTTTGGGCAGTAAATTATCCTGCTGGGAGGTTGGCGAAATTATGCTGCTCTGGAAATTCATAGGCTCGAAACTGTTCTGGTTCACAGACGGCTGGTGGATAGGAATTGTCCCCGGCTGCGACATGGATGGCGAATCTTCTCGCTGGGGACTAGAATGGTAAGAGACGGACTGCGGACTGGGCGAGTGGGAATCTGACAGCGACGTCGGCGGATGGGAATTCGAATGGGAGTTGGGCGAATAGGAGCCCACCTGTGGGACGGGCGAGTACGAGTTGGACTGGGATCCGGGCGGATAACAGCCTGGATGTTGGCCAGGTGGGTAGGCGCCAGGCTGAGAGCCAGGCGGGTGAGCGTTTGACTGAGAGCTGGGTGGAAGCGCGCCAGGCTGCGAGCCGGGCGGATAGGCGCCAGTCTGCGAACCTCCCGGGAATCCCGCGGGCTGGCCGACCGTCGGACGCCCACCGGGCTCCGCGACGCGCGGCGCTCCTCCCATCTGCTGCGCGGCGCCTCGACCTGCTTCCTGCTGCCGCTCCTGCTGCGCGGCGGGCGAGGCGCTGCCTAGCCGCGGGCCGTCCTGCCCGCCGCCGGGGTGCGCCATCACCGTCGGCGGCGGCGCCGGCTGACGCGGCATACGCAGGCGCGGCCGCATCGCGCCGCGTGGCCCCATCATGCGCGGCCGCAGCGGGCGGGCGCCCTGCGGGCCGGGCCCGCGCGGCCGAGGCCCGCGCATTCGCGGCGGGACGGCGCCACCGGGCAGGAGCGGGCTCTGGGTCAGGCTGGCGGGGTCGGGCTGGCTCTTCTCTATGTACTCACTGTGCACGCCGCTGGTGGCGAACTGACGCTGCTGCGATCCGTTGGGCATCTGGAATCGTACGCGAGCGGACGTGAACGACGGCGGGGCGCGGCAAATGTCCGAAGATGTAGGCGCAAACGTATTGTCAGCACGACATTAACAAAGCCTGCAAACGCAGCGGCCAATCGGATGGTTACCTCAAAAAGTAGATGTTAATCACGCCTGCCGCGGCCAGTGCGGGCGCGACACCAATCGGCGGTGCGTGGCACTTACCCGGCGGTGCCGGCGGGGCGGGGCATGTATCGGGCGCGCCGAGGGAAGGCCGCCACTCGGGCCGGAGATAGATGGGGAGCGGTCCTATCGAGCTGCCGCCGGCCGGACGCCGGACGCGCCATTGTTGGCCGACACATGACCGCCGCAGATAAACACCCGCCATAATGTGGCCGGCAGCGGGTAAAACGCGGCGGCGGCGGGCCCCGTCCGGCCCGGTGCGCGTCCGCTCGCCTCCGATCGATGGGCAAAATTCTCCCTTGTCATGCGATCGCCTCAGCGTCCACAGCAGGGCCGGACTAATGGCCACTCGGCAGGCACATTTCTCCCTCCGCCGCCTTCAGGCGGGCTCCGGCTGAGCCGGCGGTCGGAAGGGATGGGGGGGGGGGGGGAGGCAGAAGCGACCCATTCTGCCGGCTCCAGGCAAGCACTGATGGAGGACGAAGGGATCCCCTGTGGCTCGAGGGAGTAGGGATTTCCTCTACCGACCACTGGTGGGCTCTGGTGACTGGTTTCCGGTGTCTCCTTAGCTCCAGACAGTCTCCAGTGGAGGGAAAAGGGCTTAATTCTCTCGTCTTCAGACGGTCTCTGAAGGTGGTGGCAGAGGTTCAGTCTGACGGCTTCAGACAGCCTCCCGAGGCAGGGGCCCTCTCTGTCGAAGTTCCTCTGCACTCCAGGGCGTCTTATTTCGCAGAAAATAATCTTGGAACCTTAGACTGTAACGCAACACAAAGCTGCTTCGCGGAACAGCCCTGGTGCAGGTGCGAGCTCCCATGTGCGAAGCAAGTGCAGTCGGTTTGTGCACATATCAGGCGAGTGGACGGTAGGCATTCATCACCAGTCAGCCGTAATGTGGGGTGATGTACGAAATGAAAACCAAGGAACCAGTTGCAGCATTTCATTTTTACAAATATTTTGTCTTAACCTTTTGATTAAATAGAATTATGGGGTCGACGCCCACGCTCGACGGTGCTTGTCTCGTAAGACATGACACCGCCATTCGACCGCGGCGCTTGGCGTAACGTTAGAACTATACGGCGAAAGTTTAACGGGCTTGCCGCTCGGCAATGCCATTCTACCCTGAGAGTAGAACCCCTGACGTCATCTGACATTTATCGTACCCGCTGTTACCTGCCGTAGTCCATGCCAGCCGGAACAAAAAAATGAGTGCATAAGGCGACTCGAGCCCTGCCCACATCCAGTGAATCGAAAGGCAGGTGTTCTCACCAACCACGTGATTGGAACGGATTGTGGAAGGGAAGGGAGATATCAGCTAGTTTTGCGTGCAGGCTTAAACATTTGGTTTCTGTGCTCATGATTTGGCTCCGGCTGACATGGACTGCGACCAGTAGCGGCAGCGAGAAAGGTCATGTGACGTCAAAAGGTCCTACTCTCAGGGTTGGATGGGCAGTGCCAAGCGTTACGGCACGTTAAGCTTTCGCCGTGCAATTCCACCGTTGGGCCGGAATTTCACGATCCGCTGGTGTCAACAGGCAACAAGCCTTCTATACGTGGGCGCTGGGCCGAGGATTTATCCAACCAAAAGGTTAGGAATAACTCTCTAGAGAATATGAAATGCCTTAAGTGATTCCTTCGTTTTTATTTCGTACATTTTGCCAAATTAAGGCCAAATGGCTATGCATGCCTATCACGTGATTGCGTGATATTGGAGCAGAACCGATCGCACAGAAGCCTCTTCAGCTCACGTCGATTGCAATCGAGCTTCATTACCACGTCGTCGAACGAACGCTTCCACAACGTGGTCGAATGCTCCACTTTAGATATCGTCGAACGTCGAACGTCGAAGGACCATCAATCACTTCACCACTCAAATCTGTCTGCGGCCGGGGGCATGTGTCTGCATCAGAGCTGTTCCGTACAGAAACTTGGCGCCGCGTCACAGTCCAAGGTTCCAGGATTGAATTCCGAGAGCTTAGCCGCGTTGGAACGTGAGGGGACTTTATGTTTGCGGTAACTGCACCACCACTAGCTCCGGAGTGGTTATTTAGCCTAGCACCTCTCCCTCCTCCTCCCTGCTTCTCCCTCTGACCCTGGGCCGGGCTGCAGAGGCGGGGTGCGGGCGGCGCAGACCACCCTGCTTGCGACCGCGGTGGCGCGGGCTGGGCGCCAGCCCGGCCGACCGGCGCCTATTTGCGACTGCAAACAAGCCTTGACCCAACTAACCGATGATCTGAATCCATAATTCACGAGCATCAGCGTTCTGTTGAACAGCACCGGCTGCGGTCGACGCACGGCAATCATATGCTGGCGTGCTCGCCCCGCGGGTCGGTGGTCTAGACAGACCCGCGCCGCTCGTGCGCCCTCGCTGCTCGGTCTAAATTCAGTTTAAAATTGAACGGAACTTACCGCATTTGACGCATGATTCTTACGATTGTGTATGCCGTAAGAGTATTGGTTGCTGCTAACAAAGCTCAGAGAATCTGGTTAGGCTGCTCGAACTCTGCCGTAAGGTATCAACGAATGACCTTAATCTCCGGTGACAGTTCGTAAGGATTGTCATGTCTATAGATATGATTCTACAGATGCTAGTTATAAAATTGCTTGCCGTGACGAGCAATAACACTTTTTATGAGGTTATGCAATGATAGTGATGATATCTCATGCAGCCAAAATGTTTGCGTAGAAGTGCAAGGCGACTTCAAGATATGAAGAGCTTGGCACCATCGGCTTATGTAATGCTATCTGAGCGTCCCAGAATGTGTCTGCATAATCTTCGCATCCATGGCAATAAGCATACGTCTGGTTGGCCGAGGAGTCGATACGAAAAGATGGATGCCAAATCGATTGGACAGCGGCTGTGAATCTCTCTCGCGAAGATACTACTGACTATGGGTTCCATGAGCGCAAAATGGTCAGTGTGTCATCGGAGGAGGTACTTCACGACCTCGCACACCTCGTACACCTCGTAGTGCACCTCGTCGCAACCACTTAAGTCGAGAGACCATCTACCTGTTCGTGGAGATAATGGCACTCCTGGTCAGGAGCACGACCTAATGCACTGAAGCCTGGCGTCGCAACCACTAATGTCGAGAGACCATCTACCTGTTCGTGGAGATAATGACACTCCTGGTCAGGAGCACGACCTAATGCACTGAAGCCTGGCGTGCGGAGCCACCATTACGGCCTACTTAGTTTTTCAGCCTGACCTATCCTGGGTTATGTGTAACCGCTCCCAACGCTAGTTTTTAGCTGGTTCGTCGTTTCAGGATTCTTCCATTTGCCTTGGCAAGGAATTTCTCTGTACTCCAGGGTGTTTTGATGCATCCATCATCGAGAGTTGACGGAACCATACTGATCCGGTGCGACAGTATCACAAACGTCTGCAAATAGCTTTGGACATTCAGTTGTGATTTGAAAGCCGTAATCGAAAACAACGGCAGCTCATCGCAGTTTTGAGTGTCTTATATAATGCCGGTGTTTAGAAGGAAATGCCGGGTAGGCGCATGTGGACATTTTTGCGCTTAAGGGGTTTAAGGGTTAACGGGTTTAAAGGGTTAAGAGACGCTTACGCTTTCACGGTTGAAGACACTGAAGTAAGCGTCAGATGTGATGCAACAAGGTCACTTATAACTGTTGGTATACCTTAAAGTAGGAAAAACTACTCTAGACAACACAATCTCTCTGTTTATTTAATACGCTCCTAAATACATCATTGTTTGATTACGCCACCACACCTTGCAATATTTTGCTGAGCGCCAATCAACGGCCGCTATATCTGGAAAGCATTCTCACGAACGCCAGATATAAATGAATCAATCATCACATTTTTATTGGCCTTGATCATCGCATGGCTTATGAAATGACGGGATTTGAGTGACGTTATTATGACGTCATGAATGCTAAGGTGCCCTTCAAAAACTCTCCCAGAGCACTCTACACATTTGCTGCCTTTAAGCTTAAAAATCAGACGGCTTTAGGTTTTAAAAACACAGGAGCCGTCAGCTTCATCAAAATGTCTTGAGGAAGGCTATTTCCGTGAAAACTCAACACAAATATGGAGCACTCCCTTTAATCCCCATTTTTGGGAATTCGCGGTACTTTGTTGTTTGAAAAGTGTCTCACATTGTGTAAACTAGAATGCTGCATTATCCAAGCGTCCTGTCACTTGTGGACACCCGGGTCGTGAGATCATACAACAGCGGGCGGGTTGCCAGGCGGCTGACGGGACACGCTGGCCACTGACCTGTCCGGGGCGGGGGCCGACCGTGGTGCCCGGGCGGCCGACGGGGCCGGGCCGGACCGGTCCCCCCGGGCCCGGACCCGGACCTGGACCCGGACGCGGGCCCTGACCCGGACCCGGACCCGGACCCGGACCCGTGGCCGCTGCCGTCCGCATCGGATATGTGCCCGACGCGATGGCCGCCTTCCGCACATCGAAACACTTGTTGCATAGCCACTCGGAGTCCTGGAATGGGACGAGAGACACCTCAGATATGGACATAGTCAGATGGTCCGAGCGGGAATGCCAGGCCACTGACAGCATAAAGGCATTCATCCACTTTCCAGAGCTGGAAGACGGACCATTTTTGCACACGTTTCGGCTGGCTCAGAAGTATTTTTAGCAGGCTGCAAAAGACTGAATAATCTGGAGGTCATGATGCATGGTCATGACGCGTAAAAATTCAATGTAGAACGTACGAAAGCTCCTCACCGATAAAGTTTTTGTGGGCTAGGTGAACCGACCCCGCCGATGCTGTAGTTAATCTGTTTATTGATCCGTTATTTTCACGAATTTTGAGTGAAATCCAGGGGAGTGCTTTGAGGCAATGCATAAAACATAAATTTGTATTATTACCTCATTTTTTCAGGCCAGTCCATCATGAGATAAGAAATGTATGGACAGGTAAGCAGCCTTACTCAGTCATGGGTAGTGATACCTGCCTCAGCACACCCTGAAATATTTAGTGTTTTTTTCAAGATCGAAACCGATTGGACACGCATTTATCCGCCATCCACGGGTATATCGAGCCAGCCAAAACGCTCCGCAATAGAGAATTCCTTAATGCATGTGACTGCGACATAACAAAGAACAGTGCTGAAACTTTAATTTATGTAATGGTATGGCCGTGCCGCCATGGGATCTGGCGGCCAGGCAGCGTTCGTGATGGATCGAACAGCAAATGATAGGTGCCAGGGACGCGAATAGCGGGCTGACGGGCAAAAGGATTGATAACGTCGTCAAAGAAAGAGACCATGGAGTAGGGTGGAGTGAGGAGGGGTGGAGTGGGGAGGGGTGGGTAGGGGGGAGTGGAGTGAGGAGGACTGGAGTGAAGTGGGGTGGAGTCAGAAGGGGTGGAATGGGGAGGGGCGGAGTGAGGGGGGTGGAGTGAGAAAGGATTAGTTGGGAAGGGTGGAGTGAGTAGTGGTTGCGGTGGGGACGGGGTGGAGTGGGGAGGGTTGGAGTGGGGACGGGTGGGTGAGGGGGAGTGGAGTGAGGAGGACTGGAGTGAAGAGGGGTGGAGTCAGAGGGAGTGGAATGGGGAGGGACGGAGTGAGGGGGGTGGAGTGAGGGGGTGGAGTGAGGAGGGATGAGTTTGGAGGGGTGGAGTGAGTAGGGGTTGCAGTGGGGAGGGGTGGAGTGGCACGATTCGAGGCTGGAAAGGAGGCAGAGGTGCGTCGATAGTCTTAACGCCGAGCTAAACTAAACAGGACGGACAACGTTTGGTAGCCTATGACGCCCACACGCGATGCGGCGCCATGAGGGGTGATAAATGGATAGCGCCAGTTTCGAAGCACGGCTGGACGGCTCGCTGCCTTCCGCTGCAATGGCGGCACTGCACGGCACAGCATTATTACTTACCAATGGTATGTGTGCTTGAGGCGGCGAAATAATGGTGACATCTGTTGATGCCAAAGCACTTGTGACACATGTTGGTGAGGGGACGTGCCCCGAGAAAGCTCAGTTTCCATGCGATGCTTTTGCAGAAAGTTTCTGATCGTGCACTGCGAGCGGAAGCGTACTCCATTTGTCTGATGAGCTCTCAATTTCGCTTAATGCGAGACGTTGGACTGCATCTTACAAATTCGTGCTCTCCAAGACGGCTGTGTGATGCTAAGAGTCAGGCCGGTTAAGCTCAGCTCGTACCCACCAGGGCTTATACCAAATATGAATTAATTTCGGGTAACGACTGCAACCTTGGCACGGCTGGTGGGTTTGGGAAAGCTGTTGCGGCCGGCTCACTTCGCCACAGAGCCGGTGGGCACACATGAGCCCATGAAAATTGCGAACAGTCATACCCTGGAAGGATTTCATTCCACAAAGTGTACGTTCCTAAGGGCGGCAAATGCATGCAACAAAAATGAGGCCTGTGTTATCTTGCAGAGTGCGTGAAGCGTATGGCCCCATTGCATACCAATCGTCAGCTCCTAGAGTGGCTTAACGCGAAATGCAAGATAAATATGTTTTGCCTCTGGGTAAAATGCTCGCCCCCGTTCCCATGCGCAATCCAAAACAGCAGCAAATGCAGTGTGAGTAAACTCAAATGAACGCCCTTGTGCAATGGCATGGAATGTTACGCACCGAAGACGTCCTGAAATGCATTATATCATCCGTCCAATATTTTTAGCAATACTGTTCCTCACCAGGCGTTATGCAGGGTACAGTGAGGGCAGCGTGGTTTTCCACGCAGCGGTATCTGCCCTGGCACGCGTTCGCGTTCCCCAGCGGCGCCCTCTAGCGGGCATGCGCTGTTCTCCTCTCTGTCCAATTATTGCCAATAATCCGGCAATATGGGCGCCGAGATAGCCAATCATGAAGCGGGCCTGTTTGCGTCACCGACCTGCGGATCACCGCCGCGCATCTGCCGGGATGTGGGTCTGGGGACGCACATGTGTCCAGAGATGCGGACCAGGGAGCTCCCATCTGCCAGGGATGTTGGTCTGGGGACGCACATCTGCCCAAAGATGTGGACAAGGGAGCTCGCATCTGTCGGTGATAAGGGGCGGGGGCCATATCCGCCGGAACGTAGGTCAGGAGGTGTAACATGTGTCCAAAGATGTTGATCAGGGACTCCCGCCTGCCGTGGATTTGGTTCACAGCAGCAGTAATCTGCCGCGATGCGGTGCGGGAAGGAACGTCACTAGGATGTGGGTCAAAGGGCGCACTTTCGCTGAGTTTTGTATGTTTGAGAAGATATAGCCTCGGCAACAAGCACCAACTCAGACATGCAAGCACAACCTCCGACTGGGATTTGAGTTAGCGAGAGCACATGGAACAGGTTGGGTTCAAAACTTCTAGCAACATAAAACTTCATTTGATTAATGTGTTTGTATTGTTCAAATGTCCTAGAAGTGATGCAAAACGTTATTTATGAGACTGTTGGACACTTTCTGACGATCTAAAAATTCCGTGCATTTCTTCGTAGAATATTGAAGAAATCATCAGCCGTTCGCCAGTTGGGCAAAGCAGACCCGAGCAGCCCGACGCAACGGCCGACGCAAACCCTGACAGCATGAGCTGCGTCAATGGCCGCGCCTCTCAACTGAGCAAATGCAGCCAGAGCCAGCTGTCAGTCGTCTAGAAAAGTGGTCACCCTGGCATGTGGCCGGTTTGCGCGTCTTTTGGGGAAGCACGGTGGACAGATTTGGGTATGAAATGGCATGTACGGAGTCTGTAAACCTAATACCTTGAAGCGCACATCTCATTATTATTTGAAGGCGCTTGGTCCTCGAGCATGAATTAGTTCTACATGGTGAAAAATTTGTTCTTTTCATCAACTTTATCAATAAACCTTTCTTAATAACACGATGCAAGGGAGCCAAAGGATGCTAGTAACTTTTGCTGGCAACTTTGCGAACAGATAACCAAAAGATGTTAACTCTTGCGCTGGCATGTCCTGTGGCGACAGCTCCGAGGGACATACCACAAATGCTAGTGGTATATTTAGCTTTTTCCATCAGTCCATTAGATACGATCTGTCATGATCATACAACTGAAACCAACCAAGTCGTTAGTCCGGCGCCCGTGTGGTTATTTTCTGCCGTTTGGACTGTCTATGGAACAATCTACTTGTAAAAATCATGCGTGGTTTATCGCCGCTGCATTCAGCCAAAGTGATGCACCAATTCGCGGTTACAAGCGCTCTGTGAAGACCGTTGATGAGTGGAAAAACAAAATCCTTAGCAGTTTGCATGGAGCATACAGGGTTTTACTTGCTTTACTTTAATTCCAGGTCTTCTCAGGGCAGTGTACATTGTTGATTGCCAAACAAGCCATGGCCTGGCCAGCGTGTTGCCTAAGGTGGAGGGTGATTCCCGAGTCTTTGCATTGCCCGTCTAGTTCCGGAAAATGAGGTTTAGATCTCAACAAATGCCATAGTTGGTACGGGACCATGAGATTTTAATTTGCAGTAGTCACATACTCAACCATTGCCCTTAAACGACCGCATTGCTGGACGCCGGCTGTCAAGGAACAAGACGCAAAGCCCCTTGGTTTGTAAAGCGTTGTGCTGTTTAAACAAAGTTCGATTTCCACACGCAACATTTTTTGCAACCTTGAGGGCTCAGCATGGCATTTGTGTTTAAAGTTAGCAATAGAGCATTCCTGACACTGGGTTCATAACGATTGCAGCTAGCAATATAATACCTCTAAATAACAGGGCAACTGCGATTTGCCTGACAAGCTGACCAACTAAGTGCCTGACGGCGTCAGAGACCAGGATGCTTTGCTTCCGAAAATTCATGTGTCTTTCCTGTTATCTCAGGGTGTAAGATTGTGTTAGATCCAATGTCTTCTAAGGAGACCAAGAACGGCACCATTAGACTAGCAGGGGCCCAGAGATGCGAGATGATCCTCTTCAAAAGTGGTATCGAGGCCTACTGTCGCTAGCAACAACAATACACCAACGCTGACACTGGGTATCAATGCATTCAGCTTAGAGCACATACGCATCAAAAACTGAGCATGCTCAGAGCATTAGCTGGAGTGAGCTTACACTGCATCGTATTTGAGTAAGTTTATCCATCGATTTCAAATTTAAAGTGCGCGTGTTGCCGGAAATAGCACACGGGCATGTGCGTCAAACATATGTCCGCGTTCACTTGCTCCAAAACAGACTCCAAAACTCCAAAACTCCAAAATATGGAAGAGTCGGGGGCTTGAATTGTTATTCTAGACGATGCTTTCTTACATGAGGCCCTGACACAGCACATTTCGTTGGATGCACAGGTAAGATCGAAGGCACCTGATCATCATTTATGTTTCTCATGGTTCCAGCGCCGTCAAGAAAACGACTTCGTTCAGCTTGTGTCTCGATCAGCGGGTCGTCGTTAAAGGACAGCAAAACCATGACCCTGCAAACGGCGTAGGAGAATCCCGCCAATTGGTCAGATATCATTCAGATATCAGTCAGTTAGTATTTTGTGAGCTCTCTGCCTTCAGCGCAATATTGCACGCACAAGCCGATCACCATGAGCCCGAGCACCGGTCGATGGATGCTATAGGTGATCAGATACGGACACAGCTGCAGTTAAAACCCGAAATAGCTATTTCAGCTTGCGTAGCGAGGGCGTCATCAGTCACCAAATACACGTTATCTCCTTATCTCTCCGTTTTACCCCATAGTTTTTGTCTCACGTCATTGTGCGATTAGTGAAGAAACGACCTCATTACATTCCCAGCCTGAGAAACGGGCCGAAAATTACTGACGACAAATTGTTGTTTGCGCATTATCTTCTTTCCACGCATGACCATGAGATTGAGGTGGCGTGTCTCACGTTCTGCTGGCGGCGGCGGCAGCGGCCTGGAGGCAGCCGTCAGTGTTGATCAGCGTCGTTGGTGCCGCTTGCCTGCGGCTGGGGCGGTGTCTGGGACACAGCGCGCCCCAGGAAGCCGCACGAGGGCTCAAGAGGTGAGACACCGTGCCACACAAAAACGCGCAACGGGGGCCCGGCTAGCGGGCTGCAGAAGTCGATTCCATTGGTCACGGCCCGTTGGACGGCGCAGGCAGCATCGTTGAACAAGAATAGCACAGTCCGTGGCAGTTTGGGCGCAGTTAGTCCAATTGTAGTTGGAACAAAGCAATGCTGTGCGACGATAGCTACGGTGCCATGAGTGGCAGAAACAGCTAATGTGCGGGACAGAAATGGAGAGAGGAAAGGGCTCCACGTTATATACTATCAGGGGCCTGAGCCCCCCCCCCCCACCCCCCCCACCCCACCCCCTCACCCACCCATGTTAACTTGAAACCCCCACCCCTACCCCTGCCAATCGGCTCTCTGAGCCCCAATTAATAGCACGTTTTTCCGCAAATTACATCCTATTCCATTCGGTTCGCATGCATGCAATTTCATATCGCCTTAGAATAAAAGTTATGCCTCTGCAGCAAAACAAAACGTAATTAATCGAAGAAATCTTCTTTTAAAAAGTTAAAAGCTTGACATCGAGGATGCACACCCAAGTAGCCAAAACCGGAAGAGAAAGCAGGTTTTGGAGCTGCATCAGGTCAAACTTATCGGCTCAGCCCCAGTCGATAATAGAAAGTGGCACCATTGGAAATAAGGTAAAGGCTGGGAGTAGCACTAGTACTTTGTCCACTTCACTACTGATAGCTGCTGTAAGCGTGCAGCAATTTCGATGAGACAGTAGAAGCAGAAAGAGACTACAGAAAGGAAAAGAACGACTTCTTTTTTAGTAGAAATACTTTTGCTTCTGTTTTATTGCCTCCGCTTTCTTGTTGTTTTGCATAACCTATGTGTAGTAGTTTCATTCGAAAAAAAACTTTTAGAAAATACTTTTTTCAAGGCGCACTAAGGAATACAGGGACGAAACACCGGATGTCATAGCGGAGAACCTCGGGATGCCGAATAACGCGACTGAGGACCTCATAATGTCATGTTTAGGCACGGAAAATTAAATGTGTCCCCCAAACCAACGTAAGACTAAACCGCCTCCGCGAATAATGTTTTTGTGGAGATTTTCAAGTTCATGTTAGCCGGATGCATTATCTCACCTCGTCGCATTAAACATGTTGCATGAGTCGCACGGATGCGGTAGCATATAACATGTTGCATGCTTCATGTCGATGAAAACAAGATTCTTTACATCTGTTAACTTCTAGAGAGGTAATGAAAATCTCTCCGTTGAACGCAAACAAATTTTTGTTGATCTTTTTGGATTACTGAAGCTGAACCTCGGAAGAAAAAACGCATTTCGACCAAATTAATGCAAGAGAATTCATTGGTTTATCAGCATCATGCCTTATTTTCACCAGCGAAACATTCCCAATGGTACTGACATTGCATTAAATTTAACGGCACATATCTAAACCAAAATAATCAAAATGTAAATATGATGCGACGAATTTTACTGCAGATAAACGAGGGCCTCAGCTGTCAAATTTTGCTGAGCATAACCTTACAATCACAATGTCATCGATGCAAAAAGCTACTCAAACTGCTGTGCTGTTAAATAGGCAGACGTCGCCGTGTCCAAATATCGCGAAAAGAAGCCGTGCAGCATCCGACAGCCATTCGCTGGGAACGTCACATCTGACAGGAGCGGCGCGGGGCGAGCCGATGGCAGCACCTGGCCGCGAGCCGATGGCAGCACCTGGCCGCGAGTCGATGGCAGCACCTGGCCGCGAACCGATGGCAGCACCTGGCCGCGAGCCGATGGCAGCATCACCACCGACGGCCGATGACGGCCAGCTAACACCGACCTCCCCCGCGCCAGGGGAGGGGGGGGGGGGGGCAGGCAGACGGGTCCCGCATGCGGCAGGGCCGCTTCCCGTGCCAGGAGGGAGGAGGACTGCAGGATTGCAACATGATGCACTCGTTTAGTAGTGCTAAGCCTAAGAACCTGCAAGGCTTTCAAAAAACAAGATGCATTGCCATACAAAATAAAATCGGGATGTTGTTTTGTGGCGAAGGCCTGCAAAACAAGAGGAAGCATGGCAGACATGATGCATCAGTAAACCATATTCCGCAAAATTAACAATTTGATGACTACATATCACCGAAAAAAGTGAAAAATAACTACCTGAATCATTGAAACCTAGCACGATGTCATTGGTGGTGTCAAATGTAGCACGAAGCTTATAAAATGACAAATGTTTACAGTACTCAGCTAGTATTAAGAGTGAAGGGCACCCGTGTAGATCTCGGGGGGCATATCACCCCTCAAGCCCCAACCCCAGCTCTTATCCGAGCGCGTAGTATTCACCGGGCCACCGGGCCGTGTACTAATGCCAGGTCAGCGTGGCAGCGCATTGGCCCCTTGTGGGCTTGCCGGCTGGAGCAAGGCAGTCTGCGAGCTGGCAGGTCGGAAAAAATATGCGTACCTAGAATATACCAACGTTCTCGGCGCTGATTGGCTGTTTCATGACAGCTTTGGTAATGATCTGGTGAGTTTTGTTGGAGCTGGTGAATTTTGTTGGATCTGGTGAATTTTGTGGGCAACCTTACAGTCTTCATTGTTTCACACCCATGTAACTGTTTCAAATAGATCCTGGGTGTTTCTGCAATATGTGCTGTTTTTGCGTGCATTAAACCTTTCTCGTGCATTCCAGTTACCAGTTGACTTGCATCTACTCGCCTAGTACCTACCGACCGACACGGAACACTACCGACCCAAAACTGCTCCTACCACACTGCGTATTTATTAACCTGGCTGATACATACTGATACAGTACTCCAGCTCACCCAGCACCCACTCACGCGGTCCATCCACTGATGAAGAGCACCTAACGACCCTTGCTCATTGTCCAGGTGCACTAACTGATCCAGCACACCAGGAGACCCAATACACTAACTGATTGGCATGCTTGTTGACCCAGTGTACTCACTGACCTATTTGTTCACTGACCTAGCCCTCCGACTGACCTAGTGCCCAGACCCAACGACCAAGTGCACATAAGGCATAGTAAATTCACCCGCCCACACGCCCACTGACCCGGTACCGACCCAGGGCATCCACTCTGTACACCCACTGACCCGGTACCGACCCAGGGCATCCCCTCTGTACACCCACTGACCTGGCACCGACCCAGGGCATCCCCTCTGTACACCCGCTGACCTGGTACCGACGCAGGGCATCCACTCTGTACACCCACTGACCTGGCACCGACCCAGGGCATTCCCTCTGTACACCCACTGACCTGGTACGGGCCGGCGGCCGTGTGCTGCCCACAACTTTGGCAGACCACCTGCCGGCAGCTCACGCACTCGGTCTTCGATTTCGGAGGCACCTGGAAAGCATTCGCACGTGTATAAGCAAGTGGAGTTTGTCGGCTGTTTGCTGAGGGAGGGGAGAGCTGGCGCCACCATTCACTGGAACTCCAAGACTCTGCGTCAATGAAGTGGCATGAAATTCTCCTCACCGCCCACCGATTTTGGTTAATCATACGCGGGAGAAATGACCGTCTCCGGAGCTCCATTATCTTTTTTCATGCATCTCCAGACGACAATGACATGTCAAAACATTCCAAACAACACCACTTCCAGTCCAAGTAACAATGACACACAAGCAAACCAAATGAGTACAACAATGACTGCAGACGAAAAACCGCCTCAAAACTTCGTCGCCAGCCGTCCGCCCTCGCCTCCGCCGCGGCCCGCGCCTCCACGTCCCGCCCGGAAGCTGGGTTATAGGGGGCGGCGGCTGGCGCGCGCCCCCTGACCGGCGGCTGTCCGGCCCAGCTGTGGTCGAGCGACGTCCGACAAGCCGCGCCCATCGATCGCCCTGTTAGCACTGCAAACAGGCGGCGGACGCGGCGCGGCGCCGACGCCCGCAAACCCAACACCTCGGCACATATTTGTCACGGCTTAAGGTATTGATCTAGGATGAGAATGGGCCACTCGGTGCCGAAAAAAGGCGCGCGGACAGCGTCACACCCCCGGAAACACAACAAAGATGGCCGCCTCATCCGCGTGCCAATATTGAGGGACGGCTAATGATACTGGCAGCGCGCAATGTCATGGCCAAGCGGCCTCCCCAGCCATAGCCCATCCGAGCATTGGCACTCGAGCCAGCAGCCAGCACGAGCTCCGTCTGCGCTTGCCAATGGTTCATCTCATACCTATCCTGCCGTGATATTTACCATTTAGCTGCCCTGGAGGCCAGTAACACAATGACGACTCCAGGCCGTCCAAGTTGGACGTGGCAACCAAAATGATTGGAAATAAATTGGAGGTTGGGGGAAAACCGTATGTGAGCTATATGGAAGAAAAAGGTTTGATTCCTATGCTTTGATAGCGAAGTAGATGAGACTTTTCGTCAGTTTGGTATGGAGCTATTTTCAAACAGGAAACGAAGGATTGAGCCTAGTGTGCTACATGTTAAATCTGAGTGCACGTCGTATGCTTTGGATAGAGTCTGGATGCCTACTGCATGTCAGAACTGTGAATGGGATTGATTCCATTCCGCAAAAGTTGGCTGACCCCAAAAATAGTCCCTTAGCTCACCAGCCCGAGAAATCGCTTTTAAGCATGAGTTTAAATGGATCGCAGTCAGCCTAGCTGTCTAGCCCGATTCTATATCTCAAAAAATGTTGAATTTTATTTGCATTGTACTTACTTTACCATGTTTCACAGCTTGCTTAAACTACAAGCATGGGAGAAGAGCGTTTCGTTGTTTTGACTGCATCGTGCGAGTGACAGACGAACCGTGTGAGCACCTGGATTGGACACGGCCACTCCCACCAGCATTCGAAAGCAGAAAAACAACTGGGAGAGCAGAGATGGAAGGCGGCTCCTTCAAATCAGGGGTAGGAACCTTATGCCGATATTCGCTCGATTAGCGGAAGCTCAAAATTTTCAAGATATGACTGTTGATAGCAACAGCTCCTCGGTACATAGAAACAAGTTGCTGGTTCACTGGAAAGTAGCTCTTTTTTTGATAATCCGAGCATTTTGATTCTCTAGGATCTGGTCTGCATGATGCGGAAGAGGGCTTTTATCTCAAAGCAGACACATGTGGAGAGACTGTCGCATCTCCGTGGCTAATCGCATTGCTCGGTGCGATCGCAGACTCAACGCTTTCGTGCGAGAAGCATGCCACCAGAATCATGGAAAATGCAACAGGACTCCGATATTGCTGCACGACCTCATGCATTGTTTTTCATTTGTCATTTGGTGCGTTCAAAATGATTATTCAATCCCACGTCTTCCAACATATCTCACACTGACTGAGCATCCGCCAGCCGACTGCATGACCAAGTGGCAATTGCAGACAATCCAAAAAGTGGTCAGGATTGCTTCTGGCATGAAATGCAGCCAACATGTCACACCTTGTTTTTAAGCCCCGAATTGACAGCCGTACTGGCGACTAAGTGAATGGGATAAACGTAAAGAAATACTTTGTTAAATTATAATATATTGTTAAATTAGGGCATTTAAATATTTTGTTAAATTAGGGCATTCAACCGATTCGCATGGAGGGCGGAAGAAGGCTTTTGACGGAGAGTACTGGAAGTGTGCCAGGGAAGGGGTCTTGAACATTGCAGCGTTGCCTTCACGTGTGGCTGTGAGTCATGCTGAAATATTTAAGAACTGTATTAAATGCGTATCCAGCGGAGAAGGGGTTGTCGCCCAAAATGATCAGCATGTAACCAAGGAGAAGGGGAAGACAAATGGAACAAGACGTGAAATATTTACAAGTTACCGCTGGAAGCTATAATGAGATCCAAAGGTAGCCTGTTGCCAAAAGTAGTTTAGGTTCAGCGGGACTGACGTTATTCAGTCGGGACGCAACGGGTCAGGCCTTAGCTCCAATTTTTTCAATGTTTTCGGTGGAGTTAACACTGGCAGCGATGTCGCTCTCAACAGCGCATATCGCATGCGCCATGGATGCGTCTGCTCACCGCATAGCGTCCTGAAAGCAATCAAACCATGCGATCCGCACCAAGCCATACCTGAACCAAAACTGAATCGCCAAAAATGAATCGCAAGATAACCGATACCATTCAAAACCAAAAAATCAAAGTCAATACCGATGACAGTACCGATACCAATACATATAAAATATAATATACATAACACATACACCTTATGCTGTGTATTTGTATATTGCATATATATATATATATATATATATATATATATATATATATATACATATACATACCAATACCGATAACAACAAAGCCGATACCAACCAAAGCCCATACCAATCAGACCCCGTACCAATCAAAGCCCGTACCAAACAAGGTGGTAACGCCAAATTATGAGCTACAGGCATGAATTATTTTCCGAGCGGTACCCTGACTTAAACACGATATTCTTTTCGCTTGCAGTCCAGACGAGGGTGGCTTGCGAGGGACGGCCCATAACTGAAGCCATTCAAGGCGAAGTTCTGTCATTATCAGCCCAGTCCCTGTCAGTCAGTGCGTGCCAGCGACGGAGCTCGGGATTACGACGCCCTCACCAGGTCAGTGTCGGCCGGCGACGGAGCATGGGATTAGGGCGCCCTCACCAGGTCAGTGCCGGCCGGCGACGGAGCCCGAGATTAGGGCGCCCTCACCAGGTCAGTGCCGGCCGGCGACGGAGCATGGGATTAGGGCGCCCTCACCAGGTCAGTGCCGGCCGGCGACGGAGCATGGGATTACGACGCCCTCACCAGATCAGTGCCGGCCGGCGGCGGAGCTCGGGATTACGACACCCTCACCAGGTCAGTGCCGGCCGGCGACGGAGCCCGAGATTAGGGCGCCCTCACCAGGTCAGTGCCGGCCGGCGACGGAGCATGGGATTAGGGCGCCCTCACCAGGTCAGTGCCGGTCGGCGACGGTGCCTGGGATTAGGGCGCCCTCACCAGGTCAGTGCCGGCCGGTGACGGAGCTCGGGATTAGGGCGTCCTCACCAGGTCAGTGCCGGCCGGCGACGGAGCCCGGGATTAGGGTGCCCTCACCAGGTCAGTGCCGGTCGGCGACGGTGCCTGGGATTAGGGCGCCCTCACCAGGTCAGCGCCGGCCGGCGATGCGGTCCGAGATTAGGGCGTCCTCACCAGGTTAGTGCCGGCCGGCGACGGAGCCTGGGATTAGGGCGTCCTCACCAGGTAAGTGCTGGCCGGCGATGGAGCATGGGATTAGGGCGCCCTCACCAGGTTAGTGCCGGCCGGCGATGGAGCATGGGATTAGGGTGCCATCACCAGGTCAGTGCCGGCCGGCGACGGAGCATGGGATTAGGGCGCCATCACCAGGGCAGTGCCGGCCGGCGATGGGGTCCGGGATTAGGGCGCCATCACCAGGGCAGTGACGACCGGCGACGGTGCCCGAGATTAGGGCGCCCTCACCAGGTCAGTGCCGGCCGGCGATGGAGCATGGGATTAGGGCGCCATCACCAGGGCAGTGCCGACCGGCGACGGTGCCCGAGATTAGGGCGCCCTCACCAGGTCAGTGCCGGCCGGCGACGGAGCATGGGATTAGGGCGCCCTCACCAGGTCAGTGCCGGCCGGCGACGGAGCATGGGATTAGGGCGCCCTCACCAGGTCAGTGCCGGCCGGCGATGGGGTCCGGGATTAGGGCGCCCTCACCAGGTCAGTGCCGGCCGGCGACGGAGCATGGGATTAGGGCGCCCTCACTAGGTCAGTGTCGTTTATAGACATAGGTACAGAGCAGGGGTGGCGCCAGGCGTGACCAGGAAATGAGGCAGCTCCGGGTACAGGATAGACACCAGGGAGGGTTTCACCTCATTGGGCACGCAGGCGGCGTCAGGGACAGGACCGGCTTCATGGACAAAGTTGGCCCCAAGCGTCAGGGACAGAACTGGCTTCATGGACAAAGGTGGCCCCAAGGGCAGCTGCGACTGAAAGGACCGATGCGGTTCAAAGACCGGGGGCCGCTTCGGGGACAAAGATCCTTTTCGGGGCAGCGGTGGATCCACGGGTAGAAGGCATTGAAAGACCCCAGGACCCTAGGGATGAGCACCACCGCGCGGCAAAAGTGTCTCCAGAGACAGAGCCGTCTTGGAGGGCAAGAGTTATTCCAGGGGTAAAGACGGCTGCAGCGGGGACGGAGGCGACCAAGATAGAGCCAGCGCAAGGGACGTATAATTTCAGCGGAAGGGCGTCAACCAAAGCGCTCCCAGAGGCAGAAGGAGACTGCGCTGCTACAGGCGGCGCAAAAGGTAGGGCCGGCTTCAAAGACGGAGGTGGCTGAAAGAGCAGAATGGGCTTTGGGGCACAGTGCACAATTCTAAGCCACAGGCGGCTCCAGACGCAGAGGCCTCTCCGCAGGTAAAGGTGGCTCCCAGGGCGGGCGCACCACCGCAGGGTCAAGTGTATTTCTAATTCCATGTGCACCGCCGCGGGGCAGGGGCAGTGGTGGCGTCAGTGACAGAGAGAACTCCGGGAGCAAAGCTGGTTTCCCGGTGCTGGCTGGTTCAGGTCACATTTGCTCCGTGAGCCAGGGACGGTCTCAGGGACAGGTGGCCTCACCTCGCGGATCTGGCAGAGGGCGCACTTGACCGGCGGCCGGTGCCCGGATCGGCGCCGACCCTGAAACACGAGCAACACGCAGTGTTAGAGGGGTTTAGAGTAGGACATGAGAAGTCCGTGTTGTGTAAGAGCACGGGTGAAAAGTAAGCGCGAAAAACCAGGACAATGGAGGTATAGTTGGGTCGATATTTCAGCAACATGGCTCTATTGAAACAATAGGAGAAGACAGGGATATGAAGGAAGACAGACGCCCTTCCGCTATTGTTTTTATAAAGGCATGTTGCCGAAATATTAACCCAACTGTATTTCCACTATCCTGATTTTTCTCCGAGGAATGAGTCTAATACTGCTGTCTTGCAAAACACTTTCCAACAACTTCCTGGAGTTAGAAAGTAAATGGGATCGACAAAGCCCTTTCTCCAGCTGCCTAGAACCTTGCACATTACCACACAAGTTACAACTTTCAAACCTTTCACACAAAGATCCTTGGCCTAAAGTTAGAAGCAAAAGCGACTGATAATGGTCAGAAACAATTACCTCAGCGTCCGAAAACAGCTTCCGCGAAAACCTGTTCACGTCGCGTAACTCAAAAGGCTTTTGTTGTATATCATAGAAGTCATGCGATCGGGCACCTGTGGCATACCACGATGACATTGCCCGCTCGGCTGGAGGTCGCGCTCCGCGACCTCGCGCCGAAACAGTGCACCACACCGCTCCCCCCGTCACGCACCATCAGTATTACCGGTTATGCTCGCTAGCCTCGCTGTGGCAGCCAGTACTGCCATTAGGGAGATTGCTCGCTCTGTGGAGCAGCCCGCACGGCAGCAGCCGGCGTGGGACCTCGATCGTCCGATCATGTGGTCATCCTCCGTCAGAGGAAATGTGGTCATACGACCTGACGACCCTCTTTCAGACGACACGTGGTCATACGACCCGACGATCCTCACATGTGGCCATGAGACCTGGCGATCTTCCGTTAGACGACACGTGGTCATACGAGCTGGTGATCCTCCGTCAGACGACACGTGAGGTGAGGCCTGGCGATCCTCCGTCAGACGATATGTGGTCATACGACCCGACGATCATCCGTCAGATGACATGTGGCGATCATTCCTCAGACGATATGTGGTCATACAAGCTGGAGATCCTCCGTTAGACGACACGTGGCCATACGACCGGGGGATCGTACCACACGACCACGACGATCCTCACACGTGGTCATGAGACCTGGCGATCTTCCGGTTACACGACATGTGGTCACACGAACCCGACAATCATCTGTCAGATGACATGTGGCGGATCACTCCTCAGACGACATGTGGTCATACAAGCTGGTGATCCTCCGTCAGACGACACGTAGTCATGAGACCTGGCTATCTTCCGTCAGACGACATGTGGTCATGAGACCTGGCGATCCTTCGTTAGACGACACGTAGTCATGCGACCTGACGATTTTTCGTCAGGCGACATGTGTTCATGAGACCTGGCAATCCCTCGTCAGACATGTAGCGATCTTTCCGTCAGACGACATGTGGTCATGAGACCTGGCGATCCTCCGTTAGACGACATGTAGCGATCTTCCGTCAGACAACATGAGGCGATCTTCCGTCAGAGCGATATGTGGTTATGAGACCTGGCGATCGTCCGTCAGACGACATGCGGTCATACGACTTGGTGATCTTCCGTCAGACAACATGTGGCGATCTTCCGCCAGACGACATGTTGTCATGAGGCCTGGCGATCCTCCGCCAGACATGTGTGTTCCGTCACGTGACATACGGCCGCTAACTATCTCATGATCACAGGCCAGGTGCCAGGAGAGCTGCAGTGTCCCAAGGCGCACCAACATGGTGCACTGGTGAGCTAGGCATACACCTGTTGTACTGCCACAAGCAACCTATCGTTGATTTAGCCCACCTACAAGAGCGTTTGGCGTGCGGTCCATAGCGAGTCCCTTACTAGGTAAAGGACAGATGTGCATTCCGCATGGTTATGCTTGCCAACACAGGAAACATTCGTTGGCCTCAGACAGAAACACTGACTAATTTGCACCGCACTGACGAATGAAAATTCCACATAATCTGTATATGTTATCATTATAATTATTTGCCACACCCCAATGCCTATTGCAAACTCTCAGGTTCTCTAAAATGTGTTTTGTTTGCCCCAATGTTTCGCGATGGGACCGTAATAAAAGAAAGTCGTAACAAGTTGTTTGACTGGAAAACGCAGACAGTCTGTTTCCGAGAGCATGATAAAGCGGTCGCTGATGACTAAAGTGGAGCCATCAGGGACAGTGATGACGTCAATCGTATTGAATTTCGGGAAGGGGCAACTGATGGGCCGTAATGATGTCCCTGCTCACGTAGGCTGAACAACTTCAGTCATCAGGTCAGTGCAGATTATGCAAAGTTCATAGCAGAGTGCAATCGAGTCGGCGTTCGTTGCTCCCTGAAACGACCAGGTAGCAGATGGTATACTCGTCTTATCCCTGCAGGATGATGATGATGATGTGCCATGGAGGATGACCATGCAACTCTCCTTCCTGTGCACGTTGTCATTGCTGACATCTTGAAACGAGCGGTTGGCTTCAAACGCATTTTGTTCTCGTTCAGTCACCTGCTTGTTAGAAGTCCTGTGTAGGCAATGAGTCCTAACAGGAATCATCTTAGCTGTGCGCTTCTGTTTGAAGGGACTGGTTTGGCTTATAAAACACCGCAAATTATTTGGTTTCGACAGTAGGAACACATCATCAATTCCGGTGTTTCCAAGGTGGACTGTTCCAGTGCCGTCACTGGTCGGCTTCACAGGTGCGTCAGCATCAGCCCCCTCCCCCCTCCCCCCCCCCCCTCCCCCGATGACGTTGATGGTGCTACTTGACATCGTGCCTGGCATTTTAATTTTTAGAACACAAACTGAACGGAGATTGAGAACCTAAACGAAATGAATACCTGCGCATGAAAAGTGCGACTCACGATGCAGAAGCGCAATATATTTGACTCAGATGCGCAAGTGCACGTGGTTTATGCTTGCGCTGTGCTCGCTCCATACATAGACCCAATGATTCTAGAGCAACAGTGAGCTCGTTGGCTCTTTGCAGTCGCTTATGTGCAGAGCGTGACATGCCAGAGCTTAAAACACCGGAAAACAGTGACGTCAGTGAAGATGTGTCCCAGCTTTAAAGCACGCCGCCCTGGAGCCCTGGTCACTCAAACACTTATTGGGGCAAAAAGATGTACGGTGTTGTCGCGGATGATACACTTATGAGCGCCTTATCTACGATGTGTTGGACATTTTCTGGAGAAAAATGTCATAACAATGGTCGGTTATTGGCTTCAGCGTTCAGCAGCCTAGGATGGTACGCGGGCTTCACTCAAGCCGCAGGGCTGGTGCTTCATGCGATGATAGGAGCGCTCTGGAGGCTGGCATTCTCCTTTTGCGCAGTTGATTCCACTAAAACTGACTTGCCTGGTCGCTTCGCGACATGTTTGAGCCATTCGTCAGGGTGTTTGGGTGCGTCGGCTGACTCAGGAGCATGCAAGCAGGAGCTGCCGGGTCCTGCCTGCAGCTGGGAGGGTCTGTCTGACCCTGCAGTCGACTACGGGCCATACAGGGCCCGTCTCTCTTAAAGGTCGAAACGTTAGAACCAATCAGGAAGCGGTGACCAACAGATCTCGTAAAACTGCATTAGACAAGTGTCATTGAACACCATTGCAAGAAGTCGTTGATGTGGGGATTGCCATGTCCATCGTGTTTAAACTTAACAAGTTCATCCTGTCTATGCTCGCAATGGGCCTTGGCGCCGTGGATCATACCATAATGGTGTGACCTGTGACATTTGGCGTGAAGTCCCACGGGTAAAGTCTTCTGTGTGAGAGGGTCTTGCTCCGTTATTTCAAGCATGGAGCACGACACAATACCAAATCAAGTGGCAATCGATAGCACTTGTCAGAACGGCATGGATACAGGCAAATTATTCTGTGATACAAGTCAAAGCCGCCATGAAATGTCAAACGTTACTCCCCAACATCTCTTGACTTGGATTTGGCATATTTGACGCAGGCTGGATATGCTGCCTTTCCAACTTACTTCAAATAGAGCCAAATGCCCATGCAGCGCTGGGCAGATATTAAGCAAACCAATAGAAAGTAGGGCATCAGATCCGAGACGGGACGCGAGGTCTGGCCGACGTACCGCGGGAAAAGACGTCCACATGTTATCATTACTCGTGAGCTATCAGCTTCAGGTCTGACATTCTCATCACCATCAGCGTTAGGAATGATCTTCCAGTTGCCACATGGTCATCCTCAAGCCTACCCAGGGACCTCCGAGGTCCTCCGGTCAGGTGACGAATGTCGATACCCAGCTGCCAACAAGCTATAGACTTGGAGCGATAAAAGCCAATGAAGCTCTCGAGAGAACCGAGGAAGCAAAAATCGTGCCCTCAGCCTCGTCCTCGTTCCTCCCGATGTTATCATGGTGCTTTGCACTGCCAAATATGCTGGACCTCCTCGAAGTCTACAAGGCCTGCAAGTCATCACATATTATTATGGACCGCATTTATCCACGTTAGACTGCCTCTCATTTTCCTTTACATGAGTAGTAAGTAAGGTATGCGGGTGACATCAAATCACATCAAGAAATTGTATCCATACTGAGCCAGTCTTTTAGCGCACTGGCATACGATAGTCCCGTTTTAGAAGTGAGGCCGGACACCGAATGATTCTTACTTGAAGTATGAGAAAACTTTCAGCTTTAGCTGTCTGGTCCGTGCCAGACTGAGCCGGCATGGTCAATCACGCATCCTTAAACCTTGCAACCAATGACCGCAGCTTCGTGTCGTCTGCAGCGCGAAAAGGGGGCGTCATTATTCCAAGGCCGCGCTGTAAAACTGTGCCGCATTGCTCACAAAACTGTCTAATCGGACATCTCATTTCCGCAACATTTAAACATGAATGAAGTAAGGCCTCTCTTCGACCAGTATAAAAGCAAGCTTTCTTACTGTGCACGGTTGTACAGCGCGGGTCTTCCTCCCCAGATCTTTGGAGTCCGGCGTAGCGGCGACATGAGACCAGCGCTGTTTTAACGGAGATGGGAGCGGATATAGCACCAGCAAACGTGAGAGTCGGTGCGCGTACCGTCTGCGGGCGGGCGCAAACTATGGATCCACGCGCTTTAAGTCTGCCGAAGGACTGACGTCAGATCCCGTGGCAGCCAGAGCAGATACAGGCTCAAATTCAATGCGTAATACGCTGAATGTATATCGTCCACGAATCACTAAGCGCTCTCCACCATTGTCCGACGCACGGTAGCGGCAGGGGCCAGCCGGGTGGCGGTCAATATGGTGCCTCTTCCAATCCGGCCTCAACTAGCATTTGCTGTGGTCCGGACCTAGGCACTACCTAAGACCATGAGAGCCATATAAGCCCAGTTAACTGCGATCAAAATTATACTAATATAATTGCGCTCTCCCAGTGCTTTTCACAATCATCAGAAGCGTATATCATTCCAATACCTCGATTCATCGACCAAAAATTGCCAGTGCTGGTCATACTCACAGTCAGACAATTTTCAACCCAAGGGAGCTGTGAAAAGTGGCGGGATCGCTACACCAGCCAACCATTGATTGTAGTTGCTAGATTATCATGAAAAACGGACATGGCAGTGTATTGACAGCTAAGATTTGTCCCCGAAGTCGTATGGCTCTTTTCTCTTGGTTGTTAGCATCGTCTGCATTATGATACCACCATTTTCTGCTATCTTCTCATTTGTCCCGCATTACACAAAACGTCTTACTGGTTGGAGTATAAGACACGTGCTAGCGTTACATAATCTGCCAGCATATGGCATCTGTATACGATTGCATGTATACGGAGCATGTTTTGAGGCATATCCAACCATAGTTCTCATACTCCTTGGACTGCTATGTACACATTGCAAAAGTACACTGGGGAAGTTAAGGGCACCTCGCTGTTGCGAGCAAGCCGCAAAACGGCCTACGAAGCTTCTTTGTGTTTGGATGAGAGAGCCGACTCGAAAGACCAAAGGTTTTCGGTAGGCTTACAATTTTGCAACTCAAAGCATAGAAAGTTCTAGACATAGACCTAGGCGTAAAGGGATGAAGTTTTTGCTTGGCTGTAACCCCTTCTCTCAGAATGCATGCCTCGGTCGTTACGGACGTTGTCTCCCTTAACATTGGCAATCTATATTTGACAATCTACATTTTGACATTGACAGTCTGCATAACACTGGCAATCTACATTTGATAATCTACTTCAATCTACATTTACCAATCTACCCGAACCATTGCTGTGCACGTGGCATGGCCGCACATCACTGACTGACTTTTAAACAGCTCTTACAGCTGAGCATGACAGCCTCCTCATAGATAAGGATCGGCAGCATATCACGCCACAGCGTGTATTTCACTCAAAGATTTTCCGATTTCTCACTGCTAACAAGCCGCCTGTAACTGGCTGAGTCAAGACTTAGTACGCGTGCCCCAGCCCATTTCGGTGGCGCGTTTGGTTAGCTGGTGGCCGCCGCAATACGTATGGGGGTTCTCGGTTTCCAGCCTGGCTTCGGTGTATTTTTTGTTGGCCGGCTCCCGCACAGGAAATGGCAGCAACTGGCGAGTGATCACCTTGCCCGCAGCAACAGCGCTGTACCGGCTAGTGCCCGCGGTGGCGGGTTTGCGACCATGGTCTGCCTTAAAACAGACCCCCCCAGGCAGGAGACCCACCCCGAGGACACGGCCCTCCCTCTGTGTCATTGGGGCAGTCCTCTAACCAACGGGCCCAAGAACTCAGGCTAAGCCCAATGCTGCATACGTGCTACGGGCGGAATCCCGACAGCAAACGAGGGTCAAGGTCGTCTCGTAAAGGAGCAGAAATAATGAAAGCCTCTACCGTGCACAGTGGTAGATGGTGGTTTTTTCTTCCTGCACCCAAAACAAAAATCCCGCCTCCTGGGCACAAAATAACTTAAGATGCGGAATAGTGCCACCATTGGAACCTATATTGCCACGATTTACGTAAGTAGCATTGATTAAGTACGCACGGTGTCTTGGCACCGATGTCAGGTACATAAGCGCTGCCTGAAAGGGATCTTTTTCTAGCGCGATTATTTCAAGACATTGTTGTTTTTGGATTATGCTATGTGTTTCACTCGTTATGCGTCTCAAGATGCTTTACTGCTTCAGCAAAATTGGCTTTGGACAATGGATCTTTGATAACTTATTGAAACAGTTCTGAAGCACCAGGCAGTGCTAGTGAAAGCGAACGTCGTATTTTTTCAATGGGATGAAATTTTAGTACGTTTCATAGGCATTACTTAACGCATACAAAAAGGGCAAGTGTCGGTGGGTTTCAGTGATTCCTTATGATCGCTTTTCTATCACTGATATGGCAACGTTACACGGCGGCTTGCGCTCATCTGCCATACTTCCTTCTGCGGCAGGCTGCCAATTGCGCTCAACCTGTTACAGTTTTTTATTGCGGCAGGTCGGTACTTGCCGCCCAGCCCATCATAGTTCCTCATTGCGGCAGGTCGGCACTTGCGCCCAGCCCATCATAGTTCCTTATTGCGGCAGGTCGGTACTTGCGCCCAGCCCATCATAGTTCCTTATTGCGGCAGGTCGGTACTTGCGCCCAGCTGCCACAGTTCTCTTTTATGGCAGGTTGGCACTTGATGCCACCGTCCGCCCTTGAAGATTGTTAGGTCGCGTCGTTTCCGATAGCCCACACGGCCCAGCTGGTCCTGACGCTCCAACCTGACCATTCGTGACGTTCAGCTTGGCCGCTGGGCTGGTTCTGATGTCATAACAATCTGACGTTTCGGACTCGTCCCTGACGGTCCTGGCGAGTTCAGACGTCCCCAGCCAGTCATGGCATTTTGCTTAGTCCTAGCTGTCCAGGAGGTTCAGACTTCAGGCTCTCCAGTTAGTTTTGCCGTGCAATCGCTTCACAACATGTCAGCCGACAATACAATCCAGTTGGCTCTAACCCTCACTTACAGCAAAACCCAGCCAGCCGAAAACCTTATTGAGTTCTGCGCGTCCACCACCTTGCTTGTCCAGTCAGTTGAGGTCTACTCGTCTGCCGCTCGGTCAGCAGCAAGTGTGCGCCCAGCGCAGCCAGAGCTGTGACCGCCGGGGGGCAGAATGACGTCAGGCGACCTCGGTGACGTACCGCCTCGGGTTGCCGGGCGCGGCGGCGGTCGCGTGACCGCCCAGCTCCCTGGCGGCCATTAGACGCCCGGCCTGTGGCCGATTGGTCGGGGCACTCGCCTGCAGTAATCGGGTCGCACCGCGGGGGGCGAAGCCCCGCCCCGCGCGCGCCGGCTTTACTTGACGCTATCACGTCGGCTTGAATGGAATTAGGGCCCGTACGCGGCCGCGCCGTGACCTACGGCGGAAGTCGCTAGTCCGTCCGCCTGGGCTGTAAACCGGCTGCAACAGAGTCGGCGGCGGCGGGCTTGAGGCGCCGCTGGCAGCTGGGGGCGGCGGTGCGCTCGACCCACGGCTTTCATCGCTCAGATAAGCGAGCCGAGTCCAAGCCGGGCGCCGGAATCTCTGACGAATCGGGGCCAGGCGGTGACAAATGCTGCTCATGACGACGGCTTCGGCCACTGACTCTGGTCGACTGGTCTGGCTGCGGGTGATAGCGCTCAGGCCGGGCCAGTCAGCCCCGCCGCCGCGACCGCGCTTGGTGCGGCCGTTCGGGCCGGGGGGGCCGCGGCGATGGGCCATCTCGTCCTGATGAAGGGACCGAGCCGCCCGAGGACGCGACTGAGGCCTCGCGGCGGTGGAGCGGGACGAGTTCTTTGCAGCTCTGAGGCCGGGTCCCAAGGACAGGGTCACGCCGTCAGCAGACAGTGCCGAGTGCGGTGGCGCCGAATCCTCAAATGGCCAGACAAGCACAGGACAGACACAGCTGGATGGCAGCAGACAGCCGAAGGGCGGGGTTGGCGCCGGACCGCCAGACGGTGTGGACAGATGCTCTCCAGATGACCGCTGCCTTATGTATGGTTGGTTCCTGCCGTCAGCTGTTTTGGTCTCTCCCGTCAGCTATTTGGGAAGTTTCTAGGCATATCGATGTGCGATCTGTGATTCGACAACAAAAAAGAACTGAAGGTAGTTACTAAGAAATCAAAGTATCTTTCATGGTCAGCGTTGCAATGGAATTGCGATATTTTAATGAGGCTTATATGATGGATCCTCCCGATCATGTGCTAAATCTTGGAAAGCTAACCGGCTTGTCTTATCCGCTGTAGTCTCCTTTCCTAACCGTTAGCTGTTCACCTCAGGGCTCATTGCATGACTGAGTTTGAAAAGCACTGATTTAGCTTACTCACACATAACAACCAATTTGATTACCACCAATGCACCCCGTGTGATTACTTTTATTCATATGTCCATGGTCCATATTCATACGTCCAGAAACTCAATTTGATCAAACCCTGCAAACCACCCATGTTAACTCAAAGGCCGCATGGCAGCGCATCGATTCTTGGAACGGCCGAACCAAGAGGCATTGCGATGAGCGCGGCCTGGGCCAGACACGGCGGTCCGACAGCAGACAGCTGCAGAGTGGAGCGGCGCCAGTCCGCCGGACGGCCGGCAGACCACGCCCAGACGCGACTGCCAGGAGGCGCCGACGTCGACGACAATTAAATTGTCGGAACTCGGCGGCATGTGGACCGACGGCGCCGTGGCGTTACCAGCAGCGCAACAGACGGGCGGCGCACTAGGGGACCTCGTGATGGCTCTCTCAGGCGGGTGTGCGGTAACGGCTCAAGCGAGCAGTGGATAGGAGCTTAAGGCTTAAAGGAGGTGTTCCACATCTGTGTGGCTTTTTAATTGAAATAGCTAATCTTGAGGATCATCGGTGCAGTTCATAGCCCTGTTCTCTTTCAGACCTAAATTCCTCTAGTTTTTGGGCTACACGCCCGTGAAGATGTGCAGACTTTTTCGGGGAGACTATTGCATCCAGGCATCCACGATGTTATAAAAACGTCATTCAAATCATGTCATTCCATAAGCCATACGGTGATCAAGTACAAAAAATACAATCGTCGAGTCGTTCATATCTGGCTTTCGTGAGCACGATTTCCAGATATGAGGGCCGTCAAATGGCTTTCAATCAATGTTGTGTGAGCTGCGATGATGTCAATCAAGCGATGACACATTGAGGAGTACGTTAATTAACAGAGGAACCGCGTTGCCTGGAGCAGGCTTTTCTACTTAAAAGGACACCAACAGTTTTAAGTGGGCCACTTCATCATATCTGATGCTTGCTTCAGTCTCTTCAGATGTGGAACATTCCCCTGAACGTTTTATGGTCATATGATGGCAATATTCTAGGAATACTAAAAGACGCCGCTTTACTGAAGCGTGACTGTGCGCATTGGTTTTGTTAGTTGAAAGTTCTTATGCTGAGTTAACGGCCGTCAATACACCAGGAGATACTGGTTAAGCGACGTTGTATGGTAAATCACGGGTACATTGGCGGTGCTCGATCTCGACGATATTGACGATATTTCGAACTATGCTCATCCTCAGAGTGTCAGACGACAAGTGGGGCGCCAGACCGCTGGAGGGCCAGACCGCTGCTGTGCCAGACCGCTGCTCCGCCAGACTGCTGCTGCGCCAGACTGCTGCTGCGCCAGACCGCTAGAGGACACACCGTTGCTGCGCCAGACCACTGGAGGACCAGACCGCTGCTGCGCCGGACCACTGGAGGACCAGACCGCTGCTGCGCCAGACCGCTGGACGGCCGGACTGCTGCTGTGCCAAACCGCTAGACGGCCAGACCGCTGCTGTGCCAGACCGCTGGAGGATCAGACCGCTGCTGCACCAGACCGCTGCTGTGCCAGACCGCTGGAGGAGCAGTCCGCCTCTGCTCCAGACCTCTGGATGGCCAGACCGCTGCTGCGCCAGACCGCCGGAGGGCCAGACCGCTGGAGGACCAGACCGCTGCTGTGCGAGACCGCCGAACGGCCAGCCGGACGTCAAGTGCCGCACTAGACCGCAGTGCGGCCTGCCGGACGTCACCCAGACGCACGACCCCTCGGCATCACTTTTGAGGATGAGCGCAACTCGAAACGTTGAGTAACTTCAGTACAATGGTTATTTACCATTGCCAAGTCGTTTAGCCAGCATTTATTGACGTACTAAAGATTGTTAACCCAACAGAAAAACATTCGACTCAGAATACCGAGATACCAGGAGCTAAAGACCTTCCCTTCTTATATCATGCATCCATGAGGTCACTGAGATCCGGACTCCAGCTTCACTTTGGTCCAATTTGCCTTGATGCTTCTTTACAATGGAAAACTCAAAATTATCGCCATCAGCCCAACAGTTACTGGGATATAGAGGCGGGCCCCACCGACCCCAGTGGTGGCCATAGCCATGGCAGTTTATTGGGTGTACTCACCACGGAAAGTTTAGCAGAGTTCGGGACTTCAGCAGAGTTCTGCGCTTTACCAGAGTTCCGCATAGGCCAATGCACATGGGGTACCGAGTGCAACGAGCAGCGGACGCGCGCTACCCTGTCTTCCACACGAGCGAAAGGCGATGGGCCACAGCGAAGCGCCGCACGCGGGGCCGGCTGCTACCCATGATGTGCTCCTGGCGTGAGGCTGACAGAGTGCTTCAGCTCTGGGGCTGACATGATGGAAAATTGGCTTTCCGCCCAATTTAAAAGGCACTGGGTCGGCAAGGTCTTGCTTATGTACTGAGTGTTCATTCGCACATACTTTTAGCTTAGAATGCGGAGTAAATTTATTCCCAAACAGGTGTTTACTGTACGCCTGCTATGCTGCATTGCTATGCATTGGCTTGGGTATACCAGCAACTAGCTGATGACACAAAACCCCACAATCGTAATGCAGTGCACATGACAGGTGTTATCTATACATGATTGCTTATGGAGCTCCCACGTAAATTATAACATGAACTGTTAAAAGATCCTGCGATAAACTATATTGCAATCTTATTGTAGAAAAGAAACGAGCGACGCACGACGCGGCAGACCGCTCGAACTGACCGTCAGCGGTGACTGCCACTGTCATAACATGGCATAGAAGCCATGATCTTCAGCCGAAGTCATGGCATAGAAGCCATAACCCTCACCGAAGTCATGGCATAGAAGCCATGACCTTCAGCAAAGTCATGACATAGAAGCCATGACCTTCAGCCGAAGTCATGGCATAGAAGCCATGACCTTCAGCCGAAATCATGGCATAGAAGCCGTGACCTTCAGCCGAGGTCATGGCATAGAAGCCGTAACCTTCAGCCGAAGTCATGGCATAGAAGCCATGACCTTCAGCCGAAGATCGAGGCTGGCGTGGCGCCAGAGACGCTCCCATTGACGCATCAGGCCCACTTATTGAGAAAAGTCAGTGGGGAAATGCTCGCTGTTTAAACCATTTGGGTCTACCGGATAATAGTGTGTACGAAGAGCGTTGTGGCGTATCCTTATCAGTTATTTTAGCATCCTATTTTTGAATGAAATTTGCTCATTGTGTCCATAGCAGTGCACAAAGTTTTTATCCTAGGCATGAACCACCTGGGCGTCGACTGCGGGTTACTGACACATTCAGATACAGCATTAGGCTTTTAGTGTATGGCAACGTAGTGTTCAGGGAGCGGCCAAAGTCTTGGTGGGGGGGGGGGCGGGTTAACAAAGGGCACACTGATAGTTGTCCCCTCCGCAACAATCCCCTCAAAAAACATTGAGTATATTATAATATATATATCTATATAATATATATATATATATATATATATATAATATAAATATATATCCCCTCCGCACCCCCACTGCGATTTTCATTGATTTTATTTTTGCATTTTTTTACTGAACAGAAGCCGTCGAAGATGCGATTCTGTGTCCATTCATACCAATCAGCTGAAAGAAACGGGCGTTAAATGGCTGCATGGAAAACCACCGGTGCTACCAATTTTACAATGGTTTAGTTGACCCTTTCTAAGCCGACAGCACTCAGATGTGCTGCAAGATTTTGCTGGGTTGTACGGAGCGCCCGTGAGCGTAGATTGTAGGTCAAAGTGAGGTCAATGACTGGTGTGAGCAAGACCAGTCCATGTTTGGTTGGGAATGTGCAACTTTCGTTTGGAATGGTTTAGTGAAAATTATGCAGCATGGTTCTCAACAGGCGTGCTAGCAAGTATCATAACCCAAAAATTTGACGCCGGGTGTTGTAGCTTGTTGCACTAGCTGATTATGCAAAAGGATGGTCGACCTCAGGCAAACGTTCGGTAGTTAGGGCCCTGACTAACAAGATCCTTCCACCGTACCACACTGGCCGTCTCGGGCACGTCACGGACACAGGACCCCTGTCAAGCATCTTGGGCCGCTAGCCGACACAGGGGCGCCTCATTCTTTCGGGGCCCGATCAATGCAAATCGCGGGGCCTTGTCCCTGCTTGGAAAATGAGCCGTCGGAGATCATGTCACGGACTGTTCGGTGCTGGTAGTTACTGGCAGCAATAGAGACCCGACTGTCCCAGCGTTTCCCAATTGTTGCAAGAGGCACTGTGACTGACATATGAGATCCCGGCCCTACAAAAGGAGATTTTTAATATGGCCTGCAGTCAGTCTTCGGGCCTTTCGGTCCTTAATCGGACCCTTGATCGTATGTACCAACGGACGCTTTAGTCTTCGAGTCCCTCGAACACTGCCAGGTTTACCAGACGCGTAAACGTCAAACGGTGCGCCTAAAGGCCTCCGCTACGACAGTGCGTCTCTCCAACGACGCGTCTCAGAGCGGCGCGGGTCTGACAGGTAACCGATGCGGTGTGAGAGGAGCCCCCGGCGGCTCGTGAAGTATATTGGTCGGACCGCTGTCAGGCGTCGACCTGCCGGAGGGTGACCTCAATTCGTCGAAAGCCTGTTTCAGAACGCCCGAAGTCGTCTATTGAACTACTAGAGATACGAGCGTCACGGGGCCACGTATGTACTTCCTTGGTGTATGTGTCTGACCTGAGACCGTTTTTATGATATGCGATTGAATAAGCAAACTGGGTTAACTTAAACACCAAATAAGCCTTGGAATGGGCAATGCGCGATGAAATCTGTCAGAAATTATGCTATCGGCGACCACTTCGGATGACAGCTAAATGCAACCGCAATGCTGTTAAGCGGTCGCTAGAGCAAGTGTGTTTTCAATTTTTTTTATTAGAATAAGCACGTTTTAAAATAAGTTTCTAATGGTGTGGAACCGAACATTATGGATAATCCATAGTCACTAGTGACAAATAATGTCAGGAAATAAATATAGGAAGGACAAACCACTCTGGAAATAGGACAAATGCATATATCGGCCTGAAATATTTTCACGAATGATATCCAACACTTGAAACAGTCTTTCCCCATCGAACAAGATCGCTTATACACTTGTTCAGGCAAAAATGGAATATTTATTCGATGCTGGTGTTCGCCGCTGGTGATAAATCACTGCGGCGGCTGAGCTGACTTCCTTTCAATGACCTTTTCGACCCACTAAACCGCTGGAAATGAGAAGGTACGACGGCCGGACTGTGAGGTGGATGTTCCAGCACCTCATCCTTGCTCTTCAGTATTCCCCTTTTCACCTGCCATGTCAGGGCGCGCATTGCCATACCGGTTTCCTGGTCCATCTAACACCATCATCGGTTTCCGGGTCCATCATTTGATAGTTTTTTCCAGGGAAAGAAAAGGGGGTGGTCAACAGCTTAGACAGCAGAATTTGTTGGCGCGATAAAACTTTCAGGAGCGTGATAAAAGAACGCGTGCCAAAGCTCATGGTGTACCATATCATTACAAGCCGTGTTCTCCCTTTACAAAGTATGCAACTTTACAAGAGGAAGAGGGTTTTATGTATGATCGTTCATCCCTTTTAACATGCTACATGACCTGGTTCTCTTGCAGCTGACAAGATATTCACATTTGTGGCAAATAATTTTTATCTTCCTGTCCAGCTGTGTGCCCCTAGGCAAAGCACGGCGACGAAAACGGACACGTGTTGGCAGATTATTTTCGGTGCATTTTATGCACACTGAGGGGCTGTGTCCTATATCTGAGGTAGAACAAATTAAAACTATGACGCACAGCAACACGTACCCGGATTTGGCGCCCTCCTGGTCGAACTGCTGCGCCTTGTGCATGACCTCTTCAATGATGGCCCGCTCCTCCGCACTCAGTTGGCTCAGGTCCACGCCAGGGGGCAGTCCTGTAACACAGAACACACACAAGATATGATGTGTCGGTGTAAGGGTTTGTATTTTCAACGCCTTCCTCGCTTGCGTTTTCTCCCAGTTTGGTAGCGAATGCAAGTGAAGGGTGTCCGACTTCATGATTTGTGGTTAACTTACATCCGCAACTCAAAAAGATGAAATTCCGAGCTAGGTAGATGGGCTGTTCATGATAACTTTGTATGTTTCATACAGCGGCATGAGCGAGCATCTGGTTAAGCGTCAATAAAGTTCGCCTAGCAGTTTAGGTGCGTTCGGGTGCAGGGTTCACTCTGCTTAATGGATCGATTGGACACTCGATCCACCCAGAAATTGTGTAGTTCCGCAGGCAGTACAGGACCACCAACGGAGGATGCACTACACCATTGCGTGTCATGCAGTTCTCCGCCAATCAGAAAAGTCGTGAAAACTGTCACCTCTTAGCATCATCTAAACGTAGTATGCCAGGGCCGTTTCTATGATTAATCATGACTTAGCATAATGTCGTTAAGATTCCATACCGTGTCAGATCGAGTCATGGGGACCACAACGGGTTATTTGTTGCCTTTTATTCTGTGTGTATGCCTGCGATCATTGCTCCTCGATACAGTATATGAGTGGGTACTCTAAACACATGTGCACACTACACTAAACACTGAACACTCCAAACAAAGGATTCGGTAATTCAAACACATGAGTGTGGCCTAACTAGCCGACGCGCTTCATAGTACTAATCGAGAATCCATACATAAGAGTGGGTACTCCAAACACATTAGAAGGTACTCCAGACATATGGGTGAGTACTCATAGATTTGATCGAAGATTTGATCGAAGATGATGAAGATTTGATAAAAGACAAAGATTTGATCGGACACCACGCTTGTGATCGGTTTGTAAAATAAATCCATGAAGAGCTATATTTAGTTAGAAGTGAGCGAGACAAAGCTCAGGAATGTTGGTGTATGGGGGAGGGTCGTGGCGTATGGTTAACCACACGTCCACCGACGTCCAATCGAACGTCGGTGCCATGCGCGCAACGCCCCGCTGTGTTCTGCCGTCGGGATGTGCCGGAGCAAGTTTTACATTGTTATATTACGTGAGCGTCGAACTTACGAAATAAAAGCGTGCTAAGCATAGTAGAACAGGTATGCGCGTGTATGGACCGTTGGGTACAGGCAATGACCCGTTTTCACTGTCTTTTACCTCCTGTCTCAGATTATCAGCATCTTTTCAGTTTATGTCTACTGACTCTTGCAAATCGCAAAGTCGTGTGTGGCCACCATCCCTCTCATACGTTGATTCCACCTTTCAGATGGATGGTTTCCACGCGCATAATGGGTCGATGAGCTGTTTCTAAAATATTCTAGCTGTTGATGGGCGTGCAGCACGTCCATTTATGTGAACCACAGGATGAGATCGGAATTAGTGATCCCTGGCTTCATAATGAGGACCCCGCTCATCTCCTGCGACGCTCAGTCATTTCCTACCGGCCGCCGATTGCCGGGCCGGGGTCGAACGACGGAGGCCAGCCAAAGGGCACTCGGCCCACGCTGCAGAAGAGTGTCACCAAACGACGTACCTGCCTCCCAGACACAATGATTGCATTTGGAGCTATGCATTTGAAGAAGGAAAGGCGATCCCTTCGAGATGGTCCATAAGACGCTTAATCATGGTTGTGTTGCTCATTAATTTGCATTTCTCTATGTAGCGATCTGATAATTAGCATACGTTCCTGTGAGATACCTAAGAAGGATTTGGAACTCTAGCAACGGATTACATAGACTTGCTACTCAGTTACATCACGCCTAAATTTCAGACAACATACTGACACACAAATTCCTTAAAAACCTTCCCATTAATCTCTTTTGAAATTTATTCGAACCTTGAAATAATTAGGTATACAATTTTCTAAGTTGGTTTGCCCTTTTCTACATGTAGCACTAGTTCTTAACTAGCAGATGTAGCAATAGGTCTTACAAATGTTCTCATATAACGGTAAGCAACAATATTTATCAAGCACGTCAAACAAGTGACCGGATAGGTAAATTGACTAATCAAGGGAAGTGCTGATGCCTCTGATGGTTCTGTTCTGATCTATTCCTCTCCTCTTGAATCGCTTTATACACTGTCAAAGGTCACAATTTTTCACATTTGTTTTGAGGCCTTATAAACAACCGGACCTCATATTTTCCAATTAACCTGAAGATTGAACAGATTTTGAGCTCATTGGTAGTGAAGAAACCGTCTAAGCTTTACAGGCTCATTACAACTCTGGAGCAGATGACGAGGGGTGCTCACCCTGCCTCACCTGACGCACACAAGACAACTGCTACTGCCCGGCGCTGACTAAAACACTAACACCCTGCCTCACCTGACGCACACAGGAC
>NW_023596361.1:495636-621408 GCF_011947565.3 Pollicipes pollicipes | reverse complement strand
CGAGGGACGGTAGGCATTCATCACCAGTCAGCCGTAATGTGGGGTGATGTACGAAATGAAAACCAAGGAACCAGTTGCAGCATTTCATTTTTACAAATATTTTGTCTTAACCTTTTGATTAAATAGAATTATGGGGTCGACGCCCACGCTCGACGGTGCTTGTCTCGTAAGACATGACACCGCCATTCGACCGCGGCGCTTGGCGTAACGTTAGAACTATACGGCGAAAGTTTAACGGGCTTGCCGCTCGGCAATGCCATTCTACCCTGAGAGTAGAACCCCTGACGTCATCTGACATTTATCGTACCCGCTGTTACCTGCCGTAGTCCATGCCAGCCGGAACAAAAAAATGAGTGCATAAGGCGACTCGAGCCCTGCCCACATCCAGTGAATCGAAAGGCAGGTGTTCTCACCAACCACGTGATTGGAACGGATTGTGGAAGGGAAGGGAGATATCAGCTAGTTTTGCGTGCAGGCTTAAACATTTGGTTTCTGTGCTCATGATTTGGCTCCGGCTGACATGGACTGCGACCAGTAGCGGCAGCGAGAAAGGTCATGTGACGTCAAAAGGTCCTACTCTCAGGGTTGGATGGGCAGTGCCAAGCGTTACGGCACGTTAAGCTTTCGCCGTGCAATTCCACCGTTGGGCCGGAATTTCACGATCCGCTGGTGTCAACAGGCAACAAGCCTTCTATACGTGGGCGCTGGGCCGAGGATTTATCCAACCAAAAGGTTAGGAATAACTCTCTAGAGAATATGAAATGCCTTAAGTGATTCCTTCGTTTTTATTTCGTACATTTTGCCAAATTAAGGCCAAATGGCTATGCATGCCTATCACGTGATTGCGTGATATTGGAGCAGAACCGATCGCACAGAAGCCTCTTCAGCTCACGTCGATTGCAATCGAGCTTCATTACCACGTCGTCGAACGAACGCTTCCACAACGTGGTCGAATGCTCCACTTTAGATATCGTCGAACGTCGAACGTCGAAGGACCATCAATCACTTCACCACTCAAATCTGTCTGCGGCCGGGGGCATGTGTCTGCATCAGAGCTGTTCCGTACAGAAACTTGGCGCCGCGTCACAGTCCAAGGTTCCAGGATTGAATTCCGAGAGCTTAGCCGCGTTGGAACGTGAGGGGACTTTATGTTTGCGGTAACTGCACCACCACTAGCTCCGGAGTGGTTATTTAGCCTAGCACCTCTCCCTCCTCCTCCCTGCTTCTCCCTCTGACCCTGGGCCGGGCTGCAGAGGCGGGGTGCGGGCGGCGCAGACCACCCTGCTTGCGACCGCGGTGGCGCGGGCTGGGCGCCAGCCCGGCCGACCGGCGCCTATTTGCGACTGCAAACAAGCCTTGACCCAACTAACCGATGATCTGAATCCATAATTCACGAGCATCAGCGTTCTGTTGAACAGCACCGGCTGCGGTCGACGCACGGCAATCATATGCTGGCGTGCTCGCCCCGCGGGTCGGTGGTCTAGACAGACCCGCGCCGCTCGTGCGCCCTCGCTGCTCGGTCTAAATTCAGTTTAAAATTGAACGGAACTTACCGCATTTGACGCATGATTCTTACGATTGTGTATGCCGTAAGAGTATTGGTTGCTGCTAACAAAGCTCAGAGAATCTGGTTAGGCTGCTCGAACTCTGCCGTAAGGTATCAACGAATGACCTTAATCTCCGGTGACAGTTCGTAAGGATTGTCATGTCTATAGATATGATTCTACAGATGCTAGTTATAAAATTGCTTGCCGTGACGAGCAATAACACTTTTTATGAGGTTATGCAATGATAGTGATGATATCTCATGCAGCCAAAATGTTTGCGTAGAAGTGCAAGGCGACTTCAAGATATGAAGAGCTTGGCACCATCGGCTTATGTAATGCTATCTGAGCGTCCCAGAATGTGTCTGCATAATCTTCGCATCCATGGCAATAAGCATACGTCTGGTTGGCCGAGGAGTCGATACGAAAAGATGGATGCCAAATCGATTGGACAGCGGCTGTGAATCTCTCTCGCGAAGATACTACTGACTATGGGTTCCATGAGCGCAAAATGGTCAGTGTGTCATCGGAGGAGGTACTTCACGACCTCGCACACCTCGTACACCTCGTAGTGCACCTCGTCGCAACCACTTAAGTCGAGAGACCATCTACCTGTTCGTGGAGATAATGGCACTCCTGGTCAGGAGCCGACCTAATGCACTGAAGCCTGGCGTCGCAACCACTAATGTCGAGAGACCATTCTACCTGTTCGTGGAGATAATGACACTCCTGGTCAGGAGCACGACCTAATGCACTGAAGCCTGGCGTGCGAGAGCCACCATTACGGCCTACTTAGTTTTTCAGCCTGACCTATCCTGGGTTATGTGTAACCGCGCTCCCAACGCTAGTTTTTAGCTGGTTCGTCCGTCGTTTCAGGATTCTTCCATTTGCCTTGGCAAGGATTTCTCTGTACTCCAGGGTGTTTTGATGCTCCATCATCGAGAGTTGACGGAACCATACTGATCCGGTGCGACAGTATCACAAACGTCTGCAAATAGCTTTGGACATTCAGTTGTGATTTGAAAGCCGTAAATCGAAAACAACGGCAGCTCATCGCAGTTTTGAGTGTCTTATATAATGCCGGTGTTTAGAAGGAAATGCCGGTGTAGGCGCATGTGGACATTTTTGCGCTTAAGGGGTTTAAGGGTTAAACGGGTTTAAAGGGTTAAGAGACGCTTACGCTTTCACGGTTGAAGACACTGAAGTAAGCGTCAGATGTGATGCAACAAGGTCACTTATAACTGTTGGTATACCTTAAAGTAGGAAAAACTACTCTAGACAACACAATCTCTCTGTTTATTTAATACGCTCCTAAATACATCATTGTTTGATTACGCCACCACACCTTGCAATATTTTGCTGAGCGCCAATCAACGGCCGCTATATCTGGAAAGCATTCTCACGAACGCCAGATATAAATGAATCAATCATCACATTTTTATTGGCCTTGATCATCGCATGGCTTATGAAATGACGGGATTTGAGTGACGTTATTATGACGTCATGAATGCTAAGGTGCCCTTCAAAAACTCTCCCAGAGCACTCTACACATTTGCTGCCTTTAAGCTTAAAAATCAGACGGCTTTAGGTTTAAAAACACAGGAGCCGTCAGCTTCATCAAAATGTCTTGAGGAAGGCTATTTCCGTGAAAAACTCAACACAAATATGGAGCACTCCCTTTAATCCCCATTTTTGGGAATTCGCGGTACTTTGTTGTTTGAAAAGTGTCTCACATTGTGTAAACTAAATGCTGCCTTATCCAGCGTCCTGTCACTTGTGGACACCCGGGTCGTGAGATCATACAACAGCGGGCGGGTTGCCAGGCGGCTGACGGGACACGCTGGCCACTGACCTGTCCGGGGCGGGGGCCGACCGTGGTGCCCGGGCGGCCGACGGGGCCGGGCCGGACCGGTCCCCCCGGGCCCGGACCCGGACCTGGACCCGGACGCGGGCCCTGACCCGGACCCGGACCCGGACCCGGACCCGTGGCCGCTGCCGTCCGCATCGGATATGTGCCCGACGCGATGGCCGCCTTCCGCACATCGAAACACTTGTTGCATAGCCACTTCGGAGTCCTGGAATGGGACGAGAGACACCTCAGATATGGACATAGTCAGATGGTCCGAGCGGGAATGCCAGGCCACTGACAGCATAAAGGCATTCCATCCACTTTCCAGAGCTGGAAGACGGACCATTTTTGCACACGTTTCGGCTGGCTCAGAAGTATTTTTAGCAGGCTGCAAAAGACTGAATATCTGGAGGTCCATGATGCATGGTCATGACGCGTAAAATTCAATGTAGAACGTACGAAAGCTCCTCACCGATAAAGTTTTTGTGGGCTAGGTGAACCGACCCCGCCGATGCTGTAGTTAATCATCTGTTTATTGATCCGGTATTTTCACGAATTTTGAGTGAATCCAGGGGAGTGCTTTGAGGCAATGCATAAAACAATAAATTTGTATTATTACCCGGTCATTTTTTCAGGCCAGTCCATCATGAGATAAGAAATGTATGGACAGGTTAAGCAGCCTTACTCAGTCATGGGTAGTGATACCTGCCTCAGCACACCATCCTGAAATTTTAGTGTTTTTTTCAAGATCGAACCGATTGGACACGCATTTATCCGCCATCCACGGTATATCGAGCCAGCCAAAACGCTCCGCAATAGAGAATTCCTTAATGCATGTGACTGCGACATAACAAGAACAGTGCTGAAACTTTAATTATGTAATGGTATGGCCGTGCCGCCATGGGATCTGGCGGCCAGGCAGCGTTCGTGATGGATCGAACAGCAAATGATAGGTGCCAGGGACGCGAATAGCGGGCTGACGGGCAAAAGGATTGATAAACGTCGTCAAAGAAAGAGACCATGGAGTAGGGTGGAGTGAGGAGGGGTGGAGTGGGGAGGGGGTGGGTAGGGGGGGAGTGGAGTGAGGAGGACTGGAGTGAAGTGGGGTGGAGTCAGAAGGGGTGGAATGGGGAGGGCGGAGTGAGGGGGGTGGAGTGAGAAAGGATTAGTTGGGAAGGGTGGAGTGAGTAGTGGGTTGCGGGTGGGGACGGGGGTGGAGTGGGGAGGGTTGGAGTGGGGACGGGTGGGTGAGGGGGAGTGGAGTGAGGAGGACCTGGAGTGAAGAGGGGTGGAGTCAGAGGGAGTGGAATGGGGAGGGACGGAGTTGAGGGGGGGTGGAGTGAGGGGGGTGGAGTGAGGAGGGATGAGTTTGGAGGGGTGGACGTGAGTAGGGGTTGCAGTGGGGAGGGGTGGAGTGGCACGATTCGAGGCTGGAAAGGAGGCAGAGGTGCGTCGATAGTCTTAACGCCGAGCTAAACTAAACAGGACGGACAACGTTTGGTAGCCTATGACGCCCACCACGCGATGCGGCGCCATGAGGGGTGATAAATGGATAGCGCCAGTTTCGAAGCACGGCTGGACGGCTCGCTGCCTTCCGCTGCAATGGCGGCACTGCACGGCACAGCATTATTACTTACCAATGGTATGTGTGCTTGAGGCGGCGAAATAATGGTGACATCTGTTGATGCCAAAGCACTTGTGACACATGTTGGTGAGGGACGTGCCCCGAGAAAGCTCAGTTTCCATGCGATGCTTTTGCAGAAAGTTTCTGATCGTGCACTGCGAGCGGAAGCGTACTCCATTTGTCTGATGAGCTCTCAATTTCGCTTAATGCGAGACGTTGGACTGCATCTTACAAATTCGTGCTCTCCAAGACGGCTGTGTGATGCTAAGAGTCAGGCCGGTTAAGCTCAGCTCGTACCCACCAGGGCTTATACCAAATATGAATTAATTTCGGGTAACGACTGCAACCTTGGCACGGCTGGTGGGTTTGGGAAAGCTGTTGCGGCCGGCTCACTTCGCCACAGAGCCGGTGGGCACACATGAGCCCATGAAAATTGCGAACAGTCATACCCTGGAAGGATTTCATTCCACAAAGTGTACGTTCCTAAGGGCGGCAAATGCATGCAACAAAAATGAGGCCTGTGTTATCTTGCAGAGTGCGTGAAGCGTATGGCCCCATTGCATACCAATCGTCAGCTCCTAGAGTGGCTTAACGCGAAATGCAAGATAAATATGTTTTGCCTCTGGGTAAAATGCTCGCCCCCCGTTCCCATGCGCAATCCAAAACAGCAGCAAATGCAGTGTGAGTAAACTCAAATGAACGCCCTTGTGCAATGGCATGGAATGTTACGCACCGAAGACGTCCTGAAATGCATTATATCATCCGTCCAATATTTTTAGCAATACTGTTCCTCACCAGGCGTTATGCAGGGTACAGTGAGGGCAGCGTGGTTTTCCACGCAGCGGTATCTGCCCTGGCACGCGTTCGCGTTCCCCAGCGGCGCCCTCTAGCGGGCATGCGCTGTTCTCCTCTCTGTCCAATTATTGCCAATAATCCGGCAATATGGGCGCCGAGATAGCCAATCATGAAGCGGGCCTGTTTGCGTCACCGACCTGCGGATCACCGCCGCGCATCTGCCGGGATGTGGGTCTGGGGACGCACATGTGTCCAGAGATGCGGACCAGGGAGCTCCCATCTGCCAGGGATGTTGGTCTGGGGACGCACATCTGCCCAAAGATGTGGACAAGGGAGCTCGCATCTGTCGGTGATAAGGGGCGGGGGCCATATCCGCCGGAACGTAGGTCAGGAGGTGTAACATGTGTCCAAAGATGTTGATCAGGGACTCCCGCCTGCCGTGGATTTGGTTCACAGCAGCAGTAATCTGCCGCGATGCGGTGCGGGAAGGAACGTCACTAGGATGTGGGTCAAAGGGCGCACTTTCGCTGAGTTTTGTATGTTTGAGAAGATATAGCCTCGGCAACAAGCACCAACTCAGACATGCAAGCACAACCTCCGACTGGGATTTGAGTTAGCGAGAGCACATGGAACAGGTTGGGTTCAAAACTTCTAGCAACATAAAACTTCATTTGATTAATGTGTTTGTATTGTTCAAATGTCCTAGAAGTGATGCAAAACGTTATTTATGAGACTGTTGGACACTTTCTGACGATCTAAAAATTCCGTGCATTTCTTCGTAGAATATTGAAGAAATCATCAGCCGTTCGCCAGTTGGGCAAAGCAGACCCGAGCAGCCCGACGCAACGGCCGACGCAAACCCTGACAGCATGAGCTGCGTCAATGGCCGCGCCTCTCAACTGAGCAAATGCAGCCAGAGCCAGCTGCCAGTCGTCTAGAAAAGTGGTCACCCTGGCATGTGGCCGGTTTGCGCGTCTTTTGGGGAAGCACGGTGGACAGATTTGGGTATAAATGGCATGTACGGAGTCTGTAAACCTAACACCTTGAAGCGCACATCTCATTATTATTTGAAGGCGCTTGGTCCTCGAGCATGAATTAGCTCTACATGGTGAAAAATTTGTTCTTTTCATCAACTTTATCAATAAACCTTTCTTAATAACACGATGCAAGGGAGCCAAAGGATGCTAGTAACTTTTGCTGGCAACTTTGCGAACAGATAACCAAAAGATGTTAACTCTTGCGCTGGCATGTCCTGTGGCGACAGCTCCGAGGGACATACCACAAATGCTAGTGGTATATTTAGCTTTTTCCATCAGTCCATTAGATACGATCTGTCATGATCATACAACTGAAACCAACCAGTCGTTAGTCCGGCGCCCGTGTGGTTATTTTCTGCCGTTTGGACTGTCTATGGAACAATCTACTTGTAAAAATCATGCGTGGTTTATCGCCGCTGCATTCAGCCAAAGTGATGCACCAATTCGCGGTTACAAGCGCTCTGTGAAGACCGTTGATGAGTGGAAAAACAAAATCCTTAGCAGTTTACATGGAGCATACAGGTTTTACTTGCTTTACTTTAATTCCAGGTCTTCTCAGGGCAGTGTACATTGTTGATTGCCAAACAAGCCATGGCCTGGCCAGCGTGTTGCCTAAGGTGGAGGGTGATTCCCGAGTCTTTGCCTTGCCCGTCTAGTTCCGGAAAATGAGGTTTAGATCTCAACAAATGCCATAGTTGGTACGGGACCATGAGATTTTAATTTGCAGTAGTCACATACTCAACCATTGCCCTTAAACGACCGCATTGCTGGACGCCGGCTGTCAAGGAACAAGACGCAAAGCCCTTGGTTTGTAAAGCGTTGTGCTGTTTAAACAAAGTTCGATTTCCACACGCAACATTTTTTGCAACCTTGAGGGCTCAGCATGGCATTTGTGTTTAAAGTTAGCAATAGAGCATTCCTGACACTGGGTTCATAACGATTGCAGCTAGCAATATAATACTCTAAATAACAGGGCAACTGCGATTTGCCTGACAAGCTGACCAACTAAGTGCCTGACGGCGTCAGAGACCAGGATGCTTTGCTTCCGAAAATTCATGTGTCTTTCCTGTTATCTCAGGGTGTAAGATTGTGTTAGATCCAATGTCTTCTAAGGAGACCAAGAACGGCACCATTAGACTAGCAGGGGCCCAGAGATGCGAGATGATCCTCTTCAAAAGTGGTATCGAGGCCTACTGTCGCTAGCAACAACAATACACCAACGCTGACACTGGGTATCAATGCATTCAGCTTAGAGCACATACGCATCAAAAACTGAGCATGCTCAGAGCATTAGCTGGAGTGAGCTTACACTGCATCGTATTTGGGTAAGTTTATCCATCGATTTCAAATTTAAAGTGCGCGTGTTGCCGGAAATAGCACACGGGCATGTGCGTCAAACATATGTCCGCGTTCACTTGCTCCAAAACAGACTCCAAAACTCCAAAACTCCAAAATATGGAAGAGTCGGGGGCTTGAATTGTCATTCTAGACGATGTTTCTTACATGAGGCCCTGACACAGCACATTTCGTTGGATGCACAGGTAAGATCGAAGGCACCTGATCATCATTTATGTTTCTCATGGTTCCAGCGCCGTCAAGAAAACGACTTCGTTCAGCTTGTGTCTCGATCAGCGGGTCGTCGTTAAAGGACAGCAAAACCATGACCCTGCAAACAGCGTAGGAGAATCCCGCCAATTGGTCAGATATCATTCAGATATCAGTCAGTTAGCATTTTGTGAGCTCTCTGCCTTCAGCGCAATATTGCACGCACAAGCCGATCACCATGAGCCCGAGCACCGGTCGATGGATGCTATAGGTGATCAGATACGGACACAGCTGCAGTTAAAACCCGAAATAGCTATTTCAGCTTGCGTAGCGAGGGCGTCATCAGTCACCAAATACACGTTATCTCCTTATCTCTCCGTTTTACCCCATAGTTTTTGTCTCACGTCATTGTGCGATTAGTGAAGAAACGACCTCATTACATTCCCAGCCTGAGAAACGGGCCGAAAATTACTGACGACAAATTGTTGTTTGCGCATTATCTTCTTTCCACGCATGACCATGAGATTGAGGTGGCGTGTCTCGCGTTCTGCTGGCGGCGGCGGCAGCGGCCTGGAGGCAGCCGTCAGTGTTGATCAGCGTCGTTGGTGCCGCTTGCCTGCGGCTGGGGCGGTGTCTGGGACACAGCGCGCCCCAGGAAGCCGCACGAGGGCTCAAGAGGTGAGACACCGTGCCACACAAAACGCGCAACGGGGGCCCGGCTAGCGGGCTGCAGAAGTCGATTCCATTGGTCACGGCCCGTTGGACGGCGCAGGCAGCATCGTTGAACAAGAATAGCACAGTCCGTGGCAGTTTGGGCGCAGTTAGTCCAATTGTAGTTGGAACAAAGCAATGCTGTGCGACGATAGCTACGGTGCCATGAGTGGCAGAAACAGCTAATGTGCGGGACAGAAATGGAGAGAGGAAAGGGCTCCACGTTATATACTATCAGGGGCCTGAGCCCCCCCCCCCCACCCCCCCCCCCACCCCACCCCCTCACCCACCCATGTTAACTTGAAACCCCCACCCCTACCCCTGCCAATGGCTCTCTGAGCCCCAATTAATAGCACGTTTTTTCCGCAAATTACATCCTATTCCATTCGGTTCGCATGCATGCAATTTCATATCGCCTTAGAATAAAAGTTATGCCTCTGCAGCAAAACAAAACGTAATTAATCGAAGAAATCTTCTTTTAAAAAGTTAAAAGCTTGACATCGAGGATGCACACCCAAGTAGCCAAAACCGGAAGAGAAAGCAGGTTTTGGAGCTGCATCAGGTCAAACTTATCGGCTCAGCCCCAGTCGATAATAGAAAGTGGCACCATTGGAAATAAGGTAAAGGCTGGGAGTAGCACTAGTACTTTGTCCACTTCACTACTGATAGCTGCTGTAAGCGTGCAGCAATTTCGATGAGACAGTAGAAGCAGAAAGAGACTACAGAAAGGAAAAGAACGACTTCTTTTTTAGTAGAAATACTTTTGCTTCTGTTTTATTGCCTCCGCTTTCTTGTTGTTTTGCATAACCTATGTGTAGTAGTTTCATTCGAAAAAAAAACTTTTAGAAAATACTTTTTTGAAGGCGCACTAAGGAATACAGGGACGAAACACCGGATGTCATAGCGGAGAACCTCGGGATGCCGAATAACGCGACTGAGGACCTCATAATGTCATGTTTAGGCACGGAAAATTAAATGTGTCCCCCAAACCAACATAAGACTAAACCGCCTCCGCGAATAATGTTTTTGTGGAGATTTTCAAGTTCATGTTAGCCGGATGCATTATCTCACCTCGTCGCATTAAACATGTTGCATGAGTCGCACGGATGCGGTAGCATATAACATGTTGCATGCTTCATGTCGATGAAAACAAGATTCTTTACATCTGTTAACTTCTAGAGAGGTAATGAAAATCTCTCCGTTGAACGCAAACAAATTTTTGTTGATCTTTTTGGATTACTGAAGCTGAACCTCGGAAGAAAAAACGCATTTCGACCAAATTAATGCAAGAGAATTCATTGGTTTATCAGCATCATGCCTTATTTTCACCAGCGAAACATTCCCAATGGTACTGACATTGCATTAAATTTAACGGCACATATCTAAACCAAAATAATCAAAATGTAAATATGATGCGACGAATTTTACTGCAGATAAACGAGGGCCTCAGCTGTCAAATTTTGCTGAGCATAACCTTACAATCACAATGTCATCGATGCAAAAAGCTACTCAAACTGCTGTGCTGTTAAATAGGCAGACGTCGCCGTGTCCAAATATCGCGAAAAGAAGCCGTGCAGCATCCGACAGCCATTCGCTGGGAACGTCACATCTGACAGGAGCGGCGCGGGGCGAGCCGATGGCAGCACCTGGCCGCGAGCCGATGGCAGCACCTGGCCGCGAGCCGATGGCAGCACCTGGCCGCGAACCGATGGCAGCACCTGGCCGCGAGCCGATGGCAGCATCACCACCGACGGCCGATGACGGCCAGCTAACACCGACCTCCCCCGCGCCAGGGGAGGGGGGGGGGGGGGGGCAGGCAGACGGGTCCCGCATGCGGCAGGGCCGCTTCCCGTGCCAGGAGGGAGGAGGACTGCAGGATTGCAACATGATGCACTCGTTTAGTAGTGCTAAGCCTAAGAACCTGCAAAGGCTTTCAAAAAACAAGATGCATTGCCATACAAAATAAAATCGGGATGTTGTTTTGTAGCGAAGGCCTGCAAAACAAGAGGAAGCATGGCAGACATGACGCATCAGTAAACCATATTCCGCAAAATTAACAATTTGATGACTACATGTCACCGAAAAAAGTGAAAAATAACTACCTGAATCATTGAAACCTAGCACGATGTCATTGGTGGTGTCAAATGTAGCACGAAGCTTATAAAATGACAAATGTTTACAGTACTCAGCTAGTATTAAGAGTGAAGGGCACCCGTGTAGATCTCGGGGGGCATATCACCCCTCAAGCCCCAACCCCAGCTCTTATCCGAGCGCGTAGTATCCACCGGGCCACCGGGCCGTGTACTAATGCCAGGTCAGCGTGGCAGCGCATTGGCCCCTTGTGGGCTTGCCGGCTGGAGCAAGGCAGTCTGCGAGCTGGCAGGTCGGAAAAAATATGCGTACCCTAGAATATACCAACGTTCTCGGCGCTGATTGGCTGTTTCATGACAGCTTTGGTAATGATCTGGTGAGTTTGTTGGAGCTGGTGAATTTTGTTGGATCTGGTGAATTTTGTGGGCAACCTTACAGTCTTCATTGTTTCACACCCATGTAACTGTTTCAAATAGATCCTGGGTGTTTCTGCAATATGTGCTGTTTTTGCGTGCATTAAACCTTTCTCGTGCATTCCAGTTACCAGTTGACTTGCATCTACTCGCCTAGTACCTACCGACCGACACGGAACACTACCGACCCAAAACTGCTCCTACCACACTGCGTATTTATTAACCTGGCTGATACATACTGATACAGTACTCCAGCTCACCCAGCACCCACTCACGCGGTCCATCCACTGATGAAGAGCACCTAACGACCCTTGCTCATTGTCCAGGTGCACTAACTGATCCAGCACACCAGGAGACCCAATACACTAACTGATTGGCATGCTTGTTGACCCAGTGTACTCACTGACCTATTTGTTCACTGACCTAGCCCTCCGACTGACCTAGTGCCCAGACCCAACGACCAAGTGCACATAAGGCATAGTAAATTCACCCGCCCACACGCCCACTGACCCGGTACCGACCCAGGGCATCCACTCTGTACACCCACTGACCCGGTACCGACCCAGGGCATCCCCTCTGTACACCCACTGACCTGGCACCGACCCAGGGCATCCCCTCTGTACACCCGCTGACCTGGTACCGACGCAGGGCATCCACTCTGTACACCCACTGACCTGGCACCGACCCAGGGCATCCCCTCTGTACACCCACTGACCTGGTACGGGCCGGCGGCCGTGTGCTGCCCACAACTTTGGCAGACCACCTGCCGGCAGCTCACGCACTCGGTCTTCGATTTCGGAGGCACCTGGAAAGCATTCGCACGTGTATAAGCAAGTGGAGTTTGTCGGCTGTTTGCTGAGGGAGGGGAGAGCTGGCGCCACCATTCACTGGAACTCCAAGACTCTGCGTCAATGAAGTGGCATGAAATTCTCCTCACCGCCCACCGATTTTGGTTAATCATACGCGGGAGAAATGACCGTCTCCGGAGCTCCATTATCTTTTTTCATGCATCTCCAGACGACAATGACATGTCAAAACATTCCAAACAACACCACTTCCAGTCCAAGTAACAATGACACACAAGCAAACCAAATGAGTACAACAATGACTGCAGACGAAAAACCGCCTCAAAACTTCGTCGCCAGCCGTCCGCCCTCGCCTCCGCCGCGGCCCGCGCCTCCACGTCCCGCCCGGAAGCTGGGTTATAGGGGGCGGCGGCTGGCGCGCGCCCCCTGACCGGCGGCTGTCCGGCCCAGCTGTGGTCGAGCGACGTCCGACAAGCCGCGCCCATCGATCGCCCTGTTAGCACTGCAAACAGGCGGCGGACGCGGCGCGGCGCCGACGCCCGCAAACCCAACACCTCGGCACATATTTGTCACGGCTTAAGGTATTGATCTAGGATGAGAATGGGCCACTCGGTGCCGAAAAAAGGCGCGCGGACAGCGTCACACCCCCGGAAACACAACAAAGATGGCCGCCTCATCCGCGTGCCAATATTGAGGGACGGCTAATGATACTGGCAGCGCGCAATGTCATGGCCAAGCGGCCTCCCCAGCCATAGCCCATCCGAGCATTGGCACTCGAGCCAGCAGCCAGCACGAGCTCCGTCTGCGCTTGCCAATGGTTCATCTCATACCTATCCTGCCGTGATATTTACCATTTAGCTGCCTTGGAGGCCAGTAACACAATGACGACTCCAGGCCGTCCAAGTTGGACGTGGCAACCAAAATGATTGGAAATAAATTGGAGCTTGGGGGAAAACCGTATGTGAGCTATATGGAAGAAAAAGGTTTGATTCCTATGCTTTGATAACGAAGTAGATGAGACTTTTCGTCAGTTTGGTATGGAGCTATTTTCAAACAGGAAACGAAGGATTGAGCCTAGTGTGCTACATGTTAAATCTGAGTGCACGTCGTATGCTTTGGATAGAGTCTGGATGCCTACTGCATGTCAGAACTGTGAATGGGATTGATTCCATTCCGCAAAAGTTGGCTGACCCCAAAAATAGTCCCTTAGCTCACCAGCCCGAGAAATCGCTTTTAAGCATGAGTTTAAATGGATCGCAGTCAGCCTAGCTGTCTAGCCCGATTCTATATCTCAAAAAATGTTGAATTTTATTTGCATTGTACTTACTTTACCATGTTTCACAGCTTGCTTAAACTACAAGCATGGGAGAAGAGTGTTTCGTTGTTTTGACTGCATCGTGCGAGTGACAGACGAACCGTGTGAGCACCTGGATTGGACACGGCCACTCCCACCAGCATTCGAAAGCAGAAAAACAACTGGGAGAGCAGAGATGGAAGGTGGCTCCTTCAAATCAGGGGTAGGAACCTTATGCCGATATTCGCTCGATTGGCGGAAGCTCAAAATTTTCAAGATATGACTGTTGATAGCAACAGCTCCTCGGTACATAGAAACAAGTTGCTGGTTCACTGGAAAGTAGCTCTTTTTTTGATAATCCGAGCATTTTGATTCTCTAGGATCTGGTCTGCATGATGCGGAAGAGGGCTTTTATCTCAAAGCAGACACATGTGGAGAGACTGTCGCATCTCCATGGCTAATCGCATTGCTCGGTGCGATCGCAGACTCAACGCTTTCGTGCGAGAAGCATGCCACCAGAATCATGGAAAATGCAACAGGACTCCGATATTGCTGCACGACCTCATGCACTGTTTTTCATTTGTCATTTGGTGCGTTCAAAATGATTATTCAATCCCACGTCTTCCAACATATCTCATACTGACTGAGCATCCGCCAGCCGACTGCATGACCAAGTGGCAATTGCAGACAATCCAAAAAGTGGTCAGGATTGCTTCTGGCATGAAATGCAGCTAACATGTCACACCTTGTTTTTAAGCCCCGAATTGACAGCCGTACTGGCGACTAAGTGAATGGGATAAACGTAAAGAAATACTTTTTCAGGGCTGAGATACGAGGCCCCCTGCTCCTAACTTTCTGCTGTCCTGCCCATTTTCTCGCCACGTTCGTCTGTGTCACTTGGTAAGACACGTTCCTCTACGTCAACGCTGCGCGACCTGCCCAGGTACACACTGGAGGCCACCAAGTGGACACTTCCGTACTGTGCCACGACAGGCCGAAACCGCAGGCCTCCGGCCACCACTATGACGTCATATGTGAGGAGATTCAAAGCTCTTACTTCAAAACGCAAGTGCTTCGAAACGTTACTTCAAAGCACTGGCCTTTTGAAGTGGCGCTTCTTCATCGGTATTTCTGTATTGCTGTTCTCCTGATGTACATACTTGGCTCAATAATATTTTGTTAAATTAGGGCATTCAACCGATTCGCATGGAGGGCGGAAGAAGGCTTTTGACGGAGAGTACTGGAAGTGTGCCAGGGAAGGGGTCTTGAACATTGCAGCGTTTCCTTCACGTGTGGCTGTGAGTCATGCTGAAATATTTAAGAACTGTATTAAATGCGTATCCAGCGGAGAAGGGGTTCTCGCCCAACATGATCAGCATGTAACCAAGGAGAAGGGGAAGACAAATGGAACAAGACGTGAAATATTTACAAGTTACCGCTGGAAGCTATAATGAGATCCAAAGGTAGCCTGTTGCCAAAAGTAGTTTAGGTTCAGCGGGACTGACGTTATTCAGTCGGGACGCAACGGGTCAGGCCTTAGCTCCAATTTTTTCAATGTTTTCGGTGGAGTTAACACTGGCAGCGATGTCGCTCTCAACAGCGCATATCGCATGCGCCGTGGATGCGTCTGCTCACCGCATAGCGTCCTGAAAGCAATCAAACCATGCGATCCGCACCAAGCCATACCTGAACCAAAACTGAATCGCCAAAAATGAATCGCAAGATAACCGATACCATTCAAAACCAAAAAATCAAAGTCAATACCGATGACAGTACCGATACCAATACATATAAAATATAATATAACATAACACATACACCTTATGTTGTGTATTTGTATATTGCATATATATATATATATATATATATATATATATATATATATATATATATACATACCAATACCGATAACAACAAAGCCGATACCAACCAAAGCCCATACCAATCAGACCCCGTACCAATCAAAGCCCGTACCAAACAAGGTGGTAACGCCAAATTATGAGCTACAGGCATGAATTATTTTCCGAGCGGTACCCTGACTTAAACACGATATTCTTTTCGCTTGCAGTCCAGACGAGGGTGGCTTGCGAGGGACGGCCCATAACTGAAGCCATTCAAGGCGAAGTTCTGTCATTATCAGCCCAGTCCCTGTCAGTCAGTGCGTGCCAGCGACGGAGCTCGGGATTACGACGCCCTCACCAGGTCAGTGCCGGCCGGCGACGGAGCCTGGGATTAGGGCGCCCTCACCAGGTCAGTGCCGGCCGGCGATGGAGCATGGGATTAGGGCGCCATCACCAGGTCAGTGCCGGCCGGCGATGGGGTCCGGGATTAGGGCGCCCTCACCAGGTCAGTGCCGGCCGGCGATGGAGCATGGGATTAGGGCGCCCTCACCAGGTCAGTGCCGGCCGGCGATGGAGCATGGGGATTAGGTGCGCCATCACCAGGGCGTTGACGACCCGGCGACGGTGCCCGAGATTAGGGCGCCCTCACCAGGTCAGTGTCGGCCGGCGACGGAGGCATGGGATTAGGGTCGGCCAATCACAGGTCCCGTAGCCGACCGGCAGACGGTGCCCGACCGATTAGGCGCCATCACCAGGTCAGTGCCAGGGCCGGCGACGGAGCATGGGATTAGGGCGCCCGTCACCAGGTCACGTGTCGGCCGGCGACGGAGCATGGTGATTAGGGCGCCACATCACCAGGTCAGTGCCAGGCCGGCGACGGAGCATGGGATTAGGGCGCCATCACCAGGTCATTGTGCCGGCCGGCGACGGAAGCATGGGATTAGAGCGCCTCACCAGGTCAGTGCCGGCCGGCGACGGGAGGCAATGGGATTAAGGGCCGCCCGTCAACCAGGTTCAGTTGCCGGCCGGCGACGGAGCATGGGATTAAGGGCGCCCTCACCAGGTCAAGTGCCGGCCGCGACGGAGCATGGGAATTAGGGCGCCACTCACCAGGTCAGTGCCGGCCGGCGACGGAGCATGGGATTAGGGCGCCATCACCAGGGCCAGTGCCGGCCGGCGACGGAGCATGGGGAATTAAGGGCGCCATCACCAGGGCAGTGCCGGCCTGGCGACCGGAGCATGGGGAATTAGGGCGGCCATCACCAGGTCAAAGTGCCGGCCTGGCGACGGAGCATGGGATTAGGGCGCCATCACCGAGGGCAGTGCCCGGCCGGCGACGGAGCATGGGATTAGGGCGCCTCACCGAAGGGCAGTGCCGGCCGGCGACGGAGCATGGGATTAGGGTCGCCATCACCAGGTACGTGCCGGCCGGCGAACGGAGCATGGGATTAGGGCGCCATCACCAGGTCAGTGCCGGCCGGCGACGGAGCAGTGGGATTAGGGCGCCATCACCAGGGCAGTGCCGGCCGGCGACGGAGCATGGGATTAGGGCGCCATCACCAGGGCAGTGCCGGCCGGCGACGGAGCATGGGATTAGGGCGCCATCACCAGGGCAGTGCCGGCCGGCGATGGGGTCCGGGATTAGGGCGCCCCTACCAGGTCAGTGCCGGCCGGCGACGGAGCATGGGATCAGGGCGCCCTCACTAGGTCAGTGTCGTTTATAGACATAGGTACAGAGCAGGGGTGGCGCCAGGTGTGACCAGGAAATGAGGCAGCTCCGGGTACAGGATAGACACCAGGGAAGGTTTCACCTCATTGGGCACGCAGGCGGCGTCAGGGACAGGACCGGCTTCATGGACAAAGTTGGCCCCAAGCGTCAGGGAAAGAACTGGCTTCATGGACAAAGGTGGCCCCAAGGGCAGCTGCGACTGAAAGGACCGATGCGGTTCAAAGACCGGGGGCCGCTTCGGGGACAAAGATCCTTTTTCGGGGCAGCGGTGGATCCACGGGTAGAAGGCATTGAAGGACCCCAGGACCCTAGGGATGAGCACCACCTCGCGGCAAAAGTGTCTCCAGAGACAGAGCCGTCTTGGAGGGCAAAAGTTATTCCAGAGGTAAAGACGGCTGCAGCGGGGACGGGGGCGACCAAGATAGAGCCAGCGCAAGGGACGTAATAATTTCAGCGGAAGGGCGTCAACCAAAGCGCTCCCAGAGGCAGAAGGAGACTGCGCTGCTACAGGCGGCGCAAAAGGTAGGGCCGGCTTCAAAGACGGAGGTGGCTGAAAGAGCAGAATGGGCTTTGGGGCCCAGTGCATAATTCTAAGCCACAGGCGGCTCCAGACGCAGAGGCCTCTCCGCAGGTAAAGGTGGCTCCCAGGGCGGGTGCACCACCGCAGGGTCAAGTGTATTTCTAATTCCATGTGCACCGCCGCGGGGTAGGGGCAGTGGTGGCGTCAGTGACAGAGAGAACTCCGGGAGCAAAGCTGGTTTCCCGGTGCTGGCTGGTTCAGGTCACATTTGTTCCGTGAGCCAGGGACGGTCTCAGGGACAGGTGGCCTCACCTCGCGGATCTGGCAGAGGGCGCACTTGACCGGCGGCCGGTGCCCCGGATCGGCGCCGACCCTGAAACACGAGCAACACGCAGTGTTAGAGGGGTTTAGAGTAGGACATGAGAAGTCCGTGTTGTGTAAGAGCACGGGTGAAAATTAAGCGCGAAAAACCAGGACAATGGAGGTATGGTTGGGTACATATTTCGGCAACATGCCTCTATTGAAACAATAGCAGAAGACAAGGATAGGAAGAAAGACAGACGCCCTTCCGCTATTGTTTTGATAAAGGCATGTTGCCGAAATATTAACCCAACTGTATTTCCACTATCCTGATTTTTCTCCGAGGAATGAGTCTAATACTGCTGTCTTGCAAACACTTTCCAACAACTTCCTGGAGTTAGAAAGTAAATGGGATCGACAAAGCCCTTTCTCCAGCTGCCTAGAACCTTGCACATTACCACACAAGTTACAACTTTCAAACCTTTCACACAAAGATCCTTGGCCTAAAGTTAGAAGCAAAAGCGACTGATAATGGTCAGAAACAATTACCTCAGCGTCGAAAACAGCTTCCGGGAAAACTTGTTCACGTCGCGTAACTCAAAAGGTTTTTGTTGTATATCATAGAAGTCATGCGGTCAGGCACCTGTGGCATACCACGATGACATTGCCCGCTCGGCTGGAGGTCGCGCTCCGCGACCTCGCGCCGAAACAGTGGCACCACACCGCTCCCCCGTCACGCACCATCAGTATTACCGGTTATGCTCGCTAGCCTCGCTGTGGCAGCCAGTACTGCCATTAGGGAGATTGCTCGCTCTGTGGAGCAGCCCGCACGGCAGCAGCCGGCGTGGGACCTCGATCGTCCGATCATGTGGTCATCCTCCGTCAGAGGAAATGTGGTCATACGACCCGACGACCCTCTTTCAGACGACACGTGGTCATACGACCCGACGATCCTCACATGTGGCCATGAGACCTGGCGATCTTCCGTTAGACGACACGTGGTCATACGAGCTGGTGATCCTCCGTCAGACGACACGTGGTCATGAGGCCTGGCGATCCTCCGTCAGACGATATGTGGTCATACGACCCGCCGATCATCCGTCAGATGACATGTGGCGATCATTCCTCAGACGATATGTGGTCATACGAGCTGGAGATCCTCCGTTAGACGACACGTGGTCATACGACCCGACGATCCTCACACGTGGTCATGAGACCTGGCGATCTTCCGTTACACGACATGTGGTCACACGACCCGACAATCATCTGTCAGATGACATGTGGCGATCACTCCTCAGACGACATGTGGTCATACAAGCTGGTGATCCTCCGTTAGACGACACGTAGTCATGAGACCTGGCTATCTTCCGTCAGACGACATGTGGTCATGAGACCTGGCGATCCTCCGTTAGACGACACGTAGTCATGCGACCTGACGATTTTTCGTCAGGCGACATGTATTCATGAGACCTGGCAATCCTTCGTCAGACATGTAGCGATCTTCCGTCAGACGACATGTGGTCATGAGACCTGGCGATCCTCCGTTAAACGACATGTAGCGATCTTCCGTCAGACAACATGAGGCGATCTTCCGTCAGGCTATATGTGGTTATGAGACCTGGCGATCGTCCGTCAGACGACATGCGGTCATACGACTTGGTGATCCTCCGTCAGACGACATGTGGCGATCTTCCGTCATACGACATGTGGTCATGAGGCCTGGCGATCCTCCGTTAGACATGTGTGTTCCGTCACGTGACATACGGCCACTAACTATCTCATGATCACAGGCCAGGTGCCAGGAGAGCTGCAGTGTCCCAAGGCGCACCAACATGGTGCACTGGTGAGCTAGGCATACACTGTTGTACTGCCACAAGCACCTATCGTTGATTTAACCACCTACGAGAGCGTTTGCGTGCGGTCCATAGCGAGTCCCTTACTAGGTAAAGGACAGATGTGCATTCTGCCTGGTTATGCTTGAATTTGCACCGCACTGACGAATGAAATATCCACATAATCTGTATATGTTATCATTATAATTATTTGCCACACCCCAATGCCTATTGCAACTCTCAGGTTCTCTAAAATGTGTTTCGTTTGCCCCAATGTTTCGCAATGGGACCGTTAAAAGAAGTCGTACAAGTTGTTTGACTGGAAAACGCAGACAATCTGTTTCCGAGAGCATGATAAAGCGGTCGCTGATGACTAAAGTGGAGCCATCAGGGACAGTGATGACGTCAATCGTATAGAATTTCGGGAAGGGGCAACTGATGGGCTGTAATGATGTCCCTGCTCACGTAGGCTGAACAACTTCAGTCATCAAGTCAGTGCAGATTATGCAAAGTTCATAGCAGAGTGCAATCGAGTCGGCGTTCGTTGCTCCCTGAAACGACCAGGTAGCAGATGGTATACTCGTCTTATCCCTGCAGGATGATGATGATGATGTGCCATGGAGGATGACCATGCAACTCTCCTTCCTGTGCACGTTGTCACTGCTGACACCTTGAAACGAGCGGTGGCTTCAAATGCATTTTGTTCTCGTTCAATCACCTGCTTGTTAGAAGTCCTGTGTAGGCAATGAGTCCTAACAGGAATCATCTTAGCTGTGCGCTTCTGTTTGAAGGGACTGGTTTGGCTTATAAAACACCGCAAATAATTTGGTTTCGACAGTAGGAACACATCATCAATTCCGGTGTTTCCAAGGTGGACTGTTCCAGTGCCGTCACTGGGTCGGCTTCACAGGTGCGTCAGCATCAGCCCCCTCCCCCCTCCCCCCCCCCCTCCCCCGATGACGTTGATGGTGCTCTTGACATCGTACCTGGCATTGTAATTTTTAGAACACACAACTGAACGGAGATTGAGAACCTAAACGAAATGAATACCTACGCATGAAAAGTGCGACTCACGATGCAGAAGCGCAATATATTTGACTCAGATGCGCAAGTGCACGTGGTTTATGCTTGCGCTGTGCTCGCTCCATACATATGACCCAATGATTCTAGAGCAACAGTGAGCTCGGTTGGCTCTTTGCAGTCGCTTATGTGCAGAGCGTGACATGCCAGAGCTTAAAACACCGGAAAACAGTGACGTCAGTGAGATGTGTCCAGCTTAAAGCACGCCGCCCTGGAGCCCTGGTCACTCAAGCACTTATTGGGGCAAAAAGATGTACGGTGTTGTCGCGGATGATACACTTATGAGCGCCTTATCTACGATGTGTTGGACATTTTCTGGAGAAAAATGTCATAACAATGGTCGGTTATTGGCTTCAGCGTTCAGCAGCCTAGGATGGTACGCGGGCTTCACTCAAGCCGCAGGGCTGGTGCTTCATGCGATGATAGGAGCGCTCTGGAGGCTGGCATTCTCCTTTTGCGCAGTTGATTCCACTAAAACTGACTTGCCTGGTCGCTTCGCGACATGTTTGAGCCATTCGTCAGGGTGTTTGGGTGCGTCGGCTGACTCAGGAGCATGCAAGCAGGAGCTGCCGGGTCCTGCCTGCAGCTGGGAAGGTCTGTCTGACCTGCAGTCGACTACGGGCCATACAGGGCCCGTTCTTTCTTAAAGGTCGAAAACGTTAGAACCAATCAGGAAGCGGTGACCAACAGATCTCGTAAAACTGCATTAGACAAGTGTCATTGAACACCATTGCAAGAGGTCGTTGATGTGGGGATGCCATGTCATCGTGTTTAAACTTAACAAGTTCATCCTGTCTATGCTCGCAATGGGCCTTGGCGCCGTGGATCATACCATAATGGTGTGACCTGTGACATTTGGCGTGAAGTCCCACGGGTAAAGTCTTCTGTGTGAGAGGGTCTTGCTCCGTTATTTCAAGCATGGAGCACGACACAATACCGAATCAAGTGGCAATCGATAGCACTTGTCAGACGGCATGGAATACAGGCAAATTATCTGTGATACAAGTCAAAGCCGCCATGAAATGTCAAACGTTACTCCCCAACATCTCTTGACTTGGATTTGGCATATTTGACGCAGGCTGGATATGCTGCCTTCCAACTTACTTCAAATAGAGCCAAATGCCCATGCAGCGCTGGGCAGATATTAAGCAAACCAATAGAAAGTAGGGCATCAGATCCGAGACGGGACGCGAGGTCTGGCCGACGTACCGCGGGAAAAGACGTCACATATTATCATTACTCGTGAGCTATCAGCTTCAGGTCTGACATTCTCATCACCATCAGCGTTAGGAATGATCTTCCAGTTGCCACATGGTCATCCTCAAGCCTACCCAGGGACCTCCGAGGTCCTCTGGTCAGGTGACGAATGTCGATACCCAGCTGCCAACAAGCTATAGACTTGGAGCGATAAAAGCCAATGAAGCTCTCGAGAGAACCGAGGAAGCAAAAATCGTGCCCTCAGCGTCGTCCTCGTTCCTCCCGATGTTATCATGGTGCTTTGCACTGCCAAATATGCTGGACTCCTCGAAGTCTACAAGGCCTGCAAGTCATCACATATTATTATGGACCGCATTTACCACGTTAGACTGCTCTCATTTGCCTTTACATGAGTATTAAGTAAGGTATGCGGGTGACATCAAATCACATCAAGAAATTGTATCCATACTGAGCCAGTCTTTTAGCGCACTGGCATACGATAGTCCCGTTTCTAGAAGTGAGGCCGGACACCGAATGATTCTTACTTGAAGTATGAGAAAACTTTCAGCTTTAGCTGTCTGGTCCGGCCAGACTGAGCCGGCATGGTCAATCACGCATCCTTAAACCTTGCAACCAATGACCGCAGCTTCGTGTCGTCTGCAGCGAAAAGGGGGCGTCATTATTCCAAGGCCGCGCTGTAAAACTGTGCCGCATTTGCTCACAAACTGTCTAATCGGACATCTCATTTCCGCAACATTTAAACATGAATGAAGTAAGGCCTCTCTTCGACCAGTATAAAAGCAAGCTTTCTTACTGTGCACGGTTGTACAGCGCGGGTCCTCCTCCAGATCTTTGGAGTCCGGCGTAGCGGCGACATGAGACCAGCGCTGTTTAACGGAGATGGGAGCGGATATAGCACCAGCAAACGTGAGAGTCGGTGCGCGTACCGTCTGCGGGCGGGCGCAAACTATGGATCCACGCGCTTTAAGTCTGCCGAGGACTGACGTCAGATCCTGGCAGCCAGGGCAGATACAGGCTCAAATTCAAATGCGTAATACGCTGAATGTATCGTCCACGAATCACTAAGCGCTCTCCACCATTGTCCGGCGCACGGTAGCGGCAGGGGCCAGCCGGGTGGCGGTCAATATGGTGCCTCTTCCAATCCGGCCTCAACTAGCATTTGCTGTGGTCCGGACCTAGGCACTACCTAAGACCATGAGAGCCATATAAGCCCAGTTAACTGCGATCAAAATTATACTCATATAATTGCGCTCTCCCAGTGCTTTTCACAATCATCAGAAGCGTATATCATTCCAAGTACCTCGATTTCATCGACCAAAAATTGCCAGTGCTGGTCATACAGTCAGACAATTTTCAACCCAAGGGAGCTGTGAAAAGTGGCGGGATCGCTACACCAGCCAACCATTGATTGTAGTTGCTAGATTATCATGAAAAACGGACATGGCAGTGTATTGACAGCTAAGATTTGTCCCCGAAGTCGTATGGCTCTTTTCTCTTGGTTGTTAGCATCGTCTGCATTATGATACCACCATTTTCTGCTATCTTCTCATTTGTCCCGCATTACACAAAACGTCTTACTGGTTGGAGTATAAGACACGTGCTAGCGTTACATAATCTGCCAGCATATGGCATCTGTATACGATTGCATGTATACGGAGCATGTTTTGAGGCATATCCAACCATAGTTCGCATACTCCTTGGACTGCTATGTACGCACATTGCAAAAGTACACTGGGGAAGTTAAGGGCACCTCGCTGTTGCGAGCAAGCCGCAAAACGGCCTACGAAGCTTCTTTGTGTTTGGATGAGAGAGCCGACTCGAAAGACCAAAGGTTTTCGGTAGGCTTACAATTTTGCAACTCAAAGCATAGAAGTTCTAGACATAGACCTAGGCGTAAAGGGATGAAGTTTTTGCTTGGCTGTAACCCCTTCTCTCAGAATGCATGCCTCGGTCGTTACGTTGTCTCCCTCAACATTGGCAATCTATATTTGACAATCTACATTTGACATTGACAATCTGCATAACACTGGCAATCTACATTTGATAATCTACTTCAGTCTACATTTACCAATCTACCCGAACCATTGCTGTGCACGTGGCATGCCGCACATCACTGACTGACTTTTTAACAGCTCTTACAGCTGAGCATGACAGCTCCTCATAGATAAGGATCAGTGCAGCATCACGCCACAGCGTGGTATTTCACTCAAGATTTTCCGATTTCTCACTGCTAACAAGCCGCCTGTAACTGGCTGAGTCAAGACTTAGTACGCGTGCCCCAGCCCATTTCGGTGGCGCGTTCGGTTAGTGGGGCCGCCGCAATACGTATGGGGTCTCGGGTTCCAGCCTGGCTTCGGTGTATTTTTTGTTGGCCGGCTCCCGCACAGGAAATGGCAGCAACTGGGGAGTGATCACCTTGCCGCAGCAGCAGCGCTGTACCGGCTAGTGCCCGCGGTGGCGGGTTTGCGACCATGGTCTGCCTTAAAACAGACCCCCCAGGCAGGAGACCCACCCCGAGGACACGGCCTCCCTCTGTGTCATTGGGGCAGTCCTCTAACCAACGGGCCCGAGAACTTAGGCTAAGCCCAATGCATGCATACGTGCTACGGCGGGAATCCCGACAGCAAACGAGGGGTCAAGGTCGTCTCGTAAAGGAGCAGAAATAATGAAGCCTCTACCGTGCACAGTGTATATGGTGTTTCTTCCTGTACCCAAAACAAAAATCCCGCTCCTGGGCACCAAAATAACTTAAGATACGGAATAGTGCCACCATTGGAACCTATATTTGCACGATTTACATAAGTAGCATTGATTAAGTACGCACGGTGTCTTGGCACCGATGTCAGGTACATAAGCGCTGCCTGAAAGGGATCTTTTTCTAGCGCGATTATTTCAAAGACATTGTTGTTTTTGGATTATGCTATGTGTTTCACTCGTTATGCGTCTCAAGATGCTTTACTGCTTCAGCAAAATTGGCTTTGAACAATGGATCTTTGATAACTTATTGAAACAGTTCTGAAGCACCAGGCAGTGCTAGTGAAAGCGAACGTCGTATTTTTTTCAATGGGATGAATTTTAGTACGTTTCATAGGCATTACTTAACGCATACAAAAAGGGCAAGTGTCGGTGGGTTTTCAGTGATCCCTTATGATCGCTTTTCTATCACTGATATGGCAACGTTACACGGCGGCTTGCGCTCATCCTGCCATACTTCCTTCTTGCGGCAGGCTGCCAATTGCGCTCAACCTGTTACAGTTTTTTATTGCGGCAGGTCGGTGCTTGCGCCCAGCCCATCATAGTTCCTTATTGCGGCAGGTCGGCACTTGCGCCCAGCCCATCATAGTTCCTTATTGCGGCAGGTCGGTACTTGCGCCCAGCCCATCATAGTTCCTTATTGCGGCAGGTCGGTACTTGCGCCCAGCCTGCCACAGTTCTCTTTTATGGCAGGTTGGCGCTTGTGCCACCGTCCGCCCTTGAAGATTGTTAGGTCGCGTCGTTTCCGATAGCCCACACGGCCCAGCTGGTCCTGACGCTCCAACCTGACCATTCGTGACGTTCAGCTGGCCGCTGGGCTGGTTCTGATGTCATAACAAATCTGACATTTCGACTCGTCCCTGACGTCCTGGCGAGTTCAGACGCCCCAGCCAGTCATGGCATTTTGCTTAGTCCTAGCTGTCCAGGAGGTTCAGACTTCAGGCTCTCCAGTTAGTTTTGCCGTGCAATCGCTTCAAACATGTCAGCCGACAATACAATCCAGTTGGCTCTAACCCTCACTTACAGCAAAACCCAGCCAGCCGAAAACCTTATTGAGTTCTGCGCGTCCACCACCTTGCTTGTCAGTCAGTTGAGGTCTACTCCGTCTGCCGCTCGGTCAGCAGCAGTGTGCGCCCAGCGCAGCCAGAGCTGTGACCGCCGGGGGCAGAATGACGTCAGGCGACCCGGTGACGTACCGCCTCGGGTGCCGGGCGCGGCGGCGGTCGCGTGACCGCCCAGCTCCCTGGCGGCCATTAGACGCCCGGCCTGTGGCCGATTGGTCGGGGCACTCGCCTGCAGTAATCGGGTCGCACCGGCGGGGGGCGAAGCCCGCCCCGCGCGCGCCGGCTTTACTGACGCTTCACGTCGGCTTGAATGGAATTAGGGCCCGTACGCGGCCGCGCCGTGACCTACGGCGGAAGTCGCTAGTCCGTCCGCCTGGGCTGTAAACCGGCTGCAACAGATCGGCGGCGGCGGGCTTGAGGCGCCGCTGGCAGCTGGGGGCGGCGGTGCGCTCGACCAACGGCTTCATCGCTCAGATAAGCGAGCCGAGTCCAAGCCGGCGCCGGAATCTCTGACGAATCGGGGCCAGGCGGTGACAAATGCTGCTCATGACGACGGCTTCGGCCACTGACTCTGGTCGACTGGTCTGGCTGCGGGTGATAGCGCTCAGGCCGGGCTCAGTCAGCCCCGCCCGCCGCGACCGCGCTTGGTGCGGCCGTTTCGGGCCGGGGGGGCCGCGGCGATGGGCCATCTCGTCTGATGAAGGGACCGAGCCGCCGAGGACGCGACTGAGGCCTCGCGGCGGTGGAGCGGGACGAGTTCTTTGCAGCTCTGAGGCCGGGTCCAAGACAGGGCACGCCGTCAGCAGACAGTGCCGAGTGCGGTGGCGCCGAATCCTCAAATGGCCAGACAAGCACAGGACAGACACAGCTGGATGGCAGCAGACAGCCGAAGGGCGGGGTGGCGCCGGACCGCCAGACGGGTGGACAGATGCTCTCCAGATGTCCGCTGCTTTATGTATGGTTGGTTCCTGCCGTCAGCTGTTTTGGTCTCTCTCGTCAGCTATTTGGGAAGTTTCTAGGCATATCGATGTGCGATTTGTGATCGACAACAAAAAAGAACTGAAGGTAGTTACGAAGAAATCAAAGTATCTTTCATGGTCAGCGTTGCAATGGAATTGCGATATTTTAATGAGGCTTATAATGATGGATCCTCCCGATCATGTGCTAAATCTGGAAAGCTAACCGGCTTGTCTTCTCCGCTGTAGTCTCCTTTCCTAACCGTTAAGCTGTTCACCTCAGGGCTTCATTGCATGACTGAGTTGAAAAGCACTGATTTAGCTTACTCACACATAACAACCAATTTTGATTGCCACCAATGCACCCTGTGATTACTTTTATTCATATGTCCATGGTCCATTATTCATACGTCCAGAAACTCAATTTGATCAAACCCCTGCAAACCACCCATGTTAACTCAAAGGCCGCATGGCAGCGGCATCGATTCTTGGAACGGCCGAACCAAGAGGCATTGCGATGAGCGCGGCCTGGGCCAGACACGGCGGTCCGACAGCAGACAGCTGCAGAGTGGAGCGGCGCCAGTCCGCCGGACGGCCGGCAGACCACGCCCAGACGCGACTGCCAGGAGGCGCCGACGTCGACGACAATTAAATTGTCGGAACTCGGCGGCATGTGACCGACGGCGCCGTGGCGTTACCAGCAGCGCAACAGACGGCGGCGCACTAGGGGACCTCGTGGATGGCTCTCTCAGGCGGGTGGCGCTAAACGGCTCAAGCCGAGCAGTGGTAGGAGCTTAAGGCTTAAAGGAGGTGTTCCACATCTGTGTGGCTTTTTAATTGAAATAGCTATCTTGAGGATCATTCGGTGCAGTTCATAGCCCTGTTCTCTTTCAGACCTAAATTCCTCTAGTTTTTGGGCTACACGCCCGTGAAGATGTGCAGACTTTTTCGGGGAGACTATTGCATCCAGGCATCCACGATGTTATAAAAACGTCATTCAAATCATGTCATTCCATAAGCCATACGGTGATCAAGTACAAAAAAATACAATCGTCGAGTTGTTCATATCTGGCTTTCGTGAGCACGATTTCCAGATATGAGGGCCGTCAAATGGCTTTCAATCAATGTTGTGTGAGCTGCGATGATGTCAATCAAGCGATGACACATTGAGGAATACGTTAATTAACAGAGGAACCGCGTTGCCTGGAGCAGGCTTTTCTACTTAAAAGGACACCAACAGTTTTAAGTGGGCCACTTCATCATATCTGATGCTTGCTTCAGTCTCTTCAGATGTGGAACATTCCCCTGAACGTTTTATGGTCATATGATGGCAATATTCTAGGAATACTAAAAGACGCCGCTTTACTGAAGCGTGACTGTGCGCATTGGTTTTGTTAGTTGAAAGTTCTTATGCTGAGTTAACGGCCGTCAATACACCAGGAGATACTGGTTAAGCGACGTTGTATGGTAAATCACGGGTACATTGGCGGTGCTCGATCTCGACGATATTGACGATATTTCGAACTATGCTCATCCTCAGAGTGTCAGACGACAAATGGGGCGCCAGACCGCTGGAGGGCCAGACCGCTGCTGTGCCAGACCGCTGCTGCGCCAGACTGCTGCTGCGCCAGACTGCTGCTGCGCCAGACCGCTAGAGGATCACACCGTTGCTGCGCCAGACCACTGGAGGACCAGACCGCTGCTGCGCCGGACCACTGGAGGACCAGACCGCTGCTGCGCCAGACCGCTGGACGGCCGGACTGCTGCTGTGCCAAACCGCTAGACGGCCAGACCGCTGCTGTGCCAGACCGCTGGAGGATCAGACCGCTGCTGCACCAGACCGCTGCTGTGCCAGACCGCTGGAGGAGCAGGCCGCCACTGCACCAGACCTCTGGATGGCCAGACCGCTGCTGCGCCAGACCGCCGGAGGGCCAGACCGCTGGAGGACCAGACCGCTGCTGTGCGAGACCGCCGAACGGCCAGCCGGACGTCAAGTGCCGCACCAGACCGCAGTGCGGCCTGCCGGACGTCACCCAGACGCACGACCCCTCGGCATCACTTTTGAGGATGAGCGCAACTCGAAACGTTGAGTAACTTCAGTACAATGGTTATTTACCATTGCCAAGTCGTTTAGCCAGCATTTATTGACGTACTAAAGATTGTTAACCCAACAGAAAAACATTCGACTCAAAATACCGAGATACCAGGAGCTAAAGACCTTCCCTTCTTATATCATGCATCCATGAGGTCACTGAGATCCGGACTCCAGCTTCACTTTGGTCCAATTTGCCTTGATGCTTCTTTACAATGGAAAACTCAAAATTATCGCCATCAGCCCAACAGTTACTGGGATATAGAGGCGGGCCCCACCGACCCCAGTGGTGGCTATAGCCATGGCAGTTTATTGGGTGTACTCACCACGGAAAGTTTAGCAGAGTTCGGGACTTCAGCAGAGTTCTGCGCTTTACCAGAGTTCCGCATAGGCCAATGCACATGGGCTACCGAGTGCAACGAGCAGCGGACGCGCGCTACCCTGTCTTCCACACGAGCGAAAGGCGATGGGCCACAGCGAAGCGCCGCACGCGGGGCAGGCTGCTACCCATGATGTGCTCCTGGCGTGAGGCTGACAGAGTGCTTCAGCTCTGGGGCTGACATGATCGAAAATTGGCTTTCCGCCCAATTTAAAAGGCACTGGGTCGGCAAGGTCTTGCTTATGTACTGAGTGTATTCATTCGCACATACTTTTAGCTTAGAATGCGGAGTAAATTTATTCCCATATACAGGTGTTTACTGTACGCCTGCTATGCTGCATTGCTATGCATTGGCTTGGGTATACCAGCAACTAGCTGATGACACAAAACCCCACAATCGTAATGCAGTGCACATGACAGGTGTTATCTATACATGATTGCTTATGGAGCTCCCACGTAAATTATAACATGAACTGTTAAAAGATCCTGCGATAAACTATATTGCAATCTTATTGTAGAAAAGAAACGAGCGACGCACGACGCGGCAGACCGCTCGAACTGACCGTCAGCGGTGACTGCCACTGTCATAACATGGCATAGAAGCCATGATCTTCAGCCGAAGTCATGGCATAGAAGCCATAACCCTCAGCCGAAGTCATGGCATAGAAGCCATGACCTTCAGCCAAAGTCATGCATAGAAGCCATGAACCTTCAGCCGAATCATGGCATAGATGCCATGACCTTCAGCCGAAATCATGGCATAGAAGCCGTGACCTTCAGCCGAGGTCATGGCATAGAAGCCGTAACCTTCAGCCGAAGTCATGGCATAGAAGCCATGACCTTCAGCCGAAGATCGAGGCTGGCGTGGCGCCAGAGACGCTCCCATTGACGCATCAGGCCCACTTATTGAGAAAAGTCAGTGGGGAAATGCTCGCTGTTTAAACCATTTGGGTCTACCGGATAATAGTGTGTACGAAGAGCGTTGTGGCGTATCCTTATCAGTTATTTTAGCATCCTATTTTTGAATGAAATTTGCTCATTGTGTCCATAGCAGTGCACAAAGTTTTTATCCTAGGCATGAACCACCTGGGCGTCGACTGCGGGTTACTGACACATTCACATACAGCATTAGTTGCTTTTAGTGTATGGCAACGTAGTGTTCAGGGAGCGGCCAAAGTCTTGGTGGGGGGGGGGGGGGGCGGGTTAACAAAGGGCACACTGATAGTTGTCCCCTCCGCAGCAATCCCCTCAAAAAACATTGAGTGCATAAATATATATATATATATATATATATATATATATATATATATATATATATATACATAAATATATATCCCCTCCGCACCCCCACTGCGATTTTCATTGATTTTTATTTTTGCATTTTTTTACTGAACAGAAGCCGTCGAAGATGCGATTCTGTGTCCATTCATTCACCAATCAGCTGAAAGAAACGGGCGTTAAATGGCTGCATGGAAAACCACCGGTGCTACCAATTTTACAATGGTTTAGTTGACCCTTTCTAAGCCGACAGCACTCAGATGTGCTGTAAGATTTTGCTGGGTTGTACGGAGCGCCCCGTGAGCGTAGATTGTAGGTCAAAGTGAGGTCAATGACTGGTGTGAGCAAGACCAGTCCATGTTTGGTTGGGAATGTGCAACTTTCGTTTGGAATGGTTTAGTGAGAAATTATGCAGCATGGTTCTCAACAGGCGTGCTAGCAAGTATCATAACCCAAAAATTTCGACGCCCGGTGTTGTAGCTTGTTGCACTAGCTGATTATGCAAAAGGATGGTCGACCTCAGGCAAACGTTCGGTAGTTAGGGCCCTGACTAACACGAGATCCTTCCACCGTACCACACTGGCCGTCTCGGGTCACGTCACGGACACAGGACCCCTGTCAAGCATCTTGGGCCGCTAGCCGACACAGGGGCGCCTCATTCTTTCGGGGCCCGATCAATGCAAATCGCGGGGCCTTGTCCCTGCTTGGAAAATGAGCCGTCGGAGATCATGTCACGGAGCCGACTGTTCGGTGCTGGTAGTTACTGGCAGCAATAGAGACCCGACTGTCCCAGCGTTTCCCAATTGATGCAAGAGGCACTGTGACTGACATATGAGATCCCGGCCCTACAAAAGGAGATTTTTAATATGGCCTGCAGTCAGTCTTCGGGCCTTTCGGTCCTTCAATCGGACCCTTGATCGTATGTACCAACGGACGCTTTAGTCCCCTCTTCGAGTCCCTCGAACACTGCCAGGTTTACCAGACGCGTAAACGTCAAACGGTGCGCCTAAAGGCCTCCGACTACGACAGTGCGTCTCTCCAACGACGCGTCTCAGAGCGGCGCGGGTCTGACAGGTAACCGATGCGGTGTGAGAGGAGCCCCCGGCGGCTCGTTGAAGTATATTGGTCGGACCGCTGTCAGGCGTCGACCTGCCGGAGGGTGACCTCAATTCGTCGAAAGCCTGTTTCAGAACGCCCGAAGTCGTCTATTGAACTACTAGAGATACGAGCGTCACGGGGCCACGTATGTACTTCCTTGGTGTATGTGTCTGACCTGAGACCGTTTTTATGATATGCGATTGAATAAGCAAACTGGGTTAACTTAAACACCAAATAAGCCTTGGAATGGGCAATGCGCGATGAAATCTGTCAGAAATTATGCTATCGGCGACCACTTCGGATGACAGCTAAATGCAACCGCAATGCTGTTAAGCGGTCGCTGGAGCAAGTGTGTTTTCAATTTTTTTTTATTAGAATAAGCACGTTTTAAAATAAGTTTCTAATGGTGTGGAACCGAACATTATGGATAATCCATAGTCACTAGTGACAAATAATGTCAGGAAATAAATATAGGAAGGAACAAACCACTCTGGAAATAGGACAAATGCATATATCGGCCTGAAATATTTTCACGAATGATATCCAACACTTGAAACAGTCTTTCCCCATCGAACAAGATCGCTTATACACTTGTTCAGGCAAAAATGGAATATTTATTCGATGCTGGTGTTCGCCGCTGGTGATAAATCACTGCGGCGGCTGAGCTGACTTCCTTTCAATGACCTTTTCGACCCACTAAACCGCTGGAAATGAGAAGGTACGACGGCCGGACTGTGAGGTGGATGTTCCAGCACCTCATCCTTGCTCTTCAGTATTCCCCTTTTCACCTGCCATGTCAGGGCGCGCATTGCCATACCGGTTTCCTGGTCCATCTAACACCATCATCGGTTTCCGGGTCCATCATTTGATAGTTTTTTCCAGGGAAAGAAAAGGGGGTGGTCAACAGCTTAGACAGCAGAATTTGTTGGCGCGATAAAACTTTCAGGGGCGTGACATAAAAGAACGCGTGCCAAAGCTCATGGTGTACCATATCATTACAAGCCGTGTTCGCCCTTTACAAAGAATGCAACTTTACAAGAGGAAGAGGGTTTTATGTATGATCGTTCATCCCTTTTAACATGCTACATGACCTGGTTCTCTTGCAGCTGACAAGATATTCACATTTGTGGCAAATAATTTGTATCTTCCTGTCCAGCTGTGTGCCCCTAGGCAAAGCACGGCGGCGAAAACGGACACGTGTTGGCAGATTATTTTCGGTGCATTTTATGCACACTGAGGGGCTGTGTCCTATATCTGAGGTAGAACAAATTAAAACTATGACGCACAGCAACACGTACCCGGATTTGGCGCCCTCCTGGTCGAACTGCTGCGCCTTGTGCATGACCTCTTCAATGATGGCCCGCTCCTCCGCACTCAGTTGGCTCAGGTCCACGCCAGGGGGCAGTCCTGTAACACAGAACACACACACAAGATTAGTGCGATGTGTGAAAGGGTTTGTATTTTCAACGCCTTCCTCGCTTGCGTTTTCTCCCAGTTTGGTAGCGAATGCAAGTGAAGGGTGTCCGACTTCATGATTTGTGGTTAACTTACATCCGCAACTCAAAAAAGATGAAATTCCGAGCTAGGTAGATGGGCTGTTCATGATAACTTTGTATGTTTCATACAGCGGCATGAGCGAGCATCTGGTTAAGCGTCAATAAAGTTCGCCTAGCAGTTTAGGTGCGTTCGGGTGCAGGGTTCACTCTGCTTAATGGATCGACTGGACACTCGATCCACCCAGAAATTGTGTAGTTCCGCAGGCAGTACAGGACCACCAACGGAGGATGCACTACACCATTGCATGTCATGCAGTTCTCCGCCAATCAGAAAAGTCGTGAAAACTGTCACCTCTTAGCATCATCTAAACGTAGTATGCCAGGGCCGTTTCTATGATTAATCATGACTTAGCATAATGTCGTTAAGATTCCATACCGTGTCAGATCGAGTCATGGGGACCACAACGGGTTATTTGTTGCCTTTCATTCTGTGTGTATGCCTGCGATCATTGCTCCTCGATACAGTATATGAGTGGGTACTCTAAACACATGTGCACACTACACTAAACACTGAACACTCCAAACAAAGGATTCGGTAATTCAAACACATGAGTGTGGCCTAACTAGCCGACGCGTACTAATCTAGTACTAATCGAGTACTAATAGTACTAATCGAGAATCCATACATAAGAGTGGGTACTCCAAACACATTAGAAGATACTCCAGACATATGGGTGAGTACTCAAAACACATGAGTGAGTTCTCAAAATACATGTACTCCAAAGGCCAACCGCATGTAGTGATGGCTTCACACGCCGCTGACGTGGGTGATGGGTGATGGCGAGCGAGATGGGGGACCAAAAACGTCTTGCTTGGACTGCTAGAAAATTGTTCAGCTTGAGCGAGCCGGCCCCGCCGTCACGTGTGCTCCTGGAGGGCCTGTATCTTTGCAGCCAATGGTCGCTGCTACACGCGTTTTTCAGTAACAAGCAGCCCATTCCTTCGAGTATTGTGGAAAGTCTTCAGTCATCTTTTTCGTTTTTGTTTTAGTTTAGGGGAGGGAGAAGTATAGATGTACCTGGTTTGGATTTGTGACCTTTGAGGTCAGTGCGATGAAGGGAGGATTGAATTTAAAAGACAAAGATTTGATCGGACACCACGCTTGTGATCGGTTTGTAAAATAAATCCATGAAGAGCTATATTTAGTTAGAAGTGAGCGAGACAAAGCTCAGGAATGTTGGTGTATGGGGGAGGGTTGTGGCGTATGGTTAACCACACGTCCACCGACGTCCAATCGAACGTCGGTGCCATGCGCGCAACGCCCCGCTGTGTTCCGCCGTCGGGATGTGCCGGAGCAAGTTTTACATTGTTATATTACGTGAGCGTCGAACTTACGAAATAAAAGCGTGCTAAGCATAGTAGAACAGGTATGCGCGTGTATGGACCGTTGGGTACAGGCAATGACCCGTTTTCACTGTCTTTTACCTCCTGTCTCAGATTATCAGCATCTTTTCAGTTTATGTCTACTGACTCTTGCAAATCGCAAAGTCGTGTGTGGCCACCATCCCTCTCATACGTTGATTCCACCTTTCAGATGGATGGTTTCCACGCGCATAATGGGTCGATGAGCTGTTTCTAAATATATTCTAGCTGTTGATGGGCGTGCAGCACGTCCATTTATGTGAACCACAGGATGAGATCGGAATTAGTGATCCCTGGCTTCATAATGAGGACCCCGCTCATCTCCTGCGACGCTCAGTCATTTCCCACCGGCCGCCGATTGCCGGGCCGGGGTCGAACGACGGAGGCCAGCCAAAGGGTACTCGGCCCACGCTGCAGAAGAGTGTCACCAAACGACGTACCTGCCTCCCAGACACAATGATTGCATTTGGAGCTATGCATTTGAAGAAGGAAAGGCGATCCCTTCGAGATGGTCCATAAGACGCTTAATCATGGTTGTGTTGCTCATTAATTTGCATTTCTCTATGTAGCGATCTGATAAATTAGCATACGTTCCTGTGAGATACCTAAGAAGGATTTGGAACTCTAGCAACGGATTACATAGACTTGCTACTCAGTTACATCACGCCTAAATTTCAGACAACATACTGACACACAAATTCCTTAAAAACCTTCCCATTAATCTCTTTTGAAATTTATTCGAACCTTGAAATAATTAGGTATACAATTTTCTAAGTTGGTTTGCCCTTTTCTACATGTAGCACTAGTTCTTAACTAGCAGATGTAGCAATAGGTCTTACAAATGTTCTCATATAACGGTAAGCAACAATATTTATCAAGCACGTCAAACAAGTGACCGGATAGGTAAATTGACTAATCAAGGGAAGTGCTGATGGCCTCTGATGGTTCTGATCTATTCCTCTCCTTGAATCGCTTTATACACTGTCAAAGGTCACAATTTTTCACATTTGTTTTGAGGCCTTATAAACAACCGGACCTCATATTTTCCAATTAACCTGAAGATTGAACAGATTTTGAGCTCATTGGTAGTGAAGAAACCGTCTAAGCTTTACAGGCTCATTACAACTCTGGAGCAGATGACGAGGGGTGCTCACACTGCCTCACCTGACGCACACAAGACAACTGCTACTGCCCGGCGCTGACTAAAACACTAACACCCTGCCTCACCTGACGCACACAGGACGACTGCTACTGCCCGGCGCCAGCTAAAACACTAACACCCTGCCTCGCCTGACGCACACAAGACGACTGCTACCGCCCGGCGCCGGCTAAAACACTGAGCCGCACACAGCATTTGAGCTTGTTCTCACAAAATTAGTTCATGTGATCAGAGAGAGAGAAGTGTCATGGCAGCCCATCCTTCTTATAAACCACGCGGCCCCACGACTTGGAGGCCGGAGAAATCGACGTGGTTTCGTATGCAGTAGTAGGAGGCATACACAGTGCGCATCTGCACGACTCCAGTGTTCTTCTGGATATCAGCGCCTCTGGTAGGAGGAGACCAGTCACCAGATGGGCACACAGGAGTATTAGTGCTTGTCCTCCGTAAGTTTCGAGCAGCTGATAAACCTGGACAGCTAAAAGGCTAGGCGACATTCATAGATGTCATTGTCATTTTTTTCCATCCTGCACTACTCCGCGGAGCATCGTAATAGTTTCGTTCCCTGCTTCATTTTAAACGATGCTCTGTGTCGCCCTCCACCTGGTCATCGCCTGACTTCGCCATCGGCATCCAGTCCACCACCTGCTCGACCAGACATGGTTCTGGAATCGAGCGGAATCGGCTGTCGGGTCGGCTGTCCCCCGCTAACCTGACCGATCGAGTGAACGGATTCGCGGCAGCCGGTGCGGTCGGCTGTCCCCGGCGCCGGCCGTCAATAGAGGCGGGGGACAGAGCGGGGTGGGGGGCAGAGGGGTCGCGGTCGGTGGTCATGGTGGTGTCGCCGACAGAGGGTGGCGTGTGCGGTCTATTATCCGACGCCAGAAATAGGCAGCGAGAGGTGGAGCTCTCCGTAAGGACGGCTATTTTAGTGAGTGGGTCGTCACAAGCCCGTCTGTGCTTAACAGAACGAGACAGGGCAGAAAGCTGACCGCCAAGCTCAGCCCGCGTCTCAGCACTAAAAAGGAATATGCACTGCACATATGGTTGACATGTGTGTTACCTTGCAAAAGTAGTAGTTCCGTAATACAGTTAGGTCTTGCTGTCAGACGCCAGGCAGCTTTTTAAAAAAATACGGATACGACGAATTCATTCCAAGGTGACATTTGAAAAACCTTTAAATAATGACAAATGATGAAAATATTTATCCATACAGAATACCGGTGACTCCCAACTTAAATTCATCGACTTAATAGAGGCAAGAAGTAAATGAGCTCCCAATGCCGAATGCACCGCCAACAGATTAGGGCCTTTCTTTCGTTATGATCAAGTCGTCGTTCAGCTCACAATGACACATTGGGCACAGCTCATTACCCTTTGCATCCATCCTGTCTCTTATCTTTTCATTTAGCACCATTCCGTGTACCGAGCCTCTACCGAACGAAAACACTGGTCGCCCTAGTAAGGAGCATAATGTGGTGTAAGGCAGCGACAACATGGCTTCCAGTCCTTAAACCGAGCGTCGCCTGGACTGGACCGCTGGGAGCTGACAGCGCCCGTGATTCCCTGCGACACCCTGATAGTGGAGCTGCGTTTACGTCACCCTCCGCGAGGAAGTGGACTGAACTTGGTGATGGGACCGCCAGCTTGTGTCAGCGTGCGATACGACGCGGCCCGGGCGTCGCCCTGGCGGCGTATCTCGAGCAGCGGGTGCCCGAGAACGACATCCGTTGCCTGGCGACCCGGAGCTGACCGGTTTACACGACCATCCAACCAGCGGGTGCCCGAGAGCGACATCCGTTGCCTGGCGACCCGGAGCTGACCGGTTTATACGGCCATCCAACCAGCGGGTGCCCGAGAGCGACATCCGTTGCCTGGCGGCCCGGAGCTGACCGGTTTATACGGCCATCCAACGCACTATCATGACGGCTCTGCTATCTGACCCGCCGGCCCGTCCCCTGAGTAAGCGAGCACAAGGGTCTTTCCAAAACGGTGAAAATGAAAGGTCAATGGAGTGGGAGACCCCGGACGATGGCGCTGACTTCCAGAAGCAGTTCCGCACTTGGTCATGCTGGCGAGAATCCAAGCAACGAATGTGTTCAGACCACGACAGCACTACGGTACTGGCGGTGTGTTGGAAGTGGAACAGGTAGGCGCATGCTATCCAGTATGCGCGCTGCTCTATGATTGGCTGAAGCGCCAGGGCAGACTGTGGCCAACTAGAAACAGGGATAACGTAAGACATCACCTGCTCTGGTCGCCCACAGTGTCGCTTAGAGCCCTGCAGCGCCCGGAACCGTACCGTGCACGCGCAGAGGCTCGTGCGTGAGGTTCGCCTGGATCTGGGCCTGAGGCCTGCGTGAGAGCCCTGCTCCCTAACTGAGCACCCGGTCGGCGAGGCAGCAGCCAGAGGCCTCGATCCTGGCGACGGAAATGGCCGTCGCCGGGGCCCAGAGGCTGCGCCGCCGGGCTGGCGCGCCCCACGCCTGCTTACAAAGCTCAGGCTCGGTGCGGCCACGAGCTCCGTCATCCCCATTGATGTGCCTCACCGTCGGCGCCGCCCACGGCGAGACGGTTCCGGCGCGGAGCGCGACCAACGCGCCGCAGATCGACCGCCCGCCGGAACGCCGACCAACACCCCGCCCCCCCCCCCCCCCCCCGGCCCTCCGGGGAGGGGGGGGTGAGGCCGGTGGACCCCTGGCCGCACCCGCCCTTTTTGTCGCCGCTAGTCTGGCCGCTGCAGACATTGGAGCTCGCCGGCCGCTTCGACTAATGGAGTGCGAAATCGCCGTCAGTTCTCTCCCGCCGGCCGGCCGGCGTAATGGCCGGCGACGTCACTATCGGGTTCCGCGGAATTTTACCGCCCGAACTGCGCTCGCAATTAGCCGGGAGTAGCCAGAAGTGGCGACTTTGGTCGCTCGGCTTCATCAGTACTGGGGATGCGCTGCGGCGCATTGCTCGGCTCTTGTACATGCTGCAAGATGTGACGGCTGGAGTGTGCAGCATTATACGAAGAAGGGCCGAGCAATGTTGTTTTACAAACTGCCGGTGGCAACGAGGCGAACATCGCCATAATGTAAATGAGCATTCGTATCGTCGGTGTTCGTGTTTGCTACGTGATACCGGTGTGCTGTTCGTCTAGTATGCACGTAATTAGACGACGGCAATTAAGAAACAAAGAGCGCACGCAATCAGGCAGATTGGTGGATTATAGGACACAGTGAGTCATAAGTTCTCGTAATCATGTTAATTACAAGCTCTAGCCCGCTGCGCACATGCAGACTGTCTGCCGTCACTGTTGTTCGTGCCCGATACTATGAGCAACTTTTTGTCGTCATTGTTGTCCGCGTCCAGTACTGTGAGTAACTTTCTGTCGTCACTGTTGTTCGTGTCCGGTACTACGGGTAACTTTCTGTCTTCACTGTTGGTCGTGTCCGGTACTACGAGCAGCTTGATCTGAGAAAGAAACGCCCTCAGCTGCTGGATTTTTTTGTATCATGAGTTCAGAGCTCTTGTACTGAGATATCAACCTTCAATACACGAGGAGCTACTGGTTAAACTGGAGGGACGTTCTAGAGGGAGCATTGGTTAGATTGTCAATACTCGATGTTGCAAGTTGTGCATGTAATCACGGGTCATAATCACAGGTTGAAATGTCGAGTGTAGACGATGCAACCATTGTTCGATCGAGAACATCATTTATTCAGTACCCCTTGGTATATTGAACGTCGATAACACAGCTGAAAAACTCAGGAACTCATAAACTATGAGTGGGTTCCAGCTCTAAGTTTGGTCTAGAGGAGTTTAAAGGGCTCGTGGAGAACGCACCGTGTTATTCCGAGTTTGCAATCATAAGGTCAGTATTCGCTGCGAGCATTCATTTCACTATCTGAAGCGATGCAGCTATCTCGCGCCGCTGCACAGGGATGGGCACATACAAGGCACCCTGCGAGACAGCAGAACTACTGAGAGTGGTTCGCAATCGGCGCAATGGCCTCTGCATTTGAAACACTTGAGGAATAATTAAGAAATGCTCACTGGAATATCGCTGCTTCCTCCACCTGTCAACTACCGACTTCTGTATCCTCAAAAACTGCCGCATCACACTTGTAGAAGTGTATGCTTCCCCAACACGTTTCCTTGTTAACTGAATATCTGAGCTGTGTTGACACCTTCATCGAAATCATGGCAAAGTAGCAAAATCTCACGCTCCGTGACATGTTTCGCAAGTTGTACGCCGCGCGTCGCTAGTAGCATGATTCCACAGCACGATCTGTGTCTGACTGATGCAAACCACACCGGCCTGGTGTTCTCTCGTGCAGACTGTATCTCACACAGGCAGAGGCGGCCTGAAGTTTGGCAGACTGGGCTCGCTTATTCGAGCGACTGCTTTCCTTCTCTCATGCACGATGGAAGAGGGCGACAGGCACGCTCTATGTCACTAGCCGCTGTTTGGTAGCATAACACAGCGTTGGCAGCCGGACGCCCCCAATAATTTTTACCGGGAGGGAGGGAATAGAGGAAAGGCGTGACCACACATGGACATATGCTGCAGGCAATTCACGGTCGTTTAGTCCATCATCACAATGGTTTTTAAGTATCAATGGCAACGTTGGTACCCCCGCTCAAACTGAAAGCAGTTGGTAAGAAGACAGCATTGTATGCTCCAATAGTCGGTGATCCTCTTGTTGCTGAAATGACTGAAGCTTTGTACTCACAGGAGACTTTTGGCAGTCGCTCAGTGTTGGGGCAAGCGAAGGCCATTGTGCTTTCTGACGAAAAGAGACGTCTTGTTCGTTCGCGGCCAATTCATGACATTGTTCGGCACAGCGGAAATCGCTATCTGCTGTTTCCTATCTGAAAGCATTTTACTGATACGCTGATGCAAAATGAATGTGATGCAGCCGTCACCACTTGGGTGGCAAGTTCCGCACCCAAGTAACAGGTAAAGCATTGTGGGAATTCTGATACGGACATCAATGAGCTGGTGATTCATGCAACCAAGTTCATGTTTGAAAAGTCCGCAGGTGCTGTTCCAACGTAATGTCGAAGCTGAGTGGCTTTAACAGTTCGTGTGGGTGACAGCTTGGACCGTAAAGTAACGCCATATCGGCACGCTAAATGGCTCAGTGAGTTTGAATAGCCTTTGCCGATGGAGACCACTATGTATCATCGCTGTTAAGCACACTTACACAGGTGACGTGCCAAATAGCACTGGTTGGTGGCGCTGTGAAGTGTCATGCGATGGACATCATTGGCAGTTTTGATAGAAGCTGTTTGCAGTCAGTGACTTGTGGCAGGAGGATATCATCAGCGGTCTTCCTCGGCGTTTCTTGCAGAGCATGGTGAACACGAAGACTGAGCGATCACCAAACATCTACATTTACCTATCATCTTCGTGTTCCGGCAAAACCTCTACGAGACTGCTTTGGCATCCCGCCATCCTGTTACAGCATTTTTCACTGGCGTCATAATATCACGCCCATTATAGTGATAGGCCTCAGTACCGAGTCACTAATCAGTTTCGAACTCCGACTTCATGGTCAGTCAGCCACCAAACCCACGAGCTGCCCACTTTCGTCGACCTCACTGTCAACGTTCAATCTGACGTCTGTGTGCCCCCAGCCGGCTGGCAGCCCCTCAAACAAGCGTCGCGAGCTCCTCGCAGCGCCGCTCTGGCAAACGTCTTCGGCTGCCATTCAAGGGCCGCTGCAGCCGCAGGACACCGCCCAGCAACCGCGGCCGCCCTGCCCAGCTCGCTGATGCGCTCGGCAGCCAGCCCGTCTCCGGAGCACGGTCTGCCGGCGCTGGCCGGGGTCGATCACGCTGTGGCCGCCCTCGCCGGGCGCCGCTCGGCCGGGACAGCCGTGTCGACGTCCGGTCAATAGCGCTAGGCGATGCCGGTCGATCCGACACGGGCCGCTCCACGTGCGTCGACGTCGACATCGCGTTCGTCTGATCGGTCAAGGCCTGCTTCGGCGGCCGCTCCAGCGTGGAAACACCAGGGACTGAAGAGAATGTGCTGGCTGCCTCTTCGCGTGGCGTTTCGACCTACCCAAGGCCATGGACCTCACGGGAATTACCAAGGTGAATAGCTCACTCGGTGTCGTTTGTGCCGAGTAGTCCACACGAGCCGCGGCCCTTTCACTTTTCGGAAATTCAAGATTATTTTAAAGGGCCTGTTCCACAGCTGAAGATACTAAGGCCAACATCATATGTGATTGAAAGATCTCACTCGTAACTGTTGGAATACCTTAAAGTGCAAAACGCTGATCTGGATAACGTGATTCTACAATTTATCAATATGTTTCTTAATACATCATTTCTACGTCTTGGGACGTTTTACCACACCAGGGTCGTTGTCAGACTGGCTGTGTCAGAATCGTCAGTGCAGCGGACGAGATGGCTCACCCATAGTACTTTAAACCGCCGCAAGGTGGCATGCTAATTTGTGCACGTGTGACGATCCCGGCGTCGTTATGTGGGCGTCTTTTAGCGCTTTCTCGTAATCTTCTTGTATACTTCTCTGTGATTTTATATTGTTCTTGCATATGCATTATCGGTTACGGCGCTCTGTTAAGATATTCGATTTCCAGGCTCATGTCTGTCATGACTAGTAGGACTGTCCAATTACCTATGCATCACAAAACGCCTTTCATGATGGGGGGGGGGGGGCATGCATTTAACGCTATAAGCTGGTTGACAGCCAACTGTTGCCCGTTGATGCGGCGATTCGGCGTGCTGACGTACTCCAGACACGATTAAGTCAATGGCCACATTTTGCATGAACTTGAACACAGTATGGCCACCGGAGAGGTGGAATTCGCCTGACGTCTCTATGACGACATGGTTTCGGAGTGATTTGGAAATAGGGCGCGCGAAATAATCTGCTCAGGTTCGCGTGCGTCTAGCTCAGAAATCAGAGGACTTGAAGTCTTAACCCTCGTCTTGATTAGCCGTTTTTGTATAACGTGGACTGATAGGGGGTTCGATGTGATCACCCCGGTGTTTCCAAACTATTTAAGATGAAAATAGCAAAAAAACACCAGCGGTTTTATCGTAACGATATCTTGCAATTGGTAGTAGCTTTTTATGTTGTTAAATAAATAATCGGCCCCATTATGGCAGGTCAATGGTCAATTTTTCACCCAGCATTACGTAATATCCTAAGGAAGTTGCACGAAGCTATGAAGCATGCATCTTAAAGCTCTCCACGGTTTAGATAAACCTATGGATTCCAATGAACTGCACCTGAGAATTGCCTAAACACATGTATGAGGAAAGTGTTGTAGTTTAAAATTGGCCAAACCAAAAGGATTGGAATAGATCCAAAAGTTGAATGTCAAGTTACGAAGAAAAAATGCTCTCAGATACGCTTCAGTTGGCGCCTTGTTTCAATCGGCTGAAATGGTGGCGGCCTGATGCGGATTACTCCGGACGGTAATTTTCATGAGATGGATTGGATCGAGTCTGAGTTGAAATTTGTGGAAAGCGGATTCGCGAGCGAATTGTGGTCAGAGTTGATAAGTAAGATGCAGCTGGATCCTGGAAAATCAATTTGTGAATGGATGTAATGTCCTCCCAAGCTCTTCTCCAAAAATGACACTTTACAAAGCAAGATTTGCTATCTTGCCTCAAAAGAATGTGTAAACGATTTAATGGACCTTGAGGGTTTTGGCGTGTTTGCTACCGTGTCTTAGAGGGCAACTTCCACATTTGTATGTGGTTTTCAACTGAAATGCTTATGGTGAAGATCATTTGATGCAGTTCACAGCCCTGCCATTCTTAAGATCTAAGCCCCTCAAATTCTGCGCTACACGCCCGCAAAGATGTGCAGCCTATTTCGGCCGACTTTTCAGAGCCACCCAGACATCCATGACGCCATAATAATGGTGTAATAACGCCACAATAATCCTGTCATTCTATTAGCCATTCGGCGATGAAGGCTCAGAAAAATATACTTGTTGAGTCGTTCATATCTGGGGTTTGTGAGCACGACTTCCAGATACACCGATTTTTAATAGACTTTGAACCAATGTCTTGCGAGATGCGTTGATGTAATCAAGCAATGACGCATTGAAGAGCATATCTACTTAACATAGAAATTTGGTTTCTAGAATGGTTTTCCATTTAAAAGTATACCAATAGTTACAAGGGGGTTCATTTCATCAAATCGAATGCTTGCTTTAATATACTCAAACATGGAACACTCTCATTGAGGATCCGAGGAAAGACTTTGATCACAAAAATTATGTTTATTGCAGAGTGATTATTGCATGGATGATCACTCGTCATTCAAAAATTCGTGACATTGCTCACATTTGCCGTGGATACAAACAACCCTGCGTGATTCCCGGATGACATGTCTATCAACTAAGCAGGTATTTTATAGATTTCTAGCTTATACAGTGAGCGAGTGGGCGATAGTTAACAGCCTGGGGTGGGCCCGGCGTTTACAGCCATACCTGACTCGCTCTGGGTCCCTCATCAGCCCATAAGCGAGTGAAACTCGAACGCTCATTAGAGGGCAGCCAGTCTTCAGGTGTATCAACCTCACGGTCAACATCGTCACCTCGTGACGCGTGTAGACAACGTGCAAAAACGTGCATTCATGCGGGCGGCGACGAGGGATGGCCATATTTAGTCAGGGTAGGATGTCCCTAAACATTAGCCCTGTTAGGCAATGGTGCCGCCCGCACTGGGTCAGAGGTAACGCACCTTGTTAGGCCATGGCGCCACCTGGCCATGGTGTCATATGCACTGAAACAGGAGTGATACATGCGTGTTTCACGGAGTTTGACAAAATATAGCCACAAACACACCGTGGGCTGATCAATAACAAGGTCCATTATAAGGCACAGGAAGCATTTGAGTGGCTCTTTTGCGCTTTGGCTGTTATTAATTTGCGGTCTGTTATTTGGTTCAAACTAATCTACCTAGCGCGCATGATGCATTTCAGAGTGTTTCAAAGTTTACACATACGCCTGCCAAACGGAGCGGAGGCGAGTCAGGGCACACCAACCTCAAGAAATTGAAGGATGAGTGATTGAAATGGCTGCAACCAAACGGTATTCTAATACGCTTGTCTGGCAGGATGTGAGGTGGTGCTGACGTACCTCCGCCACATTGGCGTAACCTGGCCGGTGCAGTGGGTGGCGCGTCTGCTGCTTATGGCGAACAGAACGCGTGCGTCAGATCGGACGAAAACGCTGTCTAAAACACGTACGGGAAACGCAACGAAGCGTTTTTCGCATCACGAGGGGTGGAAATGGGTGGTTATAGATAAGGCTTGTCAAACCATGCCAACCAAGGTAGGTCACTAGTACGGATGAGCTATCGGTCAAGGCAGGTCACTAGCACGAAGGCGTCCCGGTCAAGGCAGGTCACCAGTCTGGAGGGATGTAATCCTCACCCAATGTAACGGCAATTTCTCCCTATACTGTTGCATGATACTAGCGGCATGGTGTCTACGCCTCATGACAAAAATGGCATTAGGTTGAATATGTTAAGAAATTGCATCCAACTAAGTATAAATTGTCCACTGTCCAGAAGCTCCTAAAGTTGCAAAGATGATGAGGCAAACGCCAATAATGTGGAAAATCCTACTCCATTCCATCATCCAGGCTGCTGAAGAAACAATCCATTAGTGGCCAAGCAGTCGGGCGCTTTATTTCTCAGGCTATCACTCACGAAGCGGCTGCCACATTCGTCACGCTGCGCCAATGTGATGACGGGTCTGAGCCCGCTGACTTCCACAGATATGCGCGTCGGCAAAAGGCGCTCCGGAGGAGCCGGTCACGAGAGCGTCGGCGATCTGGTCGGAATCTGGCTTAGGCGAGCGTCCAATCGGTCTGGTCAAGAGCGCCAGGTCAAGGCAGGTCACCAGTCCAGAGACGCCATCGATCAAGGCAGGTCAACAGTCTGGAGGGGTGCTATTCAAGCTGCTGTTCAAAACAGCTCAGGTGGCTTACGGAGCAGCCGGGTGGAACACGACATGTGTGCAAACGAATTACTGGCCAGGAAAAGTCGTGTGTTACAAGTCTGACCGAGTTGGTGGCCAAGACTTGTCACGCATAGCGAAGACAAGTCATGAGGTCAGACGAATCGCCGACCAAGACGAAAGTCTTCTTGTCACTCCGAATGACGCGTCATCTTAAACCTGCTAGAAGAGTTTGTTTGAAGAAGAGTTCATGCGGAGGAGCTGTGATCCAGACGAATCGTCAACCTACTGAGTTGTCAACCCGATGAGCCGACAACTACATGGGCCGACAACCAGACCAGCTGCCAGCCAGAAAACCCGCTGCGTTCATCGAACCACGCCCCGAAGGACGTTGGTCCTGTTGGTGGGCACGGGCTGCCAGTCTGACACCGGCGGTGACCATGGTAAGGTCGATAGCAGTGAGGTAGACGCTGCTCTCCTCCCCTCCCAGTCCCCCTCCCCCCCCCCCCCCCGGCCTGCCGCCTCCTGGTAACGCTCTCTCCGCCAGACGCTGCTCTTCCTCCCACCCTCCCTCCCCCCTCCACCCCCGGCCTGCCGGCTCATGGTAACGCTCTTCTCTAGACGCTGCTCCACTCTCCCCCTCCACCTCTGGCCTTGCGGCTCATGGTAACGCTTCCCGCTCGATAGCAGTCACTTAGAGCAACGGCCAACCAACCATAAGAATATCTCGAATAATTCAGGAACGCGGCTACTCAAAACTTGAAACAGCTGCAATAGAGGCATTGGGACTGAAAGAATTGCAGCAAATGATGCAGCTAACGGCATGGTTTACTTTACTGGACTCGAATGCAGGCAGGCGGGGTCAAATTTAGCCGCGGCTCAAGAATTGGGGGGACGAGTGCGAGTACACTCATCGGCAATGGCTCGGACCGGCTGGCTGTTACCACTCTAATGAAGACCAAACAGGGGCGCAGCCTGCGAGCGAACACTACGGCGGCTTATGCAGTTGCACGTGAAAACAAACTGACGAGACCAGTGTGGTGCTAGCCTAATGAGGCAAACCCCGCGAATTATAGACGCCAAGGAATTTGTTTGCTAATTAGCACCGCTGCACATTGGGCGTGCCGTTGCCTGATGGCACTGGCAACGGTGTTCATGATCACTTACACTACACGCATGTACTCTACTTTTAGTTCCTCTGGTACGACGGCGGTCTGCGCCTTATGCTCAGCAGACCAATCAGAAAGTAAAACAGGATTTTATGTAATAGACCACTCCAGCCTTTTAACCTTTAACTCTGAAGCTGAGCAGATGACCATGCAGTCAAGCCATCATCTTAGTGCTTACAGCTATTTTCCAACTTGTGCTTTCTTATGGACCTAGTTCAATCTGAATCCTAATCTGAGACATATTTATACTGGAAAGAAGTTACCAGTAGGCATAGAACCGGTTGCTAGCTGTGTGATGGCTATACGCTTGTTATATCTAAATACATGGCAGCGTTAGGGATTTAGCTGATAAGTCACTAGCTTTCGCCCTTGACACATTATTTCATTTATCAGTATTTATGTGGACTGTGAACGTCGTGATTCGTTCTATGATATATTATGCAAAGCTTTCGAAGGATGGCCTATTCAGCTGCAATTCGGGACATAACTCAAGTATTTGGAAACATAACTCGAAAGTGTGCCGATACTTTTATGCAATCTAGCATGTCTCTTGAGTGAGATTTGAAGCAACTAATGTAGCAGTGAGTTAGCGTTAGGAGGGGACCCTCGTTCCTTTACGCGACGAGGCATTGCAGGACATGCTGCAATTGGTGTACTATTCGCTCACGATGAAGTGCCACATTAAATCGTCCGGAAGATTGAGCGCTCCCAAGACCCTGATGCAGTGCCCCGACGGAGCACTCGGTTGAGACATTACACGTAATGGTACCGATGCATTTGCTCAGCTCTACGCCTCCCCTCCCCCCTCGCCAACGTCAGCGGCGGCTCAGCCGCCCTGGCTGCGGCCGGCGCTACCTGCAGCTGGTCTCGCCGCTAGCGAGGGTCGCAGCCTCAGGCTCGGCTCGAGGCGCGACTTTGGGCTCGGCCTGGGGCTCGGCTCGGGACTCGGCTCAGAGGTCTGCTCAGCGCTCCGCTCGCGGCTGGTCTCGGGGGCCTGCTCCAGGCTCGGTTTGGATCCCTGTTGGGGTTCTGCTCGAGCTCCGCTCTGAGCCGGCATCGAGGCTCTGCTCGAGGTGCTGCTCCGGCCTCTGCTCAGTGCAAATCTGGTCTCATGACTTTCCTCGCAGCATGGTTCGATGTTGGGCTCAGGGCTCGACTAAACCCGACTTGCGAGGGACCCATCGGACGGCGGCCAGCACGCCGCAGCTGACCCCGGGGACCCGCCGAATGACGGCCCGCACTGCCGCAACTGACCCCGGGGAGCGCTGGACGCACTTCATTCCACCCTCTGCTGCCCGGCCGGGCCGGATTTATTGGCAGCTCTCGGCAGGGTAGTCAGCCACTGGCGACGCTTTCGGTGGGTGGGGAGGGGCGCAGCCCACACCCCTCGGGCAACAAACTCAACAGGCGCCGACAAGTACGGCCGTCGGCGAGATAAAATGGTCCCGCCACAGGTCAGAACTTGAGAGGGGCCATCGACCCTCTGTGACGCAGCCAGTGGAGCGGCTCTCTCCGGCCGGAGGCCGTGCTGTTCTGTGGCCTGATGCAGCCAGTGGAGCGGCTCTCTCCAGCCGGAGGCCGTGCTGTTCTGTGATGTGACGCAGCCAGCGGAGTGGCTTTCTCCGGTTGGAGGCCGTGCTATGCTGTGATGTGACGCAGCCAGTGGAGCGGCTCTCCGGCCGGAGGCCGTGCTGTTCTGTGATGTAATGCAGCCAGTGGAGCGGCTCTCTCCAGCCGGAGGCCGTGCTGTTCTGTGATGCGACGCAGCCAGTGGAGCGGCTCTCTCCGGCCGGAGGCCATGCAGCGCTGTGCGCGGGATCAATACGCTCGGATCTGCCGGTGAGTGGGCGGCCGGACGGTCACCGACAGGTTGTCGCGCCGCGTGACTCGATAGTCGCGCACGGCCTCCACGCTGCCGGCTCCGAGATCCACAGGTGTGGAACCAGGCTCCCCAGGACGGGACTCTCCATTTTTCGCGAAGGTGTGACATTGACCCTGTGTTGATGTCTCCCGCAGATTAACTTTGAAACTTTTACCACCACCACGCATGCGCCTTTAGGGATGTTCCCACGCGGTCCTAGGACTTGTGGGTGAAGGCGTGGCACCTCAAGACCAGGGCTGAGACATTTCATAGAGACCTGGCACCGACACCATTCCGGCATCCGTCAGGGTGCGTGAACATCGGCTGGGAGCCGGCAAGACTCAGCTTGTGCTGAAATCATACGCGCCAACAGTTGCTGTTGTTGGCAAAGACCGGACTTTGTCAACCTCGGCAGGGTTTCAGCACGCTCAACCCTGATGCACTGCCGACTGCTGACAACGTGGTGCTAAGATGATCTTTTCCACCTAAAACTCACGTGTGGATGACCCCTCTGGCTACGATCCACGTGATGTCATCACCATTTCGGACCCGAAACCCACGTGATGTGGCAATCAGCCTCGTGCAAAGTTCCGCTCTCGAAGGCGACCCTACCTGTTTGCTTTAGGACACATGCGAAAGCAGGACAAACAGTCTGACACCCCGACGTTTGATGATTCACTTGTTTGGTGGTCCTCTCCTACCCGGGAGCCGCTTCAGCCGGTGATCATTCCGAACCAAGAGCATCATCTGACAGCAGCCATGCTTGACCGCCACCCTCCGAGCCAATGACCCACGCTGACCTACACTGACCCACGAGCCCACGGTTACTCACCAGCGTCGGCGGGCGGCGGCGGCGGTGGTTGCAGGGCGGCGGCCGGCGGCCCGCCCGGCCCGGGGAAGCGCGGTCCAGCCGCCCTCAGGTGCGGAGGGCCACCCCGCAGCGGGCGCGGACCGCGCGCGCCCGGCGGTCCGGCGCCGCGCACGAACCGCGGGTCCCCGGCGAGCCCCGCAGGTCGCTGGGGCCCGCCGGGTCCGCCGGGCCGCGGCCCTCGCAGGCGCGCCGGTCCCATGTGACGGGGTGGCGCCATACCGGGCACGACTCCTCCCGGCTGCGGCACTGGCATGCGTGCGTGACCGGGGGCGGTGGGCCGCGGCGCGCCGTGCGAGCCGGGCCCGGCCCCCTGGCCCGGCTGGGGCTCGTCCGTGCCGATCACCGTGTTGATGAGCTTGGAGGCGAAGTTGAACATAGCACGGCACTGGGCTAGGGCCGGGGCAGTGCTGGCAGGCCGAGCGGCCGGTCCCCTCTGGCCATCGGCGCGCGGCCCGGGTCAGAGCGAGTCACACATGTGCACGCGCGGACGCACTGGGCGGGAGAGCGGCGCGCGGCCGGCGCCGCCCGGCTGCCCACCAAAAACCGCGATGGCGGCCGGCCCCGATCGACGCCCTCGACACTAGCGCCATAGATCGATAGCGGAGCTCGGCGAGAACTGTGACGTCACCAGTTCAGGTGTCGCCTGATTAATCATGCCTGATTGCATCTGCTTAGCAGCTTAGCTAATTAAGCTCGCACCTGGATGGGAGCGTTTTCTGCTTTTTCGACACGGAGTGATGGTTATTTATCAAAGAAACGGGTTAGCATTGCAACCCGATGGTGGTACATAAGGTCACAAAGAGACTGCGATATTCAACCACCTCATGGATGTAGCTTTGCTGGTTATTTAGCTTTGGTATATTGGCGCATTGGCACGTCATTTCATAGCTTACGGCCAAGCTGGACCTAGTCCTGCCAGCAGGGCAAAAGATCACGAAGGCCCAACTTTCCCTGCTGACGGTGCTGTAAACAGACAAAATGAAGCTCTTGGAAGACGTTGGAAGATTAAAAAAGTCGCAACTATAATAGGGTTATACCTACCAGGGTTCAACGGAAATTAAAATAATCCACAAGCCAAGAATGCTCTGTTTTCAAAGTCATGGTAGGTCCATCACTTGGCTATTGCAGCGTCGATTTGACGGTCAGTGGATACATAATGGGCAGAATAAGACACTAAATTTATCTAGTAACTTTTGCCTCAAATACCTCACACTGCCTACCAACGGTACATCCCAACACGCCATAACGAAGACATTGACAAAACATTAGACGTTCTGTTCCCACCATGAAAGCTCATCGCTTTCCACCAGCAGCCATTCACTCCTGGTACTGCGCGTCCCTGAAAAATTTCCATAACATCCATCACAAATGTTTCATACACTCGGAGCAAGCTTTACTTGACAACTGGTTGCCTTACTCCTGTTGACAATACCATCTGACGAGTATGTTAGTGGCGTTTACCGAGATCTTCAGGTAGATTTTTCTGTATTTATATATCTTCCAGACTTAAAAAATACGACCTCTTTCGACCTCTACTGCCTGCCTCTGTGCTCAGTCAGGAAAAATGCAATCATTTCGTTTCTTGCCGTCCACCTTATTTTGGTAACAAATGTGTTCGGGAACAAATTTTGTCTGGAAATTTTAATCTTAAGTTATTTTATATTCATCCCCTCAGCTTTCAGCTAACAAAACCGTTTGCGATAGAATATTTCCAAGAGCAACAGAATTGGGGTAATCTGCTTATTCTTAACATTTGCTATCTCTCAAAAGAGGAACATTTTTGCCACAAAACCACAATGCGTTTGGAAAGAATCTCTTCACCAGATGCCTTCCGTCAGTTCCAGCAGAGAAGTCCGGGAATGCAAACTGGTTTGATCGGCTAGCGTCTCCTGTGCCCCTGGAGATGCCTCGGTATATCTGTTGCGTGCTGCGCTTTTGTACCAAGAGTGATTTGAATCTCTTTCTTTTGTTTATATCACACGCGTGAGTAGTTTTGCATTTTTGACAAACCAGCTGATATGATTGGTTTGCCCAATATCCACGGCCTTCCATCTTGAAGATACGCTCAGATAATATTTGAAGCCTGTCGCTTGAATTAGTTGGCCAGTTGTTGGACTGCTCCAAGTCAGATGCAGCAATAGTGGCATCGTCCAGGCTATCTCGAAGGCATGCGCTGTACAACAGAAGTTTCCCAAATAGAACGATCGGGGTCACGTGCAGAGTGAGTCTCACCTAAGTATGAAAAATTTTGGTGGCCCGGCCATGCCTCGCTACATTGTTTTCCGGATCCTTATTACTTACAACCACTGACCGCGGGTACACGAAACTGTCGGCAGCAGCAAGCTTTTTTGACGTGGTGGTGGATGAATCATTAGGTACTGATATGCAAGTTGTTTGAGTAGACGGACTTCACCCACATTATTGCAGAATCACGACAATTTCACCTCTCCCATCCATCTCCTAGGAAAAGCAAAATGTTTGAATCACAAAAAAGGTGAAGAATGAGGCTCGGAAACAGGCCCGGATTTCGGTATCCAGACGTAGACGCCGCATGGTCTTGGTGAGCGTAAGCAACTAAGCAACACTGGCTAATCAATATCAAACTAGTCCAACCCATAATTCTGAGTCGCAATTTCTACACGTCACAACTAATTGCAAATTCATCCATTTCTTTCATTTGAACTGGCGTCACGACCGCTTCTAGTGCCGGCTTTTTCAAACCAGGTTCTATTGGGCGAATGATGTCTTCATGACCTCTGTGGCCAGGACCTTCAGAAGCAGGCGACTTTCGCCTCTCCAGGTCATCCGAAAAGTACACTTTCCAACGCATGGGTCAAATCCAGCGGGATGGGTTGCCTTCGTTTTGTTACGGAATGTCATATGCGCATGAAATCATTTGTTATATTAGCGAGCTTGCTGTACTCTTGATTGTATCGTGAATGCATATACCTTGATATGGGTTGCACGCACAAAGAATTGTGCAAGCACCCGGCCAGGCGACTCGTGGTTAGATAGCTAATTCCTCTGTACCTTTCGATACGTCAACAGCATACTGAAATATCAACGCATTCTCACTGAAATAGACCAACCTTTTCTACTTGCTTTTTTAGAACTGAGCCGCAAACCGCGAATTTCATTGTAACAGTGAAGAGTAGGAGGAGTTAGCAGATAATATTCGTGTTTCCTAGCAAGGTCAAAACTTTAAATCAGTGACTGTCCACGATTTCGTTAGCTAAAACTTCCTGACCTGGCCCTGACCAGAGCCAGCCCATTTCAACCAATGGACATTAGGAAGAAGCGCCGTGCCAGAGAACTTATTCCCGCACCTAATATGCGATAAAATCAGGCTGACCTCAACATGCATTAGCCACACCCATCTGTGCGAGTTCATGAAGCGTATGGCTCCGTCATCTCGAGATGGTGAAATATTCGTGCTGATAATTGACAACTCCCACTTTCGTTATCAGCCCGCTCACCCTGCACTGGACAAGACGTCTCAGCAGTTTTACGTGAGGAAGACTAACAAAGGTGTTGAACAAGGGGCCACCACTTATTGTATCGGCAACGAACGCACCACCAACAGTCTGAGAAAATTAACCGGCTGTGCTGTGTTGGTCTGCAGGGATTGTCAACTTTTACTGCAGTGAGACGCCTCTTAATCGAATGGCAGACGGGGTTGAGAGGCCATACAACTAAGCGCTGTGATCAGCGACTTCCAATAGATGTGCAGCCGCTGGCATTCGATCTCTGGGAGCCGGGGCAATCAGACATTTCAGGGCTTTCTAGCATCGATCACGCCTGTGCTTCGCCGGCGGGACCTTATTTCTGGGTATCGACTGGCGACGGGCAGGCGTTGTGATTGTGGCCCCTTGATACGATGTGATCAATACAATGGCTCGCATACAAATAGTGCCTTGTGGGATAACTGCAGTACGTGTCCTTCGAGAAAGAGTTTCCAAGAGCTCAGGTGATGTGTAACTGCCCAAGAGCAGTCTGTCCTGTGTGCTATTCACTGCGCCGCCTGCGTGCCTATGTGAGCCTGCAGTTTGTCCTGCGTGCCTATGCACTGCGCCGCCTGCGTGTCTGTTCACTGCGCCGCCTGCGTGCCTGTTCGCTGCGCCGCCCGCGTGCCTGTGTGTTACTGCAGCTATATTTATGCAAAGGTTTTTAATTAAGATTCACCGAATGAAGGTCGTCGTATTTAGAGGTTTGATTTGAGAAAACACTGTATGCTGTGCATTGTGCATAGGCTACGATAAACAACAAAGTTTTCTTAAAATTGGATTGCTGTTATAAGCCCTTTTTATGTTTCCTACCAAGCAAAATGGAATTTTTGGTGACCAATGTGTGAAATGTTTCATAATTTTGGAGGTGCCTCGAGCCCCTTCCAGAGGCTCATATGCATTGTATGCTTGGGGTATTGGCAGCACTGCGTAACGGTAAGTTACTTTCAATTCCAATGCCTGCCTCAGCGATTTAAAAAAGATCAATTTAATCAGTGAATGCAAAAACAATTTCCAAAAATAGTCATTATGGATCAGTCTAAAACTGTCGCATTGTTTATCGAATGTAACCGATTTTGAATTAACGTGTACACCGGCTTCTGTGGCATGGTAGAGACAAAACCTATGCATAGCGTCTACGTGCGAACTTCGCAAGCAGGGCGGCAAGGGAAGCCAGGAAACACAACATGAAAATAGCTTTGACCGAGAGGTGTCATAGATCATCCGAGTTAAAGGATGCTTCAAGGGAGTCCGGAAGGATGGAATTGGAGGAAGAAGCCGTCTGGTGCATGGCGTTAGATGACAATAAGAAAGCATGCTCATTAGGTGTCTTCTTCGGCCCACCTTGGGAGGATGACGAAGTTCTCATGCATTTCTTGGAGACATTAGCGCAAAAGTTTGACGAGTCTAATCCATGTATGAGGATAATTACTGGATATTTCAATCCTCTCGACATTGATTGGGGCGCTACGCTCCATAAGTCTGGTGGTAGGCATCGCATTAAAAGTAAGAATATTATCGAAACTTTGAACACCCTGGATTTTGAACAGATTGTTAAAGGATCTACCAGACACTCTGAGCATGCTTAAAACATATTGCATTTCTTGATAACTAATGTAGCAGAACTAGTCGAAGGTATTGACAAATATCGTATCAGTGATCATCAAGTCTTGATCATTAAAATGCACTTAAGATTGAATGAACCAAAGCCCAAGCGGAGGGAGTACAACGAAGAAAAATTGCGTAAATGTAATATTCAACGATTGCGCCTCAATCCAAAGAAATTAAGGTTTGAACAATTATTTTCAATGGGTGTTTGTTAAAGGAGATAGAAATGAAGTCCCCCCCTCCCCCCCCCCCCCCCCCCCAGTCAAGAGCCCGTACACATAAGGGAATGTTGGCTCTAACATTTAGTTAAGATCCGCTCAATGCAGTCTCGTCTCCTTTGTTTTCATGCCTCATTTTTGTCATGAGACTATTGGAAATTCGATCTGAATAAATCCGGTCGTGATATCTCTGAATGTAACACCACAGAGTAGTTAAAGAGTACGTTGGAAGAATAATGAAAGTGATAATGAGGTTGTTTCTAGAAGTGTAATTGAACTGTCACTGTAGGCTAGCGTGCATGGTGCGTTGTTTCTGGCTATTGTGATATTCTCAAGGTTGTCAATGCTGGGTATTGTTGTCATTGCGCGGCATTCTCAAACAGGGCATCGATCTTATATCGACAATCTAGTTTTCCGTGCAGTACATAGTTTGCTGTATTTGCATCCCCCAACGGGACCGTCGTCGGTGTTTGTGGTGTAATAAAAAGCCGGAGTGAAGGCGAGCGCTTTAATCTGATTTTAGAAATGTTCCAAAGGCGAAAGGCAGGCCTTTTATAGTGATAAGAATCGTTGAAAATCTTATTTTCGATTTGTTTCATAACGATGCCGATTTGTTTGCATACATGTTGATTTTTACATGAAATATAAATATATTTCTGGCACGGCGCGAAAGGAGTTAACACAGGTAGATACCACATGCATGCGCGATATGTTTGTATGTATGCAGCTCTGCGTAAAGCATATGTGTTGTGCGTGCCTCCGCAGCATTTCCTACCTGGGGAAACTAGGGTCTGTCTCCGCTTGCGCGTTCTCATAATCCCTCGACACTATGAAATATGTATAAGCGCCTTGACGGCCACAAATGCTCTTCATGTTTTGAATTCACCAGTCACCAACTGTTTTCGCCTATTCTTGGCTCCTCTTTCAAATACTCGGGGATCCTTTAGAAGGGAAGCTCGTCGTTAGCTCTTCATTCACTACTTTAACTGCGTGGGTGTTACAGACCTAAGCAGCTAAACGTATCGTAAAATAAGCCAACATAATTTCTTCCATCCTTAACTCTCCCACGCCGGGCCGATCTCTCCCTCAGAGTCAGCAGCGCTGCGCCTGGATTAACGTGTGGCCGTGGCCCATGAAAGCCGGCCAGCTCACGGCCTTGTCCACATCGTTCCCACGCCTCACCCGCTCGACCTCCACTCCATCACCGTCGGGCGACGCATGAGAGCCATGATGACCAGCGGGCGCCGGGCTGGACCTCGCGCTGCCGGCTGAGCGCGGGCTCGCGGGGTGGCAGAGGTCACAGTCTGTCCGTGATGAGCCGCTGCGAGAGGGCTGCAGTGATACCCCGCGTCGGACTGCCCGTGATGAGCCGCTGCGAGAGGGCTGCAGTGATACCCCGCGTCGGACTGCCCGTGATGAGCCGCTGCGGGAGGGCTGCAGTGATACCCTGCGTCGTCTGCCCGTGATGAGCCGCTGCGAGAGGGCTGCAGTGATACCCCGCGTCGGACTGCCCGTGATGAGCCGCTGTGAGAGGGCTGCAGTGATACCCCGCGTCGGACTGCCCGTGATGAGCCGCTGCGGGAGGGCTGCAGTGATACCCTGCGTCGTCCGCCCGTGATGAGCCGCTGCGAGAGGGCTGCAGTGATACCCTGCGTCGTCGGCCCGTGATGAGCCGCTGCGAGAGGGCTGCAGTGATACCCTACGTCGGACTGCCCGTGATGAGCCGCTGCGGGAGGGCTGCAGTGATACCCTGCGTCGGACTGCCCGTGATGAGCCGCTGCGGGAGGGCTGCAGTGATACCCCGCGTCGGACTGCCCGTGATGAGCCGCTGCGAGAGGGCTGCAGTGATACCCTGCGTTGTCTGCCCGTGATGAGCCGCTGCGAGAGGGCTGCAGTGATACCCTGCGTCGTCCGTCTGTGATGAGCCGCCGCGAGAGGGCTGCAGTGATACTCTGCGTCGTCCGTCCGTGATGAGCCGCTGCGAGAGGGCTGCAGTGATACCCTGCGTCGTCTGCCCGTGATGAGCCGCTGCGAGAGGGCTGCAGTGATACCCTACGTCGGACCGCAGGTACGGATTGCGGGCCGATGCGGTGTCGCGTCTGGCGGCGCTGGAGGCTGATCTGCCCCCGGCAGGTGGCGGGCTTTGCACCCTAAGAGCATCGGTTGACACCAGCTGCATCTCCCGCAACATTGTAGCCTAACGTTTTTTACTCTGCTATTGGCCGGGGATTTCTACTGCACGGAATTCACGTTAAGACAGAACACAGATTGCAGAATGTTGCTAGTAACCAGCTTCACTTGAGTATCATATCGGCTACGATGCCCGGAGCCCACATATCAGTCCATTTCAATAGGGTGATGTGAATGATTACAAAAGAAAAGATTTTACACAAAAAACTGATTACAAAAAAAAAATTGTTACTTGTTGTGAACCCGTGTGAAGAGCCCAGTTTGCTCCTGTAAGCGTTAAATGGAACAGTTGGGTCGCATGTACGCTCTTCAGGCTGCGTGTTCAGGCCGTGCTTCTCAGACTCTGTTAGTTAGGCTGTGTGTCTAACGTGTATACAATCTCTCTACGCAGCTTGACTTGACAGGCTCGACAAATATCGAATTCATCTGAAACGATTCTTAAATTGAGATATGTCCTTGGGTGGAAACCTGCGTCGACTTAAAATGATGCCGTGGCACCCGGAGTTAGACTGGGAATGAACCCCACTCCCCGAGAATCCAAACCCGAATCGATCTCGCTGAGGTAAAGTCAAGCACAAGCCTGCTAAATAAAGCCGCTGTGGCTCAGCAGTACCAAAAACGTGTGTAAACCGCAAGGCAAAGCAAGGTATTAGTTCAATTACAGCCTAGGCTCACTTTATGGCCGACATCGAAGCCCATAGAACGTGTTCTGTCCTAAACTGCTGCCAATCGAATTTGAACTCGACTTCACAAATATCGACTCCATCGGAAACGATTCAAAAGTTCGTGCTGTCACACCATTTCTGAGAGTCGAAGGCCGAATGGAGCCCGCAGTGAAAAACTCAGGCATGGGTCTGCTTGTATAGCCGCTGAGGCTCAGCAGCATTAGCAAGTGTGTAGGAGACACAGCACTAGCCAGCAAAAAATGAGGTACTGACTTTTCGCAGTTGACGATCGAATTTGGGGACTCCTCTCTGACGGAACGCAACATGGGATAAAGAAAACATAAACGTTTTTGGTTGTGGCCAGACGAAGCCTTGGCAAGCTGGTTTAAGTTTAAAGGCGCACGCTGATTTATTTGTGCCCGTAGAGAGATGCCTAGCGATTGGGGGAGTTTAAGAACTACTCATGACGAAATAGGGCAGTAAAGCTGACACGATTTTATTCCAAGAATGACTAATACGTGCCTCAGCAAACCGTACTGAACGCCTTGTACGACCGCAACTGACGATTTATGACCTGCGGAGCATTAGCCCGGTGTATGGGCTTGATTGACACTGCGAGACCTACATTGGAAAAGTAAACCCCAAAGTTGAGGCTTGCCGGAACTGCATGGTCTGCATGACGGCCACCATTGCATATTTTACTTTCTTGGACACTTCTACTGGCCTTAAGGCCTGAATGGCTGCCATATGTTTTGCCAGTTTCACCAAATAACCAATAAATATTTTCCTACGGTGTCGACATGCCTCATGCGCCCAAATTATATTGTTGCATGCCACATATAGATAGGCGGTTGTGCGGCTCGTAGCACACTTGCGTTTTGCTTACAAAGAGATCTGCATTACAGTAAGGTCTGTTATCAACAGTTAGAACCATCGATATAATAAATGTCAAGCTCATGGAAGGTTAAACACTTTTCGCATTGCATTCCTGCCCATTCGTATTCCGTCGACACCTCAGCCTACTTGGAGGGCCCCAGTCTGGCCAGCCCGACCCCTACCAGTCGCGATGTACGTGTGTCCGGAAGGGCACTGTGTCCTGCGCCAGCGTGGTACGTGATTTTCTAGCTACAGATGTGATGGCCGGAGGGCGGCGTCGCTGCGGCCTGCGCCGTCTCCACCGGCCAGTTCCGTCTGTCTGTCCCGGCGGGCGGAGCCGCCTCCACCGGCCAGTCCCGTCTGCCTGTCCCGGCGGGCGGCGCCGTCTCCATCGGCCAGTTCCGTCTGTCTGTCCCGGCGGGCGGCGCCGCCCGCCTGCACCGGCCAGCCCCGTCTGTCTGTCCCGGCGGGCGGCGCCGCCCGCCTCCACCGGCCAGTCCTGTCTGTCTGTCCCGGTGGGCAGCGCTGCCCGCCACCGGCCAGTCACGTCTGTCTGTCCTGGCGGACGGTACCGCTGCGGCCTGCGCAGTCTCCACCGGCCGGTCACGTCTGTCTGTTCCGGCGGGTGGCGCCGCTGCGGTCTGTGCCGTCCCCACCGGCCGTTCACGTCTGTCTGTTTGCAGGGAGCACGCACCGCTCGATACACGCGCGCACTGGGGCTGACAGCCTGCAAACTGGGCTACACGGTTGCTCAGGAGTCACCTGGGCGGGGTGGCGGCGGGTGGACGCACCAATGGCACACGGACAGACGCGCCAGAGGCAAGCAAGCGGATGCGCCACAGACATACGGACGGACGCACCACAGGTACACAGATGGACGCACTAGAGGCACACACGGACCGACGCATCAGAGGCACACATGGACCGACGCACCACGGGCGCACGAACAGACACAGCAGGGGCACACGGACGCGTTACGTAGGCGAACGGAATAGCTACGCCGCATGGTCACGCCGAAAATACACCGATAACCTCAAGGTCATGTGGACGGACTTACGTCACACGGACGGATTAGAGACACAATAGAGCTACGTCGCTTCGCCGAAGCTTCGCGGACAGACCAGAGCCGGGCGAATATCGCAGAACTACGGAGCCGCACCAGGAGACCGCTGATAGACCAGGGACTCGCGAGCACAGTGACAGCTCAAGAAACACGACGCAATATCTCCGAGGACCTAAGCCACCCACCGGTGCACTGGGTCCAATCCCCTCCACCCGAGACAAACGGGACTGACGGCGGGGTGAGCGCGCGGTGAGACGGGAGCCGGCGAGGTCGGTCGGTAGACGGCGGCGGTGGTCCGCGGGGCACTCATTACAGCCGCGGCGCGGCGGTCCCCTCAGCCGATTGTGGCCGGCATTGTGCCGCCGGGCGCCGACCGCTGCGCCGCCAAATGTCGCGCCACTAAGTCACATCGCGCTGATGAATGGGCCTGGGCTCTATTTGGCCGCTTTGTCTGTGCTGGCACAGGCAAAAGTGACGGAGCGAACATAAAAAGGAGCTTAGCGTAATGCCTCGTGACAGAAAGCACCTCTCATTCAGTACCAGAGGGGTGGATGGCTGGCGAGTGACTTTCCAAAAATGGCGCGCGTTATGTCCTTTTAACGAAAAAGGTCCTCAGATGTCCTGCGCAGGTAAAGCGACGCATACCGGCTGAAAAATGACTCAGTCAACGGATGATTAAAGACAAATCGCGGCTCATTTGCAACGATATCAGTCCCATTCGTTAACCAGTTTTTAGTAGCACTGGGGTCAGCCATCACGGATAACCAGGCATAGTTGGGCGGGCGGGGTCACATCTGGATTGAGGCTATAGTTTAGCAAGAACGCAGGCTAGCCTGACATTTACTGACACCATAAACTTTACCCTAACCCTGTTGTCGCCGCTGGCGCCATCCCGGTGATGAAATACGCCCATGCTCGGCGTGAGCTGAGCAAAAGTTCCGCGCGGCTCTGTGTCGCCGGTATCCATGCAGGCCATCCGAGTAGAGGGCGCTCAATGCAGGACAGCTCGTGCCCATAGCCTTCTTTTCTCAGCCCTCCCCTCGCCGGTCGCTCGGAGGCTCCATTTGACGCATGATTCACTGGACTGTCCGCCGGATGACAGAGACGGCGCGAAGCCCGGCTGGGTAACCGGAGTCCCCCGCCCGCCGCCATCCATCGACCGTCCGCTGCTGCCGACGCCCCCGCCGCCTGTGCGGCCGTCGACGCTCGCGACGCGCCACCATCGCGCGCGCTCGTCGGAGAGGTGGTGCCGTAAGGCTCGACGGTCGCCCCCTCGGGTCGGGTCCGGCGTCGACCTCGATTCGGTGGACGGGCCGTCAGCGTGTCTGGCGGGCAAATGGGCCGCATTCAGGCTGGTCAAAGCATGACTGAGCGTAGCTGCCTAAGTGCGGCGGCAGGACCATGGCCGCTGTCCAGTCAGTCAGTCAGGGACCGACAGCCATTGGACAGACTCCGCCCTGCGGTAAGTCCGCCTGCCATTCGGAAAATGCTCGCGCTGCCACCCGTGCACACTTTACAAACGCCGACCACAAATACGCACACGCACGCGCCCGCGATGGAGCTCTAGCAGAGTGGACCGTCTCGCGGTGATGGCGGGAGGGGGCGCCGCCCGCCGTGCGACAGTCGTTACCGGTTGGGGCCTGCGGGCGGCCGCCCCCTGCCGCGTGCCTTAGCGCCTCTCCGCCGAGCCGCGCCGCGCCGCCGGCGCCGGCGAGTGGAATCTGATTAAGGCCGGCCACGATGAGAGACTGGCCGCGCCTCCCAGCCGGAACACTACATAAAGAGCTGCCGACGGCGGCGACCGACCGCAGGCGCGGCTGCCCGCTGCGCTCTGTTCCGGTGCGCAATATTCACATGAGCGATGTTTGCGGCGTGGCCGCCGAGGCAGGGAGAGAAGGGCGAGACCGTGCTCTGGCCTAGGTCGGCGCTGCCTTTGGAAGTGGGCGGACGTGGCTTCGCCTGCTTTGCTATCCCAACACGAGAACCGGGTCTGTTGAATTAAAACGAAGTGAAAAGGGAACTGATTACAATCTCGAATAAGTACACATAAAATCACGGTTTACAGCTGAACATTTTAAAAAGTAGTTACATATGTCCTTAGGGTACTTATACTAAATCGTAATGATAAGCGCACGGGCTACGCATCCTGTGTCCGCCTCTGTAGAGAACGCTCACAACAAACGTAACCTAGTTCAGCGCTAAAAGTGTTGTATTTCATAGGGCCACTTACATGAATGGAAAGCACAGCATGGTATTTTTTTTGTACTGGACACATCAGCTTAACTGAAACCACGTGTTTGGCTGTTCACTGTTGTACGATGCGATTGCGGCAACTTTGCAGCGCCAGCTTTTCTTAGCATTTTCTGCCGTCGCTGCTTCATCAGGCGTCCTGTCCTCTTTCCATTTGTCTTCTTGATACTGACTAGCTTCATCCATGTAAGCCGTGAGTGATCATTGTTGCCTGTCAGGCCTCCGGCGGATATTATTTGACGACTCTCCTTTTTCCTTTCCGCTCCACTTCTGATCAATGCTGACAGCTCGCTAAATATTCATCAAGCCTCATTTTTGTCACAAAACATTCAGCCGTCACACTGATTTCTATTGCACAAATGACGACTCTTTCATTCAGTATAAACCCGCTATTTTTGACAAACATTCCTGGTCCCAGAGCGAAATGTGATTTAACACATGCGGCAGAACGGTAAGCAACAGGCGCTTAAATCTTGACCCAGGTGGTGTGTGCCGCAGTATATTAAGCTGTAAATGTCTGGGCGGAATTGAGGCCTGCTTGATGTACTGTTGATTTCACGATTGATTGAAACTTAATGAAGTGAGCTGTAACAACTGATGTATGCTGTTCGTTGAGCACAGGGAATGAAAACGCAACTTAATCATCAAACATGAAAAATGGCAATACGGTATCTTCAGCCTTGTATGTAAAAAACGCATTCCAACGCATAACTCAACGTTTTTATCGCATCCAAAGCAATGCTCCAACTTGTTGAGCTAGTATCAGTAACAGGGCTCTGGAGAGATGCAATGTAAATTTGACTATGAAAAGGAATAAATGCGCCGCTTAATTCGTCAGTCCACCAAACCCTCCACTCCATGTGTGGCCGGTGTTGACAGCATATCATGAAATGCTGCAGCATTGTTGAGCGACGCTCAACGTGACACGTACAGACATCCTGGCCTGGATGTACCGCAGCCAATATTCCGCGTTGCGTCACAAATGATGCTGTCACACGCCTGGACCTGCCAGATTCCATTCGGATGCGCACGCCCCATTTCCCCTGCTCATCATTAAGCCATCAGCATAAACGGTGCTCCAGTCGGATGTGATCGATGCCGGCGGCGGTGGCAGCCGGGGCGGCGAAAACACCGTGCAGCCCGGTGACCCGTGTAGCGCGGCCACGACGGGCGGTGCCCCCTGACTGATCCCCTCCGGAACCGGCGCCTGCTGCGGTCGCCGCTCCGGCGTGGCTGCCTCTGATTACAGGCGGCCGCCTCTCTTCACCACCGCTGGACGCGGACCGCAATCTCCGCCAGCGTCTGGCGGCAGCAACCGACGTGGACCTGCCGCAGATGCCGCGGAGATCCCAGTGCGGCGGCGATGCCTGCGACCGCCCGGTCTCAGCGGCAGGACGACCGCGCGGTTCGCCTCGGGCGCCGCCAGCCACAGGTTGCAGCCGCGGACGTTACCAGCGCGCCGCGAGCCGCGAGGGCGGAGGAGGACGGCGCGGTGGGCGCCGCTCGGCAGGGGGCGGCGGCCGGCGCGTCCCGGGAGGAACGGGAGGCTCCGCCGCCGGCGCGCATCGATTTCCAGCGGGACGGCTGCGGCCGAATGGTTGCGGTGGCGGCCGCCAGGCGGCTCCGGCGGCGGCGGCGTCAGCTGACCAGCGACAGCAGACATGGCGCCCGCCGTCCAGGTGCTGGTCGGCGCGCTGGGCGGCCTGCTCGGCCTCGCATGGCGGACCTGCGCCGAGCACTCGCCGCCGCTGCTGCTGCTGCGGGAGCGCAGCGTCGCTAACGACTCGCAGGAGGTGGCAGAGCCGCGCGTGGAGGCCGCTCGCGAGACCCATATGGCGGCGGCGGCGGCGGCGGGCCCGGTGGCCGCCGCCCACCCGCTGCTCACCCTGCTGCTGGTGCTGGTCATCGGTTCGGCCAGCGTGGCCGCTGCGCTCGGTCTGCAGCGAGTTCTGCGCCGGCTCGTGCACCGCGACAGGTGGGTGAGCCGCCCGGCCGGCGTCCTCACGCGGTGAGTGGCGGCGTGGTCGGCTCCAGCTCGGCCGTCCGCCTGCCGCTGAAGCCTCCGTCGGACCCATGCCTGGAGGTGGTGTGGGACTGCTGCTTGCCAGTCTGACGTTTTGCTTCGTTTCAAAACAGGAGATTTTTCTAAAAAAAGAGCACGCTTTCGTCACGCGAGTCGAAAGGGGCCGTCAGGGCGCAAGAAAATCAATTAAAGGTTATTTTCTACAGCCAAATGTGATTTCATAGTACCATGCACAATGGTCGACATTGTTTTAGATGACAATTCGTATCCTTATTATCATTACAGGCCAGCGTGCTGCCATGGCACCTTCTTGCGTAAGCGTATGGCTGGAAACACGCGTAGTTGTCAAAAGAAGCGGATCCATATGGTGCTGTGTGCTTCGATCCGTGCTATCTCTAAGTTGTTCGTATGTGCACACAGAGATGCGAGAGTCCCATTGTTTTTATAGCATGACCGGTCTGATACATTGTCGTAAATGTGGCCCATATGTTCCCGGCATATCACTCTGGTTGGTGCTCGAGCGAGTTTTTATGACGCACAGCAAGGCGAGTGGGAACAACGTGCCGAAGTTATTATATCAGAATTGCCGTATTTCTACGTTCACCTAGTCACAAAATACCCTGCTCTCCTCTGGGTCTGCACCAACGTATATTTCTAGCTGAGACCTTCCAACGTCGCGACGATCCAACACTCTTATCCGCTATCCAGCTTACTTGCTTCATCCTGCATCCTTGCGACATCCCACTTGTCTGCATGCATCAGTCACGAGTGGGCTGAGAGGCCTCGTGGGAAGGGGGACCACGACCGGGTACCCAGCGCACATGCGCGAGTTAAGGCTCGGCGGTTGGCCCCCCAGGCGCACGCAGACCTGCCAGACTGTTGACCATTTTCCTCTTCCCATGGCCCTGAAATGATCATTTCTGGCCGAAAGGGTTGAAATCCACCCCAAAAAACTACAACCAACTCGACGATGGGACTCATGTCCTGGGAATCATGTTCTGCGCTGTTACTGTTTACCTTGCGCGCCGGCAGATGGCTGTAGTGCTGAGCGCCTGAATGGCAGGCTGTGCCGCATGGCATGGGCGAGAGAACGTCAGCCACGGCATAAATCCGCGTATATTTACATTACAGCATGAAGGGTTCGCACGTTGTAATCCAGCACGGAGAGCTGCGCCCGCGAAAAGGATTCGCCAGTTTTTCCAATGCAAGGCAAATATCGCCGTAAATTCGCACTGGTAGGCCGAGGGCCGGTCCCATATGAAATCTTGGCCTCCCAATATTGCGCCATTGCTAGGCGAATGTCTAGCCAGGAGTGGAACGTTTTGGAATCTGGAATTTGGTTCTGGAATGGAGTTTTCCATCGTCACGGAAGGGACATGGCCCGTCGTCTCTTTTTCCTGGCTCCATCAGCGAATGTCGCAAACAGATAAATTTGAGTGGATAAAGTTATACTTGTCGGAATTTGAACGGAGCGTGACTGCCGCTTTTCTTAGTCCGATGAGGAAATAAAACTTGAGGCATAACACGAATTATCATTGTAGCATAAGCGGCAGGCGTTGTGCTTTATTAGTGTTTTATGATACAGGGCACACCAGTGCTGCATGCATACGGAATTATAAGAGCAGTTTTGGCCACACAACCACGCGCGCTTTGATGAGTGCTGTGCTAGCACCCAATAAATCGAATACATTTTGTCATGTAATATGAATCATATTTTCAGGTTAGGCAGCTACCGATACTTCAGAGTCAACCAGGACGACGACGGGGAGCTGGCAGAAGTCAATGGAGAATATCAGATGGGACTGGATGACTCCAGCGAAGATGAGGTCAGCAAACTGATAGCTGCGAAAGCGGAGGAAATCAGGGTGCTTAGATAAACCAATAACATATGTTGCTTTGTATCAGTCACGTATCGTCGCTGGATGGCGATTCCATCGCTTCCTGCATTGTTAGCATTCTCACGTCCATGCATGGTCACTCGGAATGCGATGGGTGTCTGCACTTCGTTGGCTGTATTTATGTGTTGACGCGGAAGCCAGCAGCGTCGATGCTCCGGCCGCGGCGGTGCAGAATGGCGGCTGATAGCGGGGCGCCGGCTCCTGTGCTTGCAGCTGGGGCCGGCCCGGCTGCCGGTGAATACGCCGGAAGCGGCCGAGGTCCGGCGCAGCTGCGGCCGCTCGCCGCCTCCCGAGGCCAAGTCCCTCCTGATCGAGTCCTCCGATGAGGTGAGCGGGCCCGCTGACTACGTCCTCGGACGTGAGAACGGTCACATCCTCTGTCGGCGGTCGGGTCTGGTAACAGATATTTCGTCTCGGATCCTCCGATGAGGTGAGCCGGCCCACCTGACTGCGTCCTCGGACGTGAGAACGGTCACCTCCTCTGTCGGCGGTCGGGTCTGGTAACAGATATCTCGTCTCGGATTGGATCGGATCGGAGGATTGGTATCGATTCATCATAGGAGGTGACCTGATCGGGTTTTCGGATACGTCGAATTGGCTCCAGCGAGCCCAAGGGGTCCCTCCAGATAAACAAAGTGATGGCATGTGCAGGAGGCCGGCAATTCTAGAGAAGTCATTCCAATGGAGTCATCGGTTTAGGTTCGTTTGGGTATGTAAGGGAAAACCTTCCTGATACCACCCCGGATGAGGTGAACCGACCTCAGGGCATTCGGGCAGTTCGTACTGACTGGGCCCGCGAATGAGGGGGCTGGTCGTAGTGAAAGCGTACTCCTGACGGACCTCACAAGGGGCAAGCTAGCCCCAGGGATTTCGAGGAAGTGCCTCCTGATCTATTCCCCATGTTATCCAGTGAAGAACCTCCTGATACAAATTGGATAAGATGAGCCGGTCTTAGGTGATTCGGAGTCCCTCCTGGCTGAGTTCTAGAACGAAATGGGCCGACTGATAACGGCGACCCGAGAGCGTGACACGGCCTACTGTATGGCCCACGCGGTCTGGAAGTAATCACCTACGGAGAGCGACTGGAACAAATACAGGCGTCTCAGACACAAGGCTCAGCGCCTCTTAGCTAGGTGCAGTGGCCAACTTCGATGTCAGCACAGGCCCACGGACAAGACGGCCCTGTGTCTCTGCGTCAAAGCGTCTATGCTTCGGCCGGCAAAACCGACAGATGCCGAATCACAATCTCATGACAGGGCCGATTATTTTAATCGTCAGCTGGTGTCTGTCGGTCCACGCAACGCCACTGAGCCAGCGCCTGAGGGGCCCACGTATTTCATCACCTGGACCACTATGCGTTACAGCGAACGGCGTGAGGCTATCACATTCCATGAGGTCTCTGCCATCATCAGTGGCGTGTCTCCTTCTAGGGAGGCGGTGTTTGAAGGTGTATATCTATATGCAGAGCGTTAAATTTTCTCGGTTATTGGCCGTTTGTTTTTCATCTTGTTAACTCATATGCTGTAGCATGTCTCCTCCCGTCTTCTCGGAAAGTGGCATCTGCGTTCTCTCTTCACAAATCTGGTGCACGTGATACAGGTCGCAATTTTAGACCTATCCTCATTTTACCGAGGTGATCACAAATATGTGAAAAGGTTGTCTTCACGCGGTTGTCGTCCTATCTCGTTACCAACCATGTTTTATCTAGCTCACGATACAAGTACAGACCAGGCCATTCCATAAAAAACACCGTGGTAAACTCGGTCAATGGATTGCCCACTGAGTTAAGAAAAGCCATGAGGTTGTCGTCACGTCATTTGCTTTGGGCTGAGCGGCTGATACTGTCGACCATTCCGCCTTTTCATGCGAGCAACAAGACCTTCAAACCTCACCGAGTAACCGACCTTAACCTTGAAACCTCTTTTAAAAAACATTTACTCGTATTTCAGGACAATGGGCTCATCTGGCTTTCAGAAGTTCGTGGTGACCAAAGCTTTTTTGATGTTTTAAAAAAATTGGATCAGCGTTTAAGTTTGCTCTAAGCGCTGTATGCCTATAAAAAGGTTGGTCGGGATCATCTTAGATTAGTGACCTCTTTTGACCTTTATTTAGTCCAAACAAGATGCCTGCTGACAATCCTGCGATCAACAAATGGGACATGAGCGCCAAAACTTCGCTACAACACATGCCTTCTATTAAAAACCAACTTGGTTTCTACCCCGATTATATATTTATACCTGGCTTAAAGGCAATTCAGTAAGTCGTAATTCTGGATTAAACTCTCCAATTGTCCACGAAATCACTTCAAAGATGTATGGCATTGTCCAATACTCAGTTGTCGCATCAGGTTGAACCATTCTCTATTATTTCCCTTCGTTGACAGCCATGGCCTGACCTTGACTTGCCGGAGGCCAGTGAACTACAAGGTGCATCAAATTGCTCATGCCAAAAGATCAGCTATTTACTTTTCTACATTTATGCGAAGTTTGTCCGGCTATGCTAGAGTGTTTGAAAGTTATTCTGGAAAACCTTCGACGGATCAAATCTCCCCCCCCCCAACACACACACACATTGGCACATGCTACATCCCAGCAGAAAAGGCCTTGGTCAATGTCAAAACATAATTCCCTACTAATTCCTTGAGATGAAGCCAACCAAAACAATCGTCTTTGTTATCGGCACGCCCAACTTCATTAGAACGGCCGCATCCTTTCGCCTGGACCTTGCCGGTCTCACGCTATTCCTTCACCTCTGTGAAACTGCGGGGCGTAACATGGGGACAACCACATGTCCTGGGAGGATCACATCTAAAAGCTGCTGTACAACTTTATCTCTTTAATATGAGCCGCCTCTCACTGCTGTGTCTCAGCGTGCCACCCACGCATCGGTGGAGGGCGCGCTGGAGCCTCCGACTCTCCGCCTTTCCGTCACGTGCCGACTGTTGTACTGCGCTGCCTTTTGTTGAAATGGCCTGCTTCCGCCCAGTGCAGCCTTTGGTACCCCGCGTGAATTTACACTCAAACTAAACAAGACTTTGACTTCACAATTGCTCAACAAATGTGTGTATATGAGCCTAGTTCACTGTTTTTTAATCAATGCGCATGTTTGTGTAGTTCTTTGCTTTTACCATGTACTTGGTTGGGATCGATAGCAGCCCACTGCGTGGAATGATTTATAATAAGCTAAACTGAGCTTAGTTGGCTAAGTGGGCCCGAGGAGGTGCCTCCTGATAGGCCCCTGACGTGGTAAGCTGGCGGCAGGGGATCGGAGGGATCATCCCCTGGCAGGCCTCGGACGACGTGGGCGGGCCGCAGGGAATCAGGGGAACTATCTTCTGATACAACCTAGGGCGACGTGGGCTGGCCGCAGGGAATCAAGGGAGCTACCTTCTGATGCAACCTAGGGCGACGTGGGCTGGCCGCAGGAAATCAGGGGAAGGACGTTTTGACACGACTTCGGACAGCTTGGGCTGGCCGCAGGGAATCAGGGGAAACACATTTTGATACTACTTCGGACACCTTGGGCTGGCCGCAGGGGAATCAGGGGAAACACATTTTGATATTACCTCGGACGACGCGGACCGGCCGCAGCACATGTGATCTGAAAAAATTATGCCAAGAGACTGTGCGTGTGCGTGTGCGTGTGCGTGTGCGTGTGTGCGTGTGTGTGTGTGTGTGTGTGTGTGTGTGTGTGTGTGTGTGCGGCGTGTGCGGCGTGTGCGTGTGTGCGGCGTGTGCGTGTGTGCGGCGTGTGCGGCGTGTGCGTGTGCACGTGTGCGCGTGTGCGCGTGTGCGCGTGCGCGCGTGTGCGCGTGCGCGCGTGTGCGCGTGTGCGCGTGTGCGCGTGCGCGCGTGTGCGCGCGTGTGTGCGCGTGTGTGTGCGTGTGTGCGTGTGTGTGCGCGCGCGTGTGTGTGTGTGTGCGCGCGCGTGTGCGTGTGCACGTGTGTGTGTGTGTGTGTGTGCGTGTGTGCGTGTGCGCGTGTGCGCGTGTGCGCGTGTGCGCGTGTGCGCGCGTGCGCGCGTGTGTGCGCGTGTGTGCGTGTGTGCGCGCGCGCGCGCGCGCGCGTGTGTGTGTGTGTGTGTGTGTGTGTGTGTGTGTGTGTGTGTGTGTGTGTGTGTGTGTGTGTGTGTGTGTGTGTGTGTGTGTGTGTGTGTGTGTGTGTGTGTGTGTGTGTGTGTGTGTGTGTGTGTGTGTGTGTGTGTGTGTGTGTGTGTGTGTGTGTGTGTGTGTGTGTGTGTGTGTGTGTGTGTGTGTGTGTGTGTGTGTGTGTGTGTGTGTGTGTGTGTGTGTGTGTGTGTGTGTGTGTGTGTGTGTGTGTGTGTGTGTGTGTGTGTGTGTGTGTGTGTGTGTGTGTGTGTGTGTGTGTGTGTGTGTGTGTGTGTGTGTGTGTGTGTGTGTGTGTGTGTGTACTGCTGTTCTGTACATCAGAACAGAACATACAGACGTGTGTGTATACGTGACTTGACCTCAGGCGCGACGGCATGAAGAGGCGTCGGTCGTGGTATAACCAAGAGCCGGTGGGGACCGCCCGGAATACGGGGTTATGCGCGGCGGTAGCTGGATCTATCCGTTGATGTGCAAGGCCTTGGGAGAGAACAAGACACAGCCTGTTCTCTTCCGACGTGGTGTACGCCAGGCCTTATGAGCTCTTGATGGTGGGATGTTCGCAACGGATGGAGATCCCGCCATCGACGCTGATAGGGAGGGCGACAAGGGACCGGGTCGCCGGACAGGGCGGTCAGGCCGGGTCTCCAGAGTGTGCCGGCCGAGGAGACCGAGGAGTAAGTCGTGGACGCAGGTCACGCTGGGCGCTCGCTGTCTGCCAAGGGGCTCCACCGTCTCATCGCGCGCGTTGCCTCCAGGCCTCTGAAGGACGCGCCAAGGGGCGGTGCCTTGCAACGCTCACTCTGGCGGGCGGGAGGCGAGGGCGCAGAAGCGCCGGAAGCGACGCCTCCGTGCTGGACTGTGTGTTAAGGTGCTGCCTAAGCCGCGTGCGGCAGCGGAAGGCTGCGAGCGGTGGGCGTGGCCAAAGAAGTCGTGGGCCGCCCACCGTGGACGAAACGCAGAGAGCGTCTTCCGAATAGCGAGCCGTCACCCTGGAGGTCTGGCGAGAAAACGAGTCGTCGCTCAGCCTCGGGCACCTGATGTCGGTCCAGAAGCTGCGTCGGTACAGAGCTGATCAATTTAATCGGATATCTTTAAAAAGGTTTAAACGCGGCTTTATCTGGGAGCCCTGGGAGCCCCCCCCCCCCCCCCCGGCCTTAACTAACCCTCGCAGACTCCATACATTCGGCGCACCACCGTATGTGATGTGTATGTGTATGTGATAAACAAACTCGATTTGTCTTAATGAGAACTCGTGCAGGCGTGCCAGTTATAATGCCAAGGCGCGGGATAAAACAAGGGGGGGGGGGGTCCCATCCGTGTGTCCGCCAAGAATGAGTGGGGTGGCGTGGCGCCAGTGGATGTGTATGCTTGGAGTGAGTGCGGTTGTGCGCCGAATGCATGGAGTCTGCGAGGGTTAGTTAAGGCTGGGGGGGGGGCTCCCAGGGCTGTTATCCAGTGAGCCCTTGCAAATGTATTCGCCGGTTACGTGGGATCCCTTCCAATTTGGGCGCATTATCAACGCATGCGGTTTTGTTTTTGCCCCGTTCAAATATTACCATCATCTAAGAAGTGGAGGTGGGTTACCGTGGTGTACCACAAGAACCAGGCACAAGTATGTCTCTCGCCAGTTCCTATGTACAGCACGGCACACAGCCATATACAGGGAGACAGCCGTTCATGGTGCCTGACCGGACCTACCATCCAGCCAATGTCCCGGTCACCCGCTTCATCCCATCTCTGTGGCTCACATGCGTATGTGTTGATATCGGGTGTACCGGAGTCACAACGTGCCGAGCCGTGCGCTAGCGTCAACTGGCTCGTATGCTGACCAATGACTTCCTCAGTATAAATTTGCTCTTGTGGGAAGACGTAATGGCGGCAGCCGGCGACGCACAGCCAGCTGGGGTCTGGCAGCAGCGCAGAGCACCCACCCACCGCAGTTTCCCTCATCACAGTCCCCCCCCCCCCCCCCCCCACACACACACGTGCATATTGATTATTGAAAGGTTGTTGATGATAAATCGTATGTGAATGTTCAGCACTTGACTTTTCGTAAATTAGGCAAACTGATGTCTGTCAGATGGCATTTTAAGGTTGACAGTGCATTTCTGGACGCAAGCTCTATACTGAAAAAGGAAAATCTCTCTCCGTGAAATAAAGAGATTCAGACCATGTGATACATGGCGTTTGGTACCATACATACAGGTGGGACGGATTCATCGAGTGGTGAATCCGTCCCACCTGGTTTTGTAGCATCGCAACTGACCTAGTTTTTTTCTGTTGCAGGAACTGATCCAGTGAATCACCCCGTCAGCCATTTCATATGTAAACCTTGCACAGCACGCTCACGTCTCCAGCGGAGACAGTGGCATGTCACGCGCCATGTTTGTCATGTGTACAGCCTTCGCGAAATGCATGAGATCAGCGAGTGAAAGCTCTTGTTTTGTAGAGATTTGGTTTAAGTTTTATCGTGAACAACTTTTGCGTGCGGAGTGTGAGTTATTTGGCATGTGTGTACCTAAGCATATTCCTCGGGCCGAGCTCCTTTGCCTAGGGCCTGAGCACTCTGTGAAATGACCATGGTTAACGAATGACAGGACATTGTCATGCCATATGTAGGCATTCTGCCATGGTTAGGAGCTTCCGGGCGAAAACTTGTATAGACTTCATTGCTGACCAAAGTTCATTATGCTTCTCGCAAAGCTTGTGCTTGAATCCGAGATGGCTCATCGGTGGCTCCGTCATCAGCCCTGAGGCAGGGATAGACGGCGGGGGAAAGGATGAATTCGCGGAGAAAATAACGTCAACATGATGGCGTTGCACAAGAAGAAAAATCTGAAAAATGGCTTGGTCTTGGTCAACTCTGCACCCAGTAATTTATTCAGAATTTATATATTTGCGGTAGAACCAGACACAAGTATGTCTCTCGCCAGTTCCTATGTACATATTCATCAATGCCTGCATGTAAAGAAAAGGACTTTTTAAGGAGAGAACTGGGCGATGCCGCCATATTTTGCTACGCATGCGCTATAAGCCTGCATGAGAAACCCACGTAGGATTTACTAATTCCCTAACGTTACACTTCTACACTACATACTGTGAGTACATGATCCCTCATACTTTCATTTGGCCGATGACCACGTGGTCCTTTACGCAGCGAAAACGCACGGGCACGCTCAATGTGCAAGGTCATAAGTGACAGCGTGCCGCCCACACGTGCCGCAGGTGGGAGGCAGCATGTCCCCTCTATCGTGTGCCCTTCCATCAGGAAAATACGGATACTTTTCGTACCATATTTTTCATTTCATATCAAACATTTCGGCGTTTAAAAGGCCAAAACTGCGCAAGGTGAAGCACCATGCGTATCCAACAGTTCCAGCGCAGCATTCCTGCAGGAGAGCACATCTGGGCCGCACCCGGCGACCGAGCGTGTTCTGAGGCGGTAGCCGCGTGGCTGCGGCCAAGATTACCTCACTCACCGATGTATGATATCAATGTTACATTATCACGAAGTTATGTTGCACCAATGTACACGCCCCGCCCTGCCCAGCCTCGCCAGTGCAAGTTGTGTGTGCGCGTGTGTTTGTGACGCAGTGTTCATGCCGGTCCAGCTGTTTTTCAATATACTCAGGTACCCGATACGGTATCCAGGGTCGACCTTGTTCTAACACCGAAATATACCGTCTCTGAGAAGGAAAAACGCACGCGTCGCCTCCCGGCCAAGTCAAATGCCTCGGGGAAATAGGCCTTAAAATGACAGATGCGACACACGCTTTTCTTTGAGACAACAGAAGACAAGCGACATCGACACCGCAAACTGACTGAGACAGTTATGAACAGGACCCACGTCATTCGGAGTCAACACTCGATAACCAAGTGCACCAGGGACATAAAATCACCATGCCTCGCGGAAAACTGCGAGTCCCGACTTCCTCAGGTTAGTTTATATCGCAAACGCATTTGTAGCTGCACGGGCCAAGGAGGCCACCTTTCTTTCTCATTATCGCTTCGTACTACGTCCCACATCTACGCGGTGGAGTATGCCGGAGTAGGGTGGGCGGTGGAGTAGAGCGGGTGTTTGTGTATGGCGGCGGTGGAGCAGAATGGCGGTGGAGTAGGGCGGCGGTGAAGCAGGTGGAGGCGCGGAAGGTGAAGGTGGAGTAAGGCGGCGGTGGATTAGGGCAGCCGTGGGGTAGGGCGGCGGCGGAGTAGGGCAGAGATGGAGTAGGACAGCGGTAGAGTATAACAGCGGTGAAATAGGGGCATTGGAGCAGGGCGGAGGGTAAGTAGTCGCTCCACCTATTTCCGAGCCGCTGGTCATCTTATGCTAGTGCTGTGCTGTCCGCGCAGCCCTCAATACCAGCGATGTCAAATCACCAGGCCAGCTTCCAAGGAGCCAACGACACGATCACAAAGACAGGCCAATTCAGCCGACGACGCGGAGTGATTGCCAACCTGTACCTCAGGCCTTAGCGGCAATAGAATCAATCACAGTACGTGTTGGTGAACCTTGCCGTCGTTACAGAGCGCACACGGAGACGCCCTCCTGTCAAACCTCTTCATGGCCACGGCTTTTTCTTATTACAAAGACACGATCAGGCCCCGCGTGTTTCCGTCGGTAGGCCTGAGCCGTCCTCACAGCACATGTCAGCAGTCTCAGGCGGTGGGGGTCAGCTCTCTCCGGTACCTGGAGGTGGGGGTGTCAGCTCCCTCAGGCACCTGGAGATGGGGCGTCAGCCCTCTCAGGTACTTGGAGGTGGGGTGTCAGCTCTCTCCGGTACCTAGCGGTGGGGCGCCAGCTCTCTCAGGTACCTGGAGCTGGGGCGTCAGCTCTCATGCACCTGATGGTGGGGTGTCATCCTCTCAGGCACCTGGTGGCGGGGCGTCAATCCTCTCAGGTACCTGGAGGTGGGGCGTCAACTCCCTCAGGTATCTGAAGGTGGGGCGTCAGCTCTCTCGGGTGTGGCGTCAGCTCTCTTAGGTGGGGCGTCAGCTCTCTTCGGTACCTGGCAGTGGGGTGTCAGTTCTCTCAGGCACCTGGCGGTGGGGCGTCAGTCCTCTCAGGTACCTGGAGGTGGGGCGTCAGCTCCCACAGGTACCTGATGGTGGGGCGTCAGCTCTCTCAGGTACCTGGCAGTGGGGCGTTAGCTCTCTCAGGTACCTGGCAGTGGGGCGTTAGCTCTCTCAGGTACCTGGCAGTGGGGCGTCAGCTCTCTCAGGCACCTGGCGGTGGGATGTCAGCTCTCCCACCAACAGCTGCAGGCCGGGCCTGGCCGTCTGGCGGGGCCGTCGCCGGCTGCGGTCTTCTGGCGCTTTGACCGGCGGCTGCGCGCTGCAGGGAGCGCAGCCACCCGGCCGCGCTCTGATGTAGGCGGGCGGGCCGCGCAACGCGCCACACTCAGGGCGTGGTGACCGAAGACCGGCCCCGGAGAGCCCCAGCAGTGTTATCGCGGCGAGCCGTGTGACAGGTGGCGATGCTTCTGACCACGATAGAGGAGCGCGAGACTTTGTCACAGGCATTTGACTATTTCTATCCTTCACCAAAGGAGACATAATGAGTATGTTCGACCAATGGCATACGTCTTCGCACATCTACGACTTATTCGGGCTTGGTCAGCCACTGCGAAAATGTGCGACAATGTTCGTTACAGAAACGAATAAGTACCCATATGAACTAACATACATTTAAACGAATACGCGTGTACATGCACCTGCCCATCATGTCAAAAGTACGCTAATTTCTAACTGGCTAATGCGCTCAGGACCGTCCAGTTAGCAAATCTCCATACTCTCCCCATGATTCGCTGTCAAACGCGGAATGGATTCATACGCCAACATACCTTGCAGCACGCTTACACTTCGGCAGCGTGAAAGTTCACAAAACAAGCAGCGAGGCATCGCCAGCATTTATTATTCAAAATTTCAGCACGGGTAAAGCAAAGGTAACTAATTCTCATAAAACGTTGTCATTACTCCCGCAAGCACAAAAAATGTCCGCGGTAGTGGTACACTTACAAAACTTCAATCCCAACCGTGTGGGAAAGCACACCTCTGAGGCGAGGGAGTCACAACAGCGTCAACAAACTTTGCCCCATTCCAGCTTGGATAGAGGTAATCGCAATGGGAGCAAGTGGGAGTAGAAAACTAAACTGTACGACTCGTCAACACCACCGGGGCCGGAAGCGCCACCTACACAACCGAGACGATCTCGCTATACAGGTCGGGACTGAGGATGTCACCGAGACAACCGAGCACCGAGTCGGGGCACAGCGGCGGCGTCTTCCCGGCCCGCGTCCGCTCGCGCCTCCGCTTGTGTACCATCTTCATGTGCATCGAGTAGTTGAACCTGACCAGGAAGGACTTGCCGCACACGTCGCACGCCAGCCCGTCGCCGGCCGTCGGGCTGGCGCCCTGCCGGCTCGGCAGCGTCTCGGCGTCCGGGGCCGCTGCGTCCGTCGGCGGCGGCGGCGGCGGCGGGGGCGGCGGTGGCGGCGGCGGCGGCGGCGGCGTCGCTGGAGGCTCCGGTCCGCCGCACTCGTGGCTGTGGACCATCTCGGGCGTGGCCACGGGCGCGCGGCAGCGGCTGCAGAGCATTAAGCCATGCGCGCTGGCGCGGTGACGCTCCAGCTTGGCGGGCGTGTCGAAGGCGCGCAGGCAGCGACTGCACGGGAAGCGTGGCGGCTCGTGACCCAGCCGATGCCGGTACAGCGCCGACGCGCTCTCCATCACCAGGCCGCAGACGTCGCAGCCGCGGTAGCCGGTGCGGTGCAGCCGCAGGTGCAGCGGCATCAGCACGCGCGCGATGAACTTGCGGCAGACGCGGCAGCGGGCGGCGTCGGAGCGGTACCAGCGCTGAGGCCGCAGCTCAGGCGGTCGCGGCGGCGGGCTGCGGTCGCCGCCAGCCGCCGGCTCGGGCAGAAGCCGCGGCGGCTCGGCGCTACCCGAGTACGTGTCGGCCAGGTCCAGCACACCGTCCACCTCCACCATCTCGCCGAAGTCGAGCAGGCGGCGGCGCGGCGGCCGGGCACGCCGCGCCCCGCTCGTCGCTGCCTCATCGCCGGAAGAGTCCGCAGCTGGCGCCGGATCGCCCAGACGCGACACGAAGCTGCGTCGCAGCAGGTGCGAGCCCGGCTTGCGCAACACCTTCATGCGCCGCGCCGGTGGCAGCACTAACGGCTGCCGCTCGGCCGCCAGCGACGCCAGCAGGGTCGGGGCCTTGGACACAACCGGCGACTCAGTGGGGGCCAAGTTCTCCGGCACTTCCTCGGGCGCCACCTTCCTCTTCCTCAGCCGCTGTCGCATCGTGCGACTGATTCTCGGCGGCGTGGGAGGATCATTCACATGCCGGAGACATAGCTGCGACAGGAAGCTGCCCTTGAAGCGGTCGCGCTCCATGTCCGGCATCAACGTCACGTACGTCGGCAGCGCGGTGGGCAGGCCGCCGCGCTGCCCGCCGTCGCCGGCGGGACCCGGGGGCTCCTCCGGCCCGTGTCCGCCGGCCGCACCCGCGGGCTCCTCCGGCTCACGCCCGTCGGCCAGCGAGGAGCAAGCGGCGGCCGCCGCCGTCGCCAGCTCGCGCAGCCGCAGCAGCGCCGCGTCGGCCGCGACCGGTTCGTCCTCGCGCTCCTCGGCCGCGATGGCGGACAGCTGCCGCAGCCAACAGCGGCGCGCGGCGAAGCAGGCGCACGCAGCGAAGCCGGTGAAATCCGGCGCCCCGGCCGCGCCGGCGCCGTCCGCCGGCGGTGGGCCCGCCACGGCGTCCGCTGACGTCCCCGGAGCAGGCTCCAGCGGCGCCGCGACGTGATCACCCGACCCCGCATCGCGCGCCGTCCGAGAAGGCGCAGGCTGTCCGCCGGGATCGTCACAGCTCGGCACACAGACAGCGGGGCTCGATCCCGGCAGGGCCAACGATAGGTTAGTTGGGCAGGTCAGCTGGTTAGCAGTCGTATTTAATGTGCCGTTGCTGGTGCACGACATCTTCTCGACATAACGTCCTCCTGGCTTCTGCGCCGACCTCCCGGGTCCAGGCCCGGCCATAGCTTTTGATGACCGCAATTTGGTCGTTAGCTTCTGGGCCGGTTTCCGCCTCCTCGGCACCGAAGCTGGCCGCGGCCGGTGCAGGACGGGAGAAGTGGACGACGGCGGGGAGATGACGCCGGCACTGCCGCCTGCCGGCGCAGTTGGTCCCAACCCGGGCACAGGGCAGCGCTCCGGACCGGCGTCCTCACCAACGTCGTTCTCCACCACCCAGATCACACCACCCGCCTCGGCCACCACGCCCGACACATCGTCCACCACCTCGATCACGTCCTCACCCGCCGACAGCAGGACGCCGTCCAGCTCACAGCGCGCGGCCGCCCCCGCAGGCCGGCGACCGGCCGCCGACTCGTCCTCGTCCGGCGCCGCCGTGGCTGCCGCCTCCTCCTCAGACATCTGCGACGAGCAGTCCGTGAAAATATCAATCAGCGGCGACCCGACGCCGTCCGAGTGCTCCTCCCAGAGCTCGGCGAGCACGCCGTTGGGGATGTCCGGCGGCCGCGAGCGCTCCGGCTCGGTGGCGCCGTCCGCCGGCTGGCCGCCGCTCCGACGCGAGCGCAGCATACTTCCCAGCGGCAGCGGTGCCGTGCAGGGCAGACCAGGCGACACTGATGACGCCCGGTGAGCAGGGGCCAGGCGCCGTCAGCAGAGGCTACCTGCCAATGGAAAGGTACGTTAGGAATGCAGGGAAGATACACCATCGAGCTATATTACGTAAAGTTGTTTTTTTTTTTGCAAAGTGTTAATTACCATTAAATACAACCAGACAAGCAAAAACATTTTCGCACATCTCGCACATCTCGCATTTCGCACATCGCAGAATGTTTCTTTGCCCACTCATCCAGCATTTTGTGCAATATGCAAGAACCTGGTTGAAGGTAAGACATCAACAATGGTCTTAGATGACAGGAAAAGTTCGAGATACATTTAAGACTACCCAACACCACAGGCTGGTATTACGTACTAACTTCCAACACCACAGGCTGGCATTACATACATAACTCCCACAACTCACGACTAGGTCATTATAGAGCAATAAAGGGACCCTTAAGGGCAATGTGTGACCATATATCTTAAATGAGGGTAGTTCCCATTACCTACCAAGGAGATGTAGCTGTCAAAGCTGACAAACCCAAATATCACTGGAATTGCGAGTGAAACCACTTTATTGATGAAAGGTTGCATCGCTCCATTTCTCAGAGCAGCACTTCAGCCAAATATGTGATGTGTTGACTCACATGGGACTCACATGGGGACCCATGGGAAATTTGTAGGTGATGTTCACAAAGCTCTAGATTGAAGGTACATGGGAGTGACACATTTGTAAAATTCACCATGCTTCAATAATGTTCACTTATCTGCTATAGCACAGTGGCATTGTGTCTGTAATGCTCATTTGATAATCATATAATCCATGATAATATGAACCATGATAATCATAGTCAATCTGGACCTTGAAGGGAAGAAGTGAGCAATACAAACATTATTAGGTTGCCAATTAAGTGTGCACTATAGGCTGATGTGCACTAAAGATGTGCACTGCAGGTCAAATTGTCAAAAAGGTTGACAGAAGTGGTAATAAAAGCCTCAAAATAAGGGGCAGCTACCTCCAGGGAGGAGATTGAAAAGGTCTCTCAAGGGCCTCAAGGCATGAACTGTCAGCTAGGATGCTCCTTTCATGAAAAGGCACTGGCTACATCTTATGCGTTACTGTAAAGGACTGCTAAGGATGGCCGTAATCTCAAACAATTAACTTGTTTCTTTCAGAACATCAACCAAACTTGTGCGAGTCATGGCAACCATATGTCTATATAAAAAATTAAGTGCAACTTTAGTCATAATGAAGGGAAGCTTCCATGCTTATATTGTGTCATGCACCGCCACACAACTACTACGTCATGAGACAATTCCTTTAATATTTCAAGTAAACTTGTTGCATTTTACCCTGCAGTATCAATCCACATGCACCAGACCGCACGGGATATAACCCCAATGACTGAAGGAAATTGTTGAGTTGAGGAAATGACAAGTTCAGGAAAGTCATCAAATGAGACTTTCCTCAACATACAAATGCTATTTACAATCCACCTCACACAACCATCCCATTTGAAACATGCCATATGGATTCCTAGTTGGTGCAAGAAGCATAGACAAAACTACTGAGCTCTTCTGAAATGGATATCATCACTGTCCTCCAGGAACAGTCTCAGAACCAGGCCCCTTAACATGCACAGAACACTGAGAGGACCGTGACAGTCCAGTACTAGGCTTTCAGCTACCTTAAATTTTTGTGGGCAGGTTTTTAGAGACCAAATACCACTGTGACACTGCCACACCTGTTTCAGCTTGGCTCCCTCAGCTAATAATCAACTGGCTGTCAACAACAAGTCATGAGAGTAGAGCTTCTGGGACACACATTTACTGTTTGCATCTATGCTTGATACCAATTTGTATGTGTGAAAATCTGTGGCCTTCAGTAAAGCAAAATTCAGTGCTTAAATGGCAGGAAATATTCCACTGGGTCTTTCCCCCTATGCAAAATACTGTGACAAAATTAGACTTTTCCAAACTTACTATTCACCACTTCACAGGGCTCATCAATAGCGCCATACTAAAACTTTACCTACTGCAATACCCTCCAGAACTACATGAGCTGGCCAAAATAATTAGGCTTCAAACAGACTGTGTTCTTCTTTGCACTGACGACTCTTGAGAACCACGACAACGAGGAACACCTTGTGCTTGTTTGTTTGAACCAGTGTGACAAGGTTGTTGTGGAAGCCAAGGGTGCCAATTGCATTCTTTTGTGAGCCTGACCATCTCAATGCTGAGTTGGGCCCCAATGATAGCTTGCTCTCACTTCTTCACAATGTTTTTGCTTGCACGTTACAAAAAAGAAACTACTTAATTGTTCACAAACTACCATCTTTGACTCTATCTGGGACATGCTGAAAAACCTTCTCTGGGACCTAACCATCCACCTTTGAATGCAATACAATATGAAGTATATATATATATATATATATATATATATATATATATATATATATATATATATATATATATATATATATATAGCCACAAAGTTCACTATGTTCTAGCAGGCATGCCTTGTTCTGGAGAGCTTAACATGCTAACATGTTGAGCTTTGTTGTGGATTTCTTGAATTTCTTGTAGTTTGAGACTGTGGTCAACTGTACAATGTAGAACTGATAAAGATTAACAGTCTCAGTGAGGGTCTGCTTTCAATTAATAATCATTGTAAAAAGTCAGTAGGTTAACAGCAGGGTGGTAACAGTCTTGGCAAATTAGTGATGGGTCTCCCCCTTGCACTCCCTTCTCAAACACTTCATTATTTTTTATTATTCAATTACTTATAATTTTATTTAACTATTTTGATAAAGTTTGTGACTAGGGTGCTGCAAAACATTGAACCCAAAAGCAATATAATCCTGGATATGCAAACTGTCTGCTGATATGCACCTCCTGTGTGTGCCATGTCTAGCTGTGGAATTAACACAATATAATAATATATCCACATAATAGCAGCATATATGACTAACAGGTTGAAATAAAACAGGTTGATGATGTGTGACTTGTTACTCTGCTCATCATTTTTTCATATATTATGCTTGGTTTGCAGTTATTTTTGGCTGCTACATATTTTTCAAGCCCAGTGAGTACCAGCAACTCAAATGCTCAAATACTGGCTCTTTTCATCTCGCCTTTGCACATAACACCATAGACTATGGTGGTCTTATTGTGGAAAGATCATTTGGTGCACTGGACCACTTGCATTACTGCTATAAGTGTCACTAGTCACTTTTGACATCGGGTTTGTAATAAGGCCAAAACTGCCAAATTATTGTGGTGCAAAGCAGAAGCACATGGGAAAAGCTATGCTGATCAAATGAGCATCACATGATGGAACTTTCTGCATATTTTGAAAGCAAACTTTGGCAAGCATAATCCCTCTATCTTAGTTTGTGCTCATGTTTTAAAAATCCCTCTAGCTTGATCATCAAGCTTAGTCCATGCATCTTTGACATTTCAAATTGATTACATTACCAGCCATTTTATCTTAGTTGGCCATAATGCTTAAATACTGTAAAAGCAAACAGAATGTCTATAAGATACACCTTTCACACAAGACAGTGCCACACAAATCATGTGGTATAGTGAGCAATCTGTGGGCAAAATAATACATGCTAGACCTGGAAGGAAGCCTGATAGCAAAACACCTTAGCCCAATTACAGAAGCAAAAGCAAGAAGCATGATTTCCGCAGTTAGGTATGACCTGCATCATTGTACTGGTGCATAGGTAACATCTTCATTCTAATGGCAGTTTATCACAAGCTCCAAGATCACTATGGTAATGATCAAGATATCTCAGTCAGTGTCACATTTATGAAGTATGGAGTGTTTTTATAATTGTACAAAATGTGTAAGTGGTGGCTATCACAGCAACAATTTTAAGAGTGTCTATTGAATATGAAGGACACAAATGAAAAAGAAACTTTTATAAGTTCTGAGAATTTGAGAGTAAAAAATGATGAATGACTTTTCTAATACATGCCAAAAGGCAATATCTGGTATGCTAGGCAGGAACACAGCAACCTTGTTGGGCCATGCGGCTCATTGGTATACTTGAGCTTGATTAGTCTAAAGACTTCATGGCCAGAACCAAAACAAATATAACAGCCTGAAAAAGATGAACAATGCTATATTTGCATGCTTGGTCTATGGCGCTGGGCCATCATCAGTGATCAAGGATGATGACATTAATGCAAGCAAAACACTGTTTAAAACCAGATTGAATCTTTTGTCTACACTACAAGCACACAATGTTCAAATTGTGGCAGATGTAGCTAAGCGAAGCATGTCATTGACTGATTTCATAGTGGCTTTACTGACTTTCATCAAATTTGCCAGTATTTTAGAAATTTGTCATGTTTAGATGCTCACTCCAATGGCTTTCAAATACCAAATTGTCTCAGTATTGTGTGCTTGCCAAGCAAGGACAATCTTGACATGCTTGAACCCCATGATACAGAAAAGTTGGGTGCTATTATCACTAAGGGTGTCTGACAAACATAGGATGAAAAGACTGAAATTGACCGCATTCCTTTCATGATCCAGCACCACACAGACGTGCCTTTCGGAAGAGGCAATGCTAGACAAAACACACCCTCAAAATATCACTCAACATTTATCATCCACAATGTATATGTTTATCACACCTTGCATAAGCATCTACCGCCCAAATCATCCAACCCAGCCACCCAAAACAGACAGGATAAACACCTATTCGCACCCCATCTGTCAAATCTGAATGTAGTGGGTTAAATCATGGCAAAAACACTCACCAGTGGCCAACACCACACCCAACAACCTTCTTTCCTAGATTGAATGATCAGAATACCACACCATCTCAGTATTAATGCTTCTTGAATTTCTTTCAAACTGCTCACCAATATTCTTACATGCCTAACAAAATGGCACGCATCCACAGAAACCACAACGCAACCCTACCCACGCAGCCGCAATACGGGTGTCCCGCTTGCCGACATACAGAAATACGCGAGCAAGCAAGGGGACCAATCAAGGGAGCTCCCCGCTCCTCCAAAACATGGAGATTCCAGATGACCACACAACCGTTGCACCACACGCCCCACCGCACCCGCACCACCTACCCGACCACAAACACGAAGCAGCACTTGTAGACAAGTCCCAGTGCTCCGAGCGTTTGCCGTAGGTTGTGCTGCCATCTACCAGCGAGACCACGAGGCCTGGGCACACGAGTGAAAGTGAAGGTGGCGCAATGCCAATAGTTTTCGTTGTAATGTACTACACGCAAGGTGCGTGGTATGCTTAAAAATTATCCAACGGCAATTTAAAAATAAACTATCCAAAGTTGCTTGATATTGAGACTGCACATGTATGCTTTTTCAGAAGCCTGTTGTCTATTTCACATGCGGGCCAATTTAGAAAGCCCGCCACACGTTGGAATCGAGCGTTGCCCACATCTTCAGTTTCTCCTTCCTTTCGGCACGCAGGCGCGCGGGACGCTTATTACCAATTATGACAGCAACATTCACTTTTACCTCGACAAGCAACCACATTTCAATATGTTCCATGCCACGTAATGCATCTAGAGGTCATACCCATTGACTTAAGCATCCACAAAGCCGACTTAAGGGCGGCATTGAAAGGGTACGCAGCCAAGCGGGATACGGGAACCCTGATGCCTGGGTCACTTACACTGTTTGGGACGGTTTGCAATAGATATTGAAACTTTTTGCAGGAATTGAGTCCGCATAAGTTCGAACAAAAATCGACAAACTTTGCACTTTCCCGGTTATAAACTTTGCCCGTGTGTCTGGGTTAGGGAGACCCGAAATATCCAAATCGGCAACCATGCATTATGTCAAATTGCAGGCAGATTGCAATCAGTCAAATTGCAGGTGCATCAATGAAGCTGGATTTCAACTAAACTGAAGGGAGCTATCAGAACCTGAGAAGGTAGTGGTCTGTGCAATACCTAGTGTATGTATAGTGTTTGTGCAATATCTAGTGTAGTGATATAACCGATACTGTCCGTCTGGCGCTGTCTGGAGGTTGATGGGAAAAAACAGCATGGGCAATAGCTACCAAGATAAACCAGTATTGACTTGACATGCAATGGTCTCAAAGGCATTTACTGCATTATGTCATGCACATGTGTATCAAGTTGAAATGAAAATAGACACATGCTATGATGCAGGTCGCGAGTTTTACCAGTGCAACACAAAGTGTGTATGCTTTTTCATAGCCAATATTACTACCAAAGGATAGATTTTTAAAGCTGTGTTGAGGTAGCATGGTACTGTTTTCTCAAAAGTGAGATGGAGAATGAATCACAGCACTAACTCACCCCGAGCAAGGCTGAGAATGTGTAGGTTCCCAGTGCACATCATTCTTGAAATCTACTGATTTAAGCACAGTACTCTGTGCACACAGTATAGTACACAGTCATTTGTATTCACATTTTGATGATGATGAGCTCTGACAATTCTGAAAACAGAGAGACCCAATATATGTAAAGAGACCCAATACATGCAATATTACGCTGCGCATTTACCCACACTGACAGCAGTCACACACGTGTAGTCAACGCTATTCCCTCCACGCCTTCCTGAACCCATCGTCGTTCCGGCCAAGGGGTTCAACGTGGTTTGCAACCCCCCCCCCCCCCCCCACCACCGCGCGAGTCCAGATCGCCGAGCACGGAGGCCGGTCGGTCACGAGGCGTCCATGGGACTGTCGGCCGCGCTGCAGTCGGCGCCTTCCTCCGGCTGCTCCTCATCCAGCATCTGCTGCAGCTGGTGGATGGACGTCACCAGCACGTGAAACTGCTTGCGGCGCATCTCCAGCTTGGCGTCGAGTCCATCCTGGCAGGCCTGCGCGCGAGACAAGGCCCACGTCCGTCAGCTGGGCGGAGCGGACGCCGACAGCAGCGGATGCTCCACAGGACCGCCTGATCGCCACAGCTCGCCGCTCACCGTCAGCCGCCCGTGCAGCCGGTCAAACACGTTACGTTACTTTTCCGTAACGAAACGTGTTCAGTTGTTCTTAACAATGGCAACTTGCCAATGGTAAACGCTGCCAGCGAAGAATCATAAGACGAAGACCACAACACGAATATTAAGTTTCCCAATCAAACCGATGCATGCACACCTCGACTGGGTTTCGCTGGGCTCGTCAGCTCACTGGCCGTGCGTTCGTGTGTAATGCAGGGCCGACTACCATGCCACAGGAGCCACACTGAAACTTCACCTGCATCGACTGGAGCTCGGCCTTCAGCTCGGCCAGGCGCGCCTCCGTCTCCTTTCTGTCCGGCTGCTGATTGATGACTTTGGCGAGTGCGTCGTACTCCATCCGATTCCGACGTATCTGCACAAAAATTACCAGAAACAGCTCGAACAGGTACAAAAAATCCAAGATTACATGACTGACTAACGTTTCGGAACGGAGCAAGAGCATGCGCGCCACTCAAACACGCCATTATCAGTTATGTTCTATATGCCAATTAGTCGCAAAGTTTCAAAGAATCTATTACGGCGATACCACCCGTGCCTTTGTCTATCTTGTCCACATATTGAGCACATGTACACAAGACGTTACCGAAACTTTTTGTTCAGGTATGAATTGCACGACTAACGGAAATATCAAACGTGTGCTGACTATGAAGACTGTACCTGTTTGGCTTTGTTTAGCTCCTCCTTCGCCTGAACTATTTCAGCTTTCACCAACTCTGTGCCTGAGTCGATCTGCTTGTAAAGTGTCTCATAGTTTTCCAGCTCAATGGCATTCATCTTGCATCCTTGTTGTGATTTAGCGATGGAGAACTCACACTGGCTCAGCTGGGACATCAGTCGCTCATAAGTAAGGGACCTGAAACCAGGGAGACACCCTGTACCATACACAATATATACATGCATACATGTACATGTGTGTGTCAACACCAAACCATGGGAAATGGCATGTGACAAGGGATGTGCTTAAAATCTGTTAAAGAGAAGCAAACCGTCCGCACTGTTTCACGAGCACACACCAGCAGGTGATGGCCACTGGCATTGCCACCACAACAAAAGAAGAAAACATAAGCCTGGCATGTCTGCTTCTTCTGTTCATATGAAACTTTTAGGACATCAGTAATTTCCACATGTTGTTTAAAGTCAACCCTATAAAGCCTTTTGCTTGGCAAAATTGGGTTCAACTATCAACATTCCCCGACACTAGTTTAAAGACTGGTGGCAGCATACCTAGGACTGTCATGATCATGAGAAGTAGATTCAGGCACAAAAGAACGGCCAGCGGTGTCTGAAGTGGCTTGAGACTAGTAACAAAAGCAGTGGCAGTATACCAAATGCTGGACAAAATAATGGAAAGAAGATTCAAGCACTTAAGACTGACCCACAGTGTACAAAGTGAGGAAAAAATAATGGGCAGAGCACACACCCTTCATCTCCTGATGCATCATCAGACATTGCCCACTTTGTGAGGTTCTTCAGAAACATGTTCAGCCGTCGGTCATCTCCCGTTCCGTCGCCGTCGATCATCAGCCGACGACGGATCACTTCCTCTGTCGGGCAGACCCAGTCAATCACCCAAGAACACAGATAGCTGCATAGATGCCTCAAAATACTGCAATGCCAAAAGAGCTCACCTAAAAACCACGCCATGATGGGGTAAACACAAACTTGGAAACATTTCCACTTAACGTGGGCAGTAGAGCATATTGGTAAGTTAGCAACACTGACACATGCCAATGCTCATCTGTCAATCATAATTCAAGATTGGAGACATCACACCAGGCAACATGTGAAGCCACATGTCATAATTTTGACCAGCAGCCATATGAAGAGACTTTAAGCACCTCTTATCATGCATGGGCACAAGGTCAGGCTTCTGATATCCAAGCTGATCCTTCATTTTTCAGTTGATGGGACCTTTCACAAATCATAAATGTTTTCCAATTCCCCATGATCAGTCATACTGTATGGTCATCTGATACCATAGAAGGAAATAAAATCATGTCAACTAATGTAAAGTTATTTTATAAAACAAAGGATGATTGTGAAACATTTAGCACTTTGCAGCATGGCTCCACATTTAAAATAAAATTAAACAACAGTTCATGCATATTTACAAGTCCTATCTGGTGTCACATGGCTCATTGTTATGCCAGGCTCCATTCTTGAGGTAATGTAGTAGAAACTGCACACAAGGCATATTTGTTTGACTTCACATTAACATGTCAAAGGTCACATCACTGGTGAGTTACTGCCCATGCATCACCCACCATACAAAGTGACATAATATGAATATCCATGCTGTCAAAGTACCCTTAGCTGGTACAGTAGACAGTGACTTAAACTAACTTATATTGTCATATGGTTTTACCCATCACACCTAAAGGTGATGCTAAAAAACTAAATGCTAAATCTATGCTAATCTTGCAAAGATGCTACTACTACATCTAGATGCTAAATCTTGCAAAGTCCAGACAACCTAAAATAGGTCATCACATGCTATGCAATGCTGTTTTCAACTATCCCTAGTATCTTGCATGTATGGCTATACAGCTAGCTGGTGAGGGCCTGATGCCTGAGACCTCATATACAAAGGTACATATGATGCCAATCTGGTGAGGACTGGACTGTTTTCTATAGACAAATATTGTTATGGTCTCAGCCTCTAGCTATCAATAAGTTGTTAAGCAGGAAATGACCTACAGGATATAGCTGTCTAGGAGACTACTTTGACCTTGGCATATACCACTATAAGAAGACCCACATGGAAGACAAACCACCACAATTGCAGGGGCCTAACAGAGGCCTCTGTTGCCTGTGTGCATGTAGGCCAGGCTGCAAACATACACATGCTAAACAATGTTTCAAGGAATTCTAATGTTAAAAACACTATATATTTCCACAATACTTTTTCAATCCTAAAAAAAATAAAATTCAAGGCAATCTTGCCTGACCTGAGTCCAGCACATGCGAGCATAATGTTCAAACTACTGATGCTATATAGGCATCTGAAGCAGCAGGTGAATATTTTGCAGACTAGCCTGCACCCAACTCAACAGTATATAATGGTTAAAAACCACATTATCCCACAGATGCCTCAAGCAAACCACCACAAGTGTGCCAAAATTCCAGCATTAGTGCAAAAAATTACAGGCTTCTAGCAAGTACTGAAAATTTTGAACAACTGACATGAAATAAATAATTTTGAGTACAGAAAACACTGGGTTTTCTCACAAAACTACAAAACAATCCCATGCAAGGAATGAAAAAGCTGCTTCAGTTCCTTAAACACATTTTAAAAATTATCTACACACACCCTTAACTTCAAACTAACCACCACAGTATCACGATGCAAACGTAAGTTCAGAGAAACACGACGATATTCCAGTGGTCGAACAAGCGGCCTTTACACACAGACGACACAGACACACGAGCAGAACAAATATGCTTACCGTCAGACATGACAAATGAATGAATCCGCTATGTAACTTGTCGATGACGACTGATCCACGAACACTTTCAGCTAGATATGACAAACTGCGGCCTCCGCCGGCGACATCCACGGTCACGACCCGATACAATGTAGCGTGAGCGCAAGTTTGGTCAACAGAGCATATCGGGGACCTTTATAATTGTTTAATTTAAGGTACTTATTGGTAGTGTTAAAAAGGCACATTTTGAGGTGCCTTTTTGAGTGGATGGATTTTTGGGACCAGAGCACTTATCCGGTTTTGCTACAGCCCATGATAAGCAGGCCTTGTTATGTGAGCCCTGACCGCTAATTCCGACCGTGCAGTTGCAGGTCAGCGGCATAATTTGGTGACGAGATTTTAACTTGCCATGTGTATTCAAGATGGAGTGTCTGCTTCTAAGGTATTTTTTATGGATTGGAAAGCAACGATGTAGTAGTACAAGTACAAAAACCCTCTTTTAATTAGGTAACCTGGAGATTTTTCCATTGGCATCTACTTGAATAAATTAGTAGTCATGTCTATCAATCCTGTGTCAAAATGTTGGCGCGTTGTTTTCAAAGCAAAGTTCACGCGCTTCTGCAGGACGAGTCACGCGTGACTGGTACGTGGTGTGTTTTGGGGTACTTGAATTTAATTTCGATGGGTGTAGATGTCAGCTGTCGAGCGTGGTTGTCGTGCTTCCATTCAAGCTTTCTCGTACGCTAGTGTCCGTGGCTGATTCCTGCACCTTCGCATTAGGAGTTATCAAAAAGGAAAGGGTTTAATGGGAGACGGAGCACGCATCTATGTGCCATCGAAGTCACAGTCGGCCATCGAGTCTGTGTGGCGTCGGTTACCTCTCACCCCGATAGAGCGCCTTTAGCAGAGAATTAAAGACCATTTATCTGGCATGACCACAGCATTATTGGTACCCAACCTTGTTGAGAAATGACATTAGATGTGTGAGTGTAGTTTTGCCAAAGTTGATAGAGGCTAAACATGGGAAATAGCCAAAACCGCCTCCAAAATAATCAGGTAGTGTGCTTCTTCTCAAATTGGATGACCTGGCAGAGTTGGGGCTAGAATATTCAACTGAATGGGGAACCACCTGCACCTTGTGACAGACAGAGGACCACTGACTTGGAAATTACCTCATGAACATGCTGATGTTGACATTATGTTCTGCCAATAGCAATATGTAATGTTTTTTTAGGTTGTGTGCAAGGGCATTCTATTTGAGTTTGGGCACATGCAATGGCATTAACATTACAGGATGAGATGATGGATGACATGGGTGTGGCATTTACTCAGGATTACCCAGCTTACAAACTTAGATGTATTAATAGGCATGGGGAAAAAGGTAGGTGGAAAAAACTGCTGAACTAAGATAAACACACAAATAGGTTGATTGAGGCATGTGATGTTATACACAAGACCATGCTTCCTTTGAGGATTTTTCTGTGAAAACAATTTGGAATCTTGTCCCAACTTTGCACAATTGTACATATACATATGGGCCAGGATGTCATACATGACCAGAATATCTTTTGGGCTGTTGCATAGCATTCCTGTGGGTGCAAAGTGAATATGGGTTTGCCCTCATGAGCACAGAAAGAAGAATGAAAGGATGATTTTAGGTGGGAAATGAATAGGGCATATGGATATCAGATTCAGTTCTAAGCATGATATTTGATAAATGTTCCCAATGTTTTAACCATGAGAAGACTTGGACTTTTGGATTCCCCCTTGCTCCCCCCCCCCCCCCCCCCCCACCCTTCCTGCCATGGTAAAAGGCAGGCAGTGCTATATAGCCTCAGCAGTTGAGAGGGTCATAAAAGACCCAATGAAACACACACACTCACATGCGAAGATGTATGTCCATCACTAAGCTAAAACCATAGGGATTAGGGACACAATTCATTGCATTAGCAGTCATGAGGTGGCTGACTGGGCATTTACAGGGCTGCCAAAACATGCAGGATGTATGGGTTTTGGGGGACAAGTTAGGGTATGGAATGTTTTGTATGCATTTTTAATGGGCCTTCATGATGTGTGCTTCCTTGTTCCAGAAATGTTTGTGGCATTGACAGCCATGACAGGTCACAGCTTTTGGGATCTAAGCCTTTGATCCTTGATTACTGAGGACCATGGAGAGTGAAGCTAAGGAGGATTTCTCTGGCAGAGGTAATTGCCTGTGAAAAATTAAATGGATGGTCAGTATAGTTGCTCAGAATGTCATTTGGTGTTTGCCTCCTAAATACTTCAGGACATTGCATAGGAACCTGGGCATCTTATGAAGCATGTTGCATATGAGTTGCATGAATGTCAGTCCATGCTGAACATGCTTGGCTTTGATATTGTGCATGAATTCTTTCTGTTCATGCATATAATGTAGGCAATGATACATGCTCTGTGTCTAATGTTCATTTCTTAGCCCCAGCACAAATGAACAAATCAAAGTCTGAAAAGAATAAAACACCAAAGCAGCTGAAGAAAACTAAGTGTCCTGCCACAATGGACGAGCCTCCTTCAGTGGTTTTGGAATTATTGCCTGAAGTGCGGTTTCCAAGGCCAGAGCCAGAGACTCATTTGATTGCAAAGCCTCTGAAGAAAGACAAAGCATGTCTCTTTATTCCTGAGAATGCTGCTGCTTCTGGCTCAGAGTCGATGCCAGAGGTTGGGAATCAAAGTGCTCCAGCAAAAAGTCCCAAGAAACTGACGAAGACAACACTGTCTGGTGTTGCTCGTGAAGACCCAGCAGTGTCCGGCGCAGAATCACTTCCTGAGGTCGGGTAAGAGTTCGAAAGATCCAACTCCTTTTAAAGATTCTTGCAGTGGGTTATATCCTGGAATGGTTTGTTTCACTTGAAATGATGCCAGTTGATAGCTATAGTTGAGCATACATAGTTGTTTGCATGCTAGCTCGATACTTCATGAATTATGTCGTCTTTCTGTGTATTGTTGCAGTGTGGCATCTAAGGGTACTTCCCGCAAACGCCGCGTTGTGCCCTCTCGGTACAAAGAGTCTGCAAAAAACCGCGCCGCCGCCACGCCCACGAAGCGTTTGGAGGCGTCGGGTATCTCCATCAATGAGAGCAGACTCTTCTCTACCGCTACAGCCAGGTAGGTGGCACAGGACCTGTGACCTGCATAGGTTTAGGACTTGTTATCGTTATAGGTCTTGTGATTCTGTGTGTATTCTTTGAGTCATTCACTTCTGATGGGTACTGTCTCCTATGTTAAGGTGTTAAGAATATACTCTACAGAATATACTATTTATGTTCTCAACAGAATATACTCTTTGGCTTAAGCCAGCCACCTATGATTGCATAGGCGTGTGACGTATATGCAGGGTTGTGTTGTCATCGTCTCGAATATGTTAAAATGCAGTATGCATGTTCTGCTTCCAGCACCCCGAATTCCACCATCGGAAAGAAGGAAGGAACCGTCATAAAATCTCAACCCAAGCAGCCCCCAAAGATGGCGAATTTGCCACTCTCTGGTAAGCATGAGATTGACATGCTGCCTATATCGGACGCAAAAGTGATGCGTAGTTTGGCGTTCTCGCTGTAGTTATGTTAGTGACAGCTTGCATTCATTGTGTCGATCCATGCTCTCATGCTTTTGCAAGGTTTAGTATTTCCGACAACGTCTGTGTCATCGCACTGCTGTCACTCCTGCTACGTACTGGATAAAACAGTTACGTATTTGTACATTTCCAACGCGAAGATTGAGGAAGTTCAAAATGACGTCACATGTGCGTAAACCAGTTCGGGTCTCCATACTGATCCATTTACATCTTACAGACAAAACCGCACCCAAAATAAAGAAATCCAACAAGACTGCCACCGTCAAAGTGAAGCCCATGCGCGCCATTGATGCGACAAAAGCTCAGGTTTGTTGCGTGTCACTTGCGTATCTGCGTGCTGATGTCGCGAGGTTGCAGTCGTGCACCCATGTTCAGAGGAATGCCTCAGCATTAAACCGATAAGGTAAAGCTTCGGTTGTTGGGATTGGGCATGGGAATAACAGTGTATAATGTTATTGTTCCGGAAGTGCGTGAAAAATTACGATGCGAAAAGGCAGCTTTTCAATCCCTACAAATCTACGACAATGTTTTTGAAAATACCTAATCAATCTAAAAGCTTATGTTTTGTCGCAAGTCGTAATTTACTGTGTCCTGAAATTTATTACTCCCTTTTTATCTCCAATGATACCAAAAGAAGCAAGGAGCGGCCTATGACTCATTTGCTGATGCAACCTCCGCTTCTGGTGTTGTTTCCCCGTCAGCTTTCAAGTCAGTTTTCTTGTGGACTGGCCATTCTCCTTGACCGATGCTGTTTGGACCATTTCGGCCACCATGCTCATCGAAATCTTCCTCCAGCAACCAGTGCTGTTTTCCAGGAACGGTTCGTAATTGTCGCGAAACAACCAGCGTTTCATGGTGTACGGCAACGACAGGTTCTCGGCGCCCTAATTGCAGGCTGCGCCTCGCTTCTCTGTACCAATCGGGAGCGGGTCGATAATGTGCGCTCTTCGATCATAGTGGCCACCGGGTCTGCAGGCACCGGCCTCATGCCCCAGGCCACGTCAGCCGTCATGGTCACTGCCAATGAACACGTGGAGATGACCTGGGGCCGGGCGCCGTTAAAAGTTCCTTGTTTTTGCTGCCGTGCGAGGAGCGTGTTAAGTCGCACCAATCAGTCGTGCGTTGACACCCTGAGCATGGGGTAAGGTGCCGCCGCGGCACAGCACCACTACGGCGCGTCTTTGGCGAAAATGCGGCTTTGCCGGCATGATAGTGATCACCCCACGTTTCTTTCAGAGTATCCCAGTTTTAGGGTATGGCCATAGAACATGCTGTGTACGCCAGCGGGGTCACACCACCTTTTGCTAGCACTCTGCACCTGCGTCACGTACTCGCCCCCTGTAGAGGTCATACGGAGGCCGGAATCCTGCCTGACTGTTGGATAGCTGAGTTTCAGGTGGACCCGTATTTCGTCTCCGGGGTTTTTGCACGTCCGCGACTGCGGGTCGTACAGTGTCAGGAACTACCTGGACCGGCTGTGGCGCAAAAAAAAGCGTGAAGACAGGTCTGAAGGGGAAGATAGGCATTCAGAGCGCCACCTAAAATGATGTGATCGTGCCCGATGCCGAAGCTATATTCTACTGGAATGGTGAAGCGTCGAAACGGACAAGAGACTTGTGCGCAGGGTACTGGGAGCACAGGGCGGGAATGTGACATCCGGATCGGTAGAGGGTGGAGCTTCCTAACAAGGTCACGGACAGGGGGCTCTGTCCAGCGTTACCCCCCGTCAAAGTGAATTGCGTGAGGATGACGTGGATGGTGCCATATGCGGAAAAATGTGTTTACCACTCTAAAGAGCTGCATTCAGCGGCGCGACGGCGGTGAAGAGCTACCATCTGCAGCGACACCGCATCGCATAGCGTCGCTCGCTCTGACTCTGCCGGCAAATATTACGCCGGATCTGTGACTGCTGTTCATGCATGTGTACCCATCGGGGCGGGAAAAAGAAACGTTTCAATTTTCGGTCAACTTAAGTTAGCGTGGACTGTATATGACGCATGCTTTCCCGCGTATCAAACGAATTCTAAGCTGCCAGTGTACTCGTTGCTGCTATCTCAAGCACCGAGCACAGTGGCACGTGTGCTACATTGCGTTCATATATCACGGGACATGTTCGCCACGCGACCGTGGACCTCCGTTCATGGTGCGATGTCGGTGCAAATGTCATGCGTTTCAGTATGGCACTCAACCCTGGCCCTGCCTCACTTTGAAGCACAGCTTTTTTGCTTGAGATTGGTGAATCAGTTTGGCATCTCTAAACCACTTTTCAGGTTTGTTTGTTCTACGATGCAGATGTCACGTATTTATGTCTAGAAATGCATACATCTGTATCTATATTGAAATATATATTTATTTGTACGTAAATGTATCATGTAATAGGTATATAAAACATGTATGTATCTGGATATATACATATGTATATATATATAGCTATATATATATATATATATATATATATATATATATATATATACATATATATATCCGTCCCCTTCATTGTGATGTGACCCGTGTGGCAATCGTCGACTGTGGCTTAATCGCTGGTCGTATATCCAATGAGTGTTTTATGGCCCGGAATGGCCGCTTCCATTGTAGGCAAAGCTGTGCCCATGGTTGGCTGGCTGTACCTCACATGCAGCGGTGCACCGTGTGCCTCAGACGGTTGGAGACGCTGATCGGGTGCCTGAGCACCAGCTGCTGTACAACCAGTACCTGCAGTGGACGTACCTCTGCAGGGTGACCGAGGCGTCCATCAAGAGGGAGCTGCCGCAGCTCAACGTGAGAGACACTGGCATCACGCCAGACGCGCACTCCGCCGTTAGCTGCACCTGATGTGTGTCACGGATTCTTGGATTCCGCTGTGATACATGCACTTGTGTCAGACGCGAGGCGGTTACGGCATCCGTATTCGACGGACTGTATCCGCGGTTTGTTGCTGGCGTTAGTTTACGCCGACAAGTCCGTGATAAGGCCCATCTGGAGACCCAGCTCATCCCGCTTCTGGTCCTTCCTTTGCTAACTTTCGACGCCAGGGGCTATGCTTAGGTACCACTTTACGGCAGCATCAAGTGTAGACCACCGAATCGATCCGTATAGATCACGCAATGGTTAAAAGCGTGGGCCACTGAAGCCGTCCATATAGATCACGCGATGGTTGAAAGTGTGGGTCACTGAATCCATCCGTATAAATCACGCGATGGTTGAAAGTGTGGGCCAGTGAATTCATCCGTATAAATCACGCGATGGTTGAAAGTGTGGGCCACTGAATCCATCCGCATAAATCACGCAATGGTTCAAAGTGTGGGCCACTGAATCCGTCCGTATAAATCACGCGATGGTTGAAAGTGTGGGCCACTGAATCTATCCGTATAAATCACGCGATGGTTGAAAGTGTGGGCCACCGAATCCATCCGTAGGAATCACGCGATGGTTGAGTTCCTTCACCGCTCTGGTGCCGATGTCGACCGCTGAAACGTGTCCGATTGAACGTCGCGTCGCTCAGTTTCAGGCGCGCCAGCTGAGCGCGCTGGTAGAGGGCGCGCGTGAGGAGAAGCTGGAGCTGGAGCGGAAGCTGCAGGCGGTGACGCTGTACCGCGAGATGGCGCGGCTCGAGCACGAGCTGACTGCCGTTCTCGGGGCCATCAACGGTGAGAACAACACCCGGGTGGGACCGGCCCTCCCTGTGGACCTCCCCGCCCCACCCCACCTCTCATGACCGACTCGACACCACGGTTGGAGGGTTTCTTGCACGGCTTTACCTGTTCTCCGGCTGCCACTTTCACTTGCGTTTGGGACATGACCTGCTCCCTATAACTGGGTTGTCTCCGACGGCTGGTTCAGCTCCCACGGTCCACACTTTGAGACGGCACAGTCCGCCCCTGTGTGGGCTGTGCAGAATGATAAATCTGGCACACGGCGATTATGCTGGCGCATTTGAGCTTTTGCGTCGTGGCATCCCCATTTGTCACAAAGTTTCTCGGGAGTTACGCCCCGGAGTGAATTGATGACATTCCCTGATCAGCTGCTGTGCGTGTGCTGCATTGTTTGAAGTTGAGGAATGTCAACGGTGCGCGATGCTCCTGCTGCGCCAGGCTCGGCGGACGCGGTCCGGGGCGACCTCAGTCGGCTGACCACCATTCTCGACGCCACGCGGAACAGGCTGCAACTGAAGCATTTCACCGAGCCGACAGATGTCGCCCGATACGCGGGTACGTTTCCGCGCCGTCGCCGGTGGTCGCGGGCGTGTGAGTACGTGAATATTTGAACATCGGACAAACATATTTATAGCGAGCATATTTATAACGTGATGATGGCACGCCGGTGATATACAGTGGTAAGCTTTTCCGCCGAACGGTTAGGGTTTGCGAAGGTGGAGGATAAGTTTTGTTACGAGAGTGCCAAATGCGAGCTCTGTTGTACTTTCAAATTGGTGACTTACGTCAGCTGCGTCGCAGACGCGACACCAAGATAACTTGTCACGACTGCATGCATATCTTCGCCTTGCCTCATGGTGCAAACTGCGGGATTTGGCGAAGGTCAAATCGTCTCGGGATTGATCACAGCCTGTCTGCATCATGCATTTTAACATAAACTAAGCCATACATGTAGCTGACATCCACCTGGCTGAATGCGGTGTTCGGTATCCCTGACCAATCCCCAAACTGAGTGCAATCCCAGCTACACCGCCCAGTGCTAAATCCCTGTGACGTGCTTAGTTTGTTCTGAAGGGCATTCTTCAGAGCAGTGGTGTTAGGACAGCGTCGACATCCAGAGTACCGCGGCCTTTCCCCTGTCTCGTCTGACCTGCCGTGCCCGCCGCAGAAGACCTGCTGCAGGGTAGTGCCAGGACAGCGTTAACAGCCTGAGTACCGTGGCCTCTCCCTTGTCTCGTCTGACCTGCCGTGCCCGCCGCAGAGGACCTGCTGCAGGGCAGTGCCAGGGCAGCGCTAACACCCTGAGTACCGTGACCTCTCCCTTGTCCCGTCTGACCCGCTGTGCCCGCCGCAGAGGACCTGCTGCAGGGCAGTGCCAGGGCAGCGCTAACACCCTGAGTACCGTGACCTCTCCCTTGTCCCGTCTGACCCGCTGTGCCCGCCGCAGAGGACCTGCTGCAGGGCAGTGCCAGGACAGCATCAACACCCTGAGTACCGTGACCTCTCCCCTGTCCCGTCTGACCTGCCATGCCCGCCGCAGAGGACCTGCTGCAGGCGGCCGAGCGGTGCCGGGACGCCGTCAGTGCGCTGAGTGACGTCACCGCGCCGCACTCCAGCCTACTGAAGCACACGGCCGAGTCGGTCAGCAGTCTTCAGCAGGCGCTACGGGGCGGCATGGACGACACACAGAGGTACAGTCCCTGGCCCCGCCCGCCTGTCGTGTGTTCAGGGGTGTATCCGTGTGTTCGAGTGGTGTCATGTCTCTGATGCCACGAGCACTGCCACGCTGCGGTGCACACTGCGCGCTCGGCGTGCTACCCCCAGACGGTGCGCTTCTGCTCGAGACCGCGCGTCTCCGTCGGGAGGTGTCGGCCGCTTGGGAGTCGTTCGCTGTCTAACGTCAGGCCGGTGGCGGCTGGACGGGCGCGACCAGTGTTAGACCGATGGCGGCTGGACGAGCGTGGCCAGCGTCAGACCGGTGGCGGCTGGACGAGCGCAGCCAGCGTCAGACCGATGGCGGCTGGACGGGCGCAGCCAGCGTGCTCGCTCGCTCACTCCTTGCGCTCGCTGTGAGGCCGCTCTGTGTCTGACTGCAGGTCGGCGGAGCTGCTGCGGGAGCTGAACTCGCTGACGCTGCAGGAGGCGTCGCTGGCGGTGGGCAGCTCAGGGCAGTGACGGCGGACCGGACGCGGAGGCCGGCTCGGCTCGGGTTGAGGGTGCTCCGAGATGTGTAATGGGGGGGGGGGGGGGGGGGCTGGCTGGCGATGTGCCCCGCAGCTGGTCAGCGTGGCGCTGTTGAACGCTTGGATCGCTGGTGTAACACTGGCGCGCTTGTTGCTATTTTTGCTGAATAAAAGGTCAGCCGTGACATTTCTCCTCGGGGGCTTTGTTAATGCGCAGTCATTTGTCGCTGTCTCACACCGGCAGACAGTCACGAAGAACGGTGCTGCGGTCTCCGTCCCACGACCACAGCATCCATACGCCGTAGAGTTCTCGTGTCCAAAAAATGCCAGCCAACTCTCTTATTCTCTATCTTGCTTCATCTTGCATCCTCGCGATGCCCCAATTGCCCGGGGGAGGCTGCATGCGTCAGCCACGAGTGGGCCGAGAGCCCCGTGGAAAGGGGGATCCGGACCGGGTACCTAGCGCACTTGCGCGGGTTAAAGCTCGCCCCCACCAGGCGCATTCAAGTCTGTCCCACCGTTAACCAGCTTCCTTCATCCATAGCCTTGAAAGGATCATTTCTGGTCGAAAGGGCTCTAATCCAAGCAACCAAACCAACCAACAACTGGTCTTGCTGTTCCGTTAGTGTATGAATTTGGTGGGAGCTCGGCCTATCCCAATCAAATCCTTGCATTGCGTGTCAACGGCAGGTTTTCAGCGGTACGCTGGCTGTCAACAGAAGTCGGTGGCTACTGCGTCGTCTGCTTGTCCGTGCGGGACGTCGTACCGCGGGTACCGTGGGTTTTGACATGTGACAGCGGCTGCCTTATCACGCCTGCTCCGTGAAGCGGAAGTTGCTGGCGCCATGTAACCAGGGTCCTGAAACTCGGTATCAAATGCGCGCATTAATTCATATTACTTGTATTAATTCGGATTACCCCGCGAGGTCCACCGATGCGTCGCTGCGACGAATCTCCTGCATTCGTGCTTCCGCTTGATCCAAATGCTTTGTTAGCTTTCCCACTTGACTTGCCGATCAACAGCTGTAATCGCGCGAGACCACAGGAACGCAACCCACGTCGGCTTCAAATGATCTGGGCAATCCTAGGTCGGGTCTTGTATTTGAGCAGTGCGGTAGTCATCGCCAGAAAATATAGGCTCTGCGTGATATTTGGTTTTTCATTTTTTAAGCATTTTGTCAAACAGTGGGGGCGGGACCATCACAAAAGGAATGCAAAACCGCTACTCATTCACTGCTCCGTCCGGCGCCCGCCCCGTCCATCGTCACCATACACCTGTGATGCCCCGCGTTCCCGCCACGCTACGTTGGAACATCGTGATCGGTTCCCAGCCGGTCGCGTGGGACTGATCTGCCGTTGAGTGGCTAACGTTCATATCTAACTTCAAACAGACCATATGGCTGGGACGCCCAACGGGCCCGATTACCCAGGTCTACACAGGGAGGGAGGGAGACAAGCGCCCACATGTACCCCCTGATATCATGGCCGAGCCACCTGCTCTCAGATTCGCACATGGCGAATATCATGGTATCATGGTGTACCAATGTATATAAACATATGTGTATATATATATATATATACATATATATATATATATATATGTGTGTGTGTGTGTGTATAATATGTCAGTACCAAAATGCAGGGCCCAAGCAAAATTGAACCCCCTGGCCCCGGTGACGTTCAGGGAATGGTACTTATGATGGGCGTAATTTCACGAGTTGATTTGGAAGGGAGTGAGCGCCGGAAAATGACGTGAGCTACCCCCAAAACACGGATTTCTTCTCGGAACTGAAATACCTTCCCGAGTTGGGGGGGAGGGGGGGGTCTGGAGCCCAGCTTTGAAAGATTTCCCCGGAACGGAAGGGGAACTACACGACTGGTACCGCTTACGCCCCGCCGTGGCTGCGTGTGCGTGATAGGGACCATACCATCAGGCTAACCTGTACTCTCGGGCTGGCGGTCAGACCGGCGGCACTCCCTGTTCCAATTCTGCCCTGGCTCAGGACGCACGTCTGCGCCGCAATGACCGATAAGAATAGGTTCGTAACGCGTGCCGTGCTTTCTTCATACGCTTGTCTGAGTGTTTGCGATACCCGATAGTCGTCATGAAGACGGTGAGGGGAGGCAGGCCGGCCCGCGTCACGCGCCACGCGCCTGGTAACGGCGGCGGAGGCGCGGTGATCGTTGACGCTCTTTAACAAGTTGAATCCCGAGCAGTCTTCGGCTTAAAGCTGCCCGGGGGAATGTGCCAGCAAGGCAACTTAATGCTCGCACTCGGCACTGCCAAAGCACCTCCAGTGCCAAGGGAACCCAGTACTCAATGTTGTTAATACCGCGTGGCATAGTGTGTGCGGGTGCGGCTGAGCGACATCCGAGATTAGCACAATTGGGTCCGGTAGTGAAGTGTTCGATCCTAAATGGTTATTAGACTGTCGATGGTCCTGCAACTGCTGCAGTTATAAGCCTACGTGTTCTCATGCTAATTGTGAAGAGCCGGCGGTCACATATTCAGTGTAGGTGACTCGAGCCCGAGTTTCTCGGATCACAGATCCGCCTCTCTGCCGGTTCATTGTCGACGACTCGGACATTCCCAACTGAATAGTATGGGCCCAGTGATGTGAAATAATGATAGTGATACGAATATATAGATGCGTACATATTATGGATGCATGGATATACATGATATGGATGTAAATATGATAGTTATATGGGCCCAATGATACGGCAATTCAAACGACATTAACTAATTTAACGGTATGTTTCACGCGCTGCCATTTTGCCTTATATTTTAAGGTGACACCATCTGTGCGCAGAGAAACTGATCGGTCTTCGAATCAAGGCGAGACCGGTGCTCTCGCTGCTGACTGGCAGAGGGAGGCAGCGCGCTCGTTGCCGACGGTAGAGAAGCATTCGTCACACTCGCGTGTCATACATCCGCGGCGGTGTGTCAAAAGCGTATCAGCGATGGGCGCGCGTTGCAGACCGAAAGGTGTTGTAAAAGCCCCGAAGCAGGCCAAAATCAGCGAAAAGTGCATTTCACTTAAAAACGAGTGACGGAAATGCCAAAATAGACCAGAATTGAAAACGCAGAGTCGTCCGTAGAAATTGTCGGTGTCCACGCAAAGCATCGATTTTGGGTGCTGAGCCGTACACGATCAAGTGGTGCTGCTGCGTCTGGTGCGACCAGCGTCCTTGGCCGCTCTCGTCAGGGGAGGGGCAACAGGCGCGGCACGATCGCTGAGTGCCTGCGTCGGCCGCTACTGCACGGTCAGTTTGTACATGAGCGCGTCCCGGGCCGGCACCTGTGCGGCGATCTCCTGCGCTGGCGTTACCACGCCGAGGTCTCCGTGACTGAAGAGCTCGCGCAGCGCGTAACCGGCGGCGGCGCCGCAGCCCACCTGGTTGGGGCTGAAGCGCACGGTGGCCGGGCTGTCGCCGAGGTTGACGACAGCCACGGCGCAGGAGCGGCCGGACGCCGTCATCGGCAGCACGGGCCGCCACCAGAGCTGCGCGTCGGCGGCGCCGGCCGCCGCCAGCCGGCCCAAGACGCCCAGCGTGTCCTGGTCGACCGCGATCACCTCGCTGTTGAGCAGGATGGCCGCCGAAGCGGCGTCCAGCCGCCGCAGGTCGTTGGACATGATAAGCGGCGCCGCCCACACCGACCACAGCGCCATCTGCGTGCGGCTCTCGCCCTCGTTCAGGCCGCTGTTGCCGATCAGGAGCATGTCCGGGTCGAACCATGCGCCGGGGCCCGCGAACGCGAACTGCTCGGCCTGCAGCAGCGCGTACAGCCGCGCCACGCTCACCACCGACTGCCAGTGGTCCTGGATATCGTGCGCGTTGCGCCACAGGTTGCAGGTGGCGGCGATGGCCGAGTAGTTGTGCGGCCCGTGCTCGTACAGCGGCCATTCGCACGAGTAGACGATGGGCCGGCCGAGCGCGGCCAGCTGCGCACCGAACGCCTCGTGGTCGGCCGGCAGGGCGGAGCTCCGCTCGTTGCAGCCGTCGATCTTGAGGTAGTCGACGCCCCAGTCTGCCGGCGGGGGTGGGGTGAGCAGCTGGTACCGTTGGAGGGCTGCTGCAGGCCTATGTGCCCGCTCCGGCCCATGGCATCACTGGTGGAGGCGTTGGTACAGGTCAAGGGCTGACATTGGCGAAGACTGTGACGCCGGTGGAGATGTTGGGACGGACATAAACGCTGACAGACGGTATATCTATAAAGACGGAGGTGCAAACCAACGGAGGGCTGAAACGGGCGAGGATGGGGGATACAGGCGGAAGGCTGATCCGGGCGGGGGTAGGGTAGGGGATACAGGCGGAAGGCAGGGGTGGCCTGGGATGGGGAATGCATGCGGAAGGCTGATCCGGGCCGGGCTAGAGTAGGGGATACAGGCGGAACGCAGAGGTGGCCTGGGATGGGGAATACAGGCGGGGGCTGCTCCGGGCCGGGGTAGGGTAGGGGATACAGGCGGAAGGCAGGGGTGGCCTGGGATGGGGAATACGGGCGGGGAGCTGATACGGATGAGTTAGGGGATACACGTGGGAAGCTGACAGGTGTCCGCCCTGCCATACACGCAGAATGACTACAGGCGAGGGCGCTGCCGCAGGTGGAGGCGTTAAAACAGGAGGAGGCGGTTGCACAGGCCGTCAGCAGACTCTGTCCAGATGACCTGGTGTGTTTTCCCACTGATGCTGGGAATTTCAGGCGCGACTAAATGAGCATAGTTTCATGCAAAATGCGCCGCAATTACTCAAGACATTTGCGTAGCCCATTTAATTGAACCTGCCTGTGTGCTGGCTTCGCGTGAGGGGAGGGCAGTCAACTGCGTATGCCAAGCCTGCTATGCATGTTCCCATCAATCTGACTCGGGACCACGAATAGCTCGGTTGGCTTCGGTGTTTCCATCTGGGATAAACCCACGATGCAAAATTGATGTAATTAAAAATATACTACACCATTCTGTAGATGATAACAGTGATGATCAGCTGCAGACTTCTCACCGTGTAAGGATTCTTGTGCCGTGGCAGTATCAGGTAAGAAAGGTGAGGATCCCGAAGGAAATGCACGTGTTGCAGTAGGTAATATGCGGTCTCATAACCGAAAGAATTTCAAGTTTGATAAAGCAGGTGCATGCTCTGCATCAATAAGTTAAACGTAATAACTAGTGCGGAGTTTGAAATGCGCGGTCGTAGAGGCTGTCTATCGGGTTGTCCTAAGACTAGCAGTGGTCATCAGGCCATCCCATATCTTGCATAGCGTCCCCGCCATACGGCGAAAGTCCGGCTCCAGCCACACTTCCAGGTCCGCCTGTCGTTGAGCTTCCAAAACTGCACCCACCGCCAACCGTCCGAAACGCCACCTACCGTCAAACGTCTGCGCATCCGTCTCGAAGTGGCCGCGCAGGCCCGGGTAGCCGGCGCAGGTCTCAGAACCGATGTCCTCGTAGATACCGAACAGCAGGCCCTTGTCGTGGATGTAGTCGCCGAGCGCGACCATGCCGGACGGGAAGCGGTCCGGGTCCGGCTGAAGGCGGCCGGCCTCGCTCCGCGTGCTGGCCAGCCAGCAGTCGTCTACTATCACGTATCTGCGCACATCCGGGCAGGGAACGCCGTAGGTAGAACGCTTGGGGATGGGGGCACACTACCCGCTTCCGGCCAAGAGCTGAAGGAGCGTTCCGTGGCAGCGCGGGGTGCAGCCGGTAGGTTGCAAATCTGGCGACACGGGTCGAGGTCCCCTGGTGGATCCGGAGGCCCTTAGGGGGTGCCACGTTCACTGCGGCGTTAATCTTTATGGGAAAGAAAAGATGAGGTGAAAACTGCTCTCCGATTCGTTTGACCCCGAAACAAGAAGAGCGAATGGAAAAACGAAGCCTGGTTCTGAAATCAGGTTGCCATGAGGCGCCATTTGAAATGTGACATGACGGCGTTCGGTGAGATAGACTTTTGAATGAGACATCTCACCGTCAGTTTTGGGGTGAGAATTTGTGTTCCTCTGGGCTGCGCAGAGTCGCCAGGTGGGCCGCTCGCGGTTGTGGCGAACTTGCACGTGAGCTTTTTATGGCTGTGCGTGGAGTTCTACTGTGGGGGCCGTTCCCGTGCTGTGCCGAGCGCACACAGACTATGGCTGTAGCTCTGGACCTCTTTGGAGGGCCTTCCTCACAAGTTTGCGTCGGCCGCTCAAAATTTGACCAGTTATCCAAAAATAGTCATAGACAATACAAACGGCCAGAAATCGCTGCATTTTTCTTGCACAGTGCATCCTCCGTGAATCACTCAATAAATTTCCGGCGGCTCTGCTCGTGCGGAGCGTGGTTCGAGCCCCGCGTCCTTGAGATGCGCGTGACATCATCTCCATGTGGGGAAGCGTAGTCTGAGCACCTGCTGAGTTATGTTTAGCACCGAGCACTGCCTTCTCCGCGCTGAAAGCCAAGCACACCAACTAACAAGGAGCGCTGGATCCATACACGTGATGGCGCTTCACTCACAGTTGGCGCCCGTGAAGATGTGCTTCCTCTGACACACGCGCAGCCCTCATCCAAGCACTGGCGAGACCCTTATACTCATTCATTTTACCCTAAACCAAACCTAACATTATCAGACGATCACTCGCCCCGACCCGCCCACCACCCACACCCACACGCACACATACCCCACACGCACACACACATTACTCACACGAACTGTGGTTCTCACGTATGTGCCGTCCGCCTCACGTATAGTGATGCTTCCCGTTTGTAGCTCTATCCCCATCCGCATCCGTAGTCCTAATCTACATCTAATGTGCTCGCCTGTGTCTGAAATGCTCTCAAACGTATTTGCAGCATCAATTTGTATTCTCATTCATTTTCTCATCGGGGTTCGTGGTCTCCAACCCGTCCTCGTAGCCATTATGAGGACCGTCCAGTCAAAGGTGGGGACTCTTGGCCCTCACCTGTGCGAGACGGATACAAACACTAGTGAATACCACGGCTCTAGTCCCCACCTGTGACTGGGTCTTCATTTGTTACTGCGTTCTCCGCTGCCACTGGGTTGTCACTTCTCACTGGGTCCTCACTTGTAGCTCAAGCCTTCATTCGCAGTCGTAGTCACAACCTGCAGTTGACGTCTTGGCTTGTAGCCGAATACCCCATCGGCAGTCTACATCCTCATCTTTAGCCTGCGTCCTCACCAACAGCTGGCGTCCTCACTTGCAACTGGCATCCTTACCTGTAGCTGTGGTCCCCACCTGTGCCTGGTGTTCTTACTTGTAACCGGCGTCCAGGAAGCCATCCTGCTGCATGCGGTCAGCCATGTCCCGCATCAGCTGTTCGCTGATGCAGCTGTCAGGCTCGTTCTCGCAGTCGATGTTGCAGCGGAAGCGCTCCCAGGTGAGCCAGCCCATCGGCGGCGTCAGCGCCAGGCCGTTGTCGCGCGCACGGGCCGGCCCGGCCAGCAGCGGCAGCAGCAGCAGCAACAGCGGCCGCGGCAGCGGCAGCAGGGCGGCCATGGCGGCGGCGGATGAGACACTGCCCAGCCGGTGACGGGCGCGTAGGCTGGGAACAACTGCAGCTGAGGGCAGTCGGAGGCGGCCGCCGTGGGAACGGAGCTGCCCGGTCGGCAGCAGTGCAGCGGCCGGCAATGACAGCTGCAGGGAACGGCAGCTCCGAGCAGGCGGCGTGGACAGGCTGTGCAGGCGAACCGGCTGGCTCTGGATTGAGGTACGCATGCCCCTGCTCAGCACGGCAGCTTCGATTTCGTTGACTTCCAGACAAAAGTTATCTGGACCAGTGGCAAATCGTTTCCCATGCAAACTCGGCGGAGTTTGTCACAAATTCTCACCCCAAAGCTGACGGTGAGATGCCTCACTCAAAAGTCCGTCTTACCGGACGCCGTCGTCTCACATTTCAAACGGCGCCTCATGGCAGGCTGATTTCAGAACTAGGCTTTGTTTTTCCACTTGCTCTTCTTGAGTCAGACGAATCTGAAATCAGTTTTCACCCATCTTTTATTTTTATTCACCCACCCATAGAGATTAGCACCGCAGTCCACGTGGCATTCCCCCAAGGGCCTCCGGTTCGACCAGGGGGACCCCGACCCGTGTCGTCAGATTGACGACCTACCGGCTCCACCCGCGCTGCCACGGAATGTCCCATCAGCCCTTGGCCGGGAACAATAACGTGCCTGCCGAGCGTCCTACCCACGGCGCCGCGTGCCGGAAAATGGGAATGGGTCTCATTAGTGTTCAATATAGTGCATCAATATGAGATCAAAAGGAAGAAAAAGCCACCCCACGTTCGTCTGAAAATGTCCGTCCTTTGGCGGAATCGGCTAAAGAAACAAGCTGCAACAAGGTTTTGAGGGCGCGCGCTGGCAATCTTGGGGGCAGGAACAGCAATGAGCTGGGTTACAGTTCCGCATAACAGAAAGACGTTGACCGCTGCGCACAGCGCCAGGCGGCGGGCGGCGGACGCGCGAGAATGACCATCCTGCTTCTGAAAGTTTTCACCCGCAAAATTTTGAGGTCGTCCTGCCAATAGATCATCAAATAACTCTCCCAGTTCATCACCATATTCCGGCGCCAGTTCACGCTCCTGTAAATGTTAATCCATTCTTTTCATCAATCTAAAAATAATTCACGTGAAATATCCGCTGACACTGCGTTCCAAACGAACAAAATGATGACCTAAAGAGTTTAAAGGTACTTCTTTCAAATGCGTCATCATGTCGTCCGCTCGTTGGCCGCCAACAAGTGTTAGCCATGCATGTTCAAAATTGTGTTACATACAGCAGTCTTGACAGTGATTTCCTAAGGCGTTCATAGATGCCTCTTTAAGACAGGTTAACCTTTTCGTCCCCTCGTTTCGTCCGCGCGGTGAAATGGCCGGTGGTTTTTTCCATGCAGTTATTTAACACCCAGCTTCGTTCCATTTATTGGCTTCAAATGCAAGCAGGATTGCATCTTCCTGTAGCCTCTCTGGCTTCTGTTCCAGTTAAATTGGTCAAAAAGCAGATAAAACGAAGACAATCTTGCCGTCTCGAAAAGTGGGTCAAAGCTGGTAATTTTGGTTTGGGCATTCATTGTTAATGAACTTATTGTCGGTTTTGTGCCCTCCACACACAATCCCCCTTACAAAGTCTCTGGCTGCGCTCCTGAGCGTAACCATCATCGTTATTATTACCATCAATCGTCTCTTTTCGGGCCATTCCCATCATCTCGGACCACTCGACGTCCATTTGATCATCACTGTGTTTATTGAAAAAGAACTGAAAATGCGAACACAAATCCGAAAGGTGCAGAGGCAAACGTAGGAATCGAAACACATTGCTTGAAGCACGTAAAAGAAAATCGCAAAGTCAGTAAAGGTGTAAGCCATCTGTAACTTGAAGGACGTTTACCATACTCATGCCCGTGAAGTACACCAGTTTTCCACCTGAACTCATGGTTTGTTACTGAGTTTGACGCTAATGAATTGCATCAGGCGTGTCAATTCTTTGTAAATTTTGAGGGTTGGACAGAAGGCCTGACAACCTATCCCAACCGCATTTTTCTCACCGGATTTAGCGCATTTTATATTGATTAAACGCGATGTATGTTTTTAAACTTTGCATCATTTATAACAGTGTCTAATTTAAGCAGCATGGACGTCATGCAGGGTTGGATCCAGGGAGCAGTCACTGGACGCACGCGTCTCTTCTGATCGGCACTTGAAGGCACCACTTAAGAGCCCACCTTAGGGCGCCGATAGCGCTCTTTTATGGCGGTCACGGAATGCGGCACGCACTTTGGTTGTGGGGGACGGGGACGGATACGCAAGGAAAGACTTAGGTCATCCCCATATTCCAGAGCTTTTTACTTTAACCTCCAAAACCATTGCGTGTCTTATGGCGCTAGGCATGTGAAGTTTATTGCATCGTTTATCCGCTTAGCTGTTACTGTTTTTATATTGTGGTGAAAGCAACCATGACTTCTTGTTATGAGAGTGATACGAGACGCCACTAAGCAGAAAGGTCAAAGAAGATAGTCTTTGTGTTGTGATCATCTTTTGCCCAAGTTTTTTTATCCAGCTAAAAACATTGGGGGCCAAGCCAACATTGAGATGCCCAACTCAGCATTGAGGGGGGGGGGGGGGCAGGCCCCCCACAAAACCATACAAATCGGCACCCGTGAATTGCATGTTTGCAATTGCATCACACTGTTTTTTTTCACGACTTCGTTTTTGTTTGCTGGCGTGACGGTGTTGTCGGCTACCCAGGCTCGGTTTGGTTCCGAAGAGGTGTGTGCTGCTGCTGCTGCTGCAACGGCGGAGATCGACGAGTCGGATTTCATCGTCACGTATGAAGAGGAAGATCACGGATGGAGCGTTTCCTGCAAGTGGAATAATGGAAACAGGCCGGGGGCATTGGCAAACACGTTCGCAGAGTACTAAATTGCGCCGGCCGCCCAGGACGAGAACGTAGAAGAGGTGAAGAAGTGGGTAGACAATGGCTGACTGACGCCTTGCAACGAAAGGAAACACGGGCCAGTGCGAGGAACCGTTCCACTGACGGCGGTCATGCAGCCTAACAAGGGCAAGGTGGCAGCCTGTGATGGGCTTTCGAGAGCTGAGCTCGCACCTAGCTGCTCGCACTGCGGATGCTGATGAACGCGCAGATTAACCGCGTGAATGGCGACGAGGAGGCAAAAGGGACGCACTTATTGATCTTTGCAAGGCGTATCTGCAAATTCACGTTCACAGATCATCGTGGACCTACCACGCCGCGTTTTCGGTGACAAACGCTACCGCCTCACCCGGCTCGGCTTTGGACTGAATGCAGCGCCTTATATCCTGAAGGAAGTGGTCGCCGCCGTGTTGGGCCACGACAAAACACTTCGTGAAGCGACGTCGCCATAACTGAGCGACATTTTTGTGAACGGGAGTGTAACTAGTGATCAGTACGTCGAAGCGCAAATGCGTCAGAACGGCTCGAGTACAAGACCGCAGTCCGTGTGAGCGGTAGCGGGGCTCGCGTGCTCGGACCTCATGTCCGCAAGACGGGAGACCAGCTCAACCGGGAACGAGCCAGTGAAGTGGGAGGGGCTGCCGCAGAACCCAACGCGCCGCAGGGTGTTCTCCCTGTGCGGTCGCATGGTCAGTCATCTGGCTGTCTGTAGCTGGCTGAGAGTCGCCGCCTCGTTTGTGAAGAGGAGAGCGAATGTGGTGACGTGAGCAAAGTGCAATCAAGTCAAAGATGCACAGGTTTTAGACGTGATGGGCGAGATGGTGCGCATGCGCGTTGAACGACCAGGATCGCGGTTGATCGGACGTCGCCAGCACCCGAGCCACCGTCTGGGTGGATACCAGCTCCATGGCTCTCGGTGCGGGTCTGGGAGTGGAAGGTGACGTCTTTGAGGACGCCAGCTGGCTACGACGTGAGGACCGCAGTCACATCAACTTAGCAGAGCTGGACGCAGCCCTGAAGGGTTTGAATCTAGCTGTGGCGTGGGATATGAAACTGATCCGCTTGATGACCGACCCACGCGCGGTGTTCTACTGGGTATCCGGCGCGCTGTCGGGGGACGCAACGCTCAAGACGAAGGTGGCCAGTGAATTTCTGATCCGGCGTCGTCTTTAGACCAGCATGTCTATCGCTGAGGAGCATGACCTCAAGTTAGATGTCCCCTTCGTGCCGTCCGCGGAAAACAAGGCCGGTAGTATCACACGAGTGCGGAAGGTGGCTGAAGAAGAGAGAAGATGAAGCTCCGGCCTGTGCGGCAGTCAAAGAAGACACGACGTGCGAAGAGGCAGCGCGCATTCACGGAGTTGGACATCCAGGCACGCTACGCACTCTCTACTTCTGCCGCAGAGTGTCGCCGACAGTGTCTCGGAAGCTGACGCAACGGGTGATGCAACGATGCGTCGCGTGCTAATCCATCGATCCTGCGCCTACAACGTGACTCAGAGGCGAGATGAGCGTCGAGGAAGTTTGACACAGGATGGGCGCAGATGTGGCGCGTGTGCAGGGGGACACTTTCTGAGCAGGATAGCCTGTGGGGCCGCTCGTTTCGTGATTTCGTGACGGAGGCGGCTGATTCACCAGGATGCTTCCAGCATGATTCAGCAGCTAGAACCAGTCTTCTGGGAACAAGGAGCGCCCGAAAAATTGCTCGTCGATAATTGTCCAGTCCCTAAAGCCTCGGCCTTCAGTGAGTTTGAGGAACGGTGGAGCACCGGGAACGTCTTCAGATGTGTCCATAGCCGAGCGTCGATGGCGTCACCGAGAGATGCCATCGGACCGTACAGCAATCGCAGCACGCACTGGCTGCAGTATTCAGGAAGCAGTCTACATCTATAATATCACACCAAAAGATGGTGTCCAGGCAGGCTCCGCCCCAGCAAACACGACGTACCGGTACAAAGTCAAAGTGCGCAGCGTCAACGCATGCGCGACATCAACCACCAGAGCGTGCCCAGAGTGATCTCGTGTCGGTTCAGCATCGGCAACAGAGTGTGGGTGAGAGATCCCAGTAAAAAGTGGAACGTGAAAAGCTTTCCGGGTTCTATAACGCGATTAATTTCAGCGCAAGCAGTGGAAGCGGGTGGGACGCCACGGCATGTTCACGGCCTGCCACACGCCACAGCGGGTGGGTTGGAACGGGCAGCCCCTACGCCGCACTGGGTGGAAGCGGGTGGGACGCCACGGCATGTTCAAGGCGTGCCACACGTCACAGCGGGTGGGTTGGAACGGGCAGCCCCTACGCCGCACTGGGAGTCTGACGATGGCCCGCTGTTGATCCCTGTTCAGCGGAATGGGAGGAACGACGGCAATGGAGGCCCGGGATGAGGAAAAAATATTCGGATGCAAGTGAAGATGACAGAGGAGATGGAAATCCACCACCCAGTGCATGTGAAGAAGGGATAGCAGGAAGAGGGGATAAGAGTGTACGTAAACCGGGTGCAGAGGACGTAGCGTCGGCAGAGAGAGATGTTGTCCAAGATGTCAGTGATGATGTGACCAGAGAAAATGCAGAGGGCATTTTTTTGAGGAGAGGTAGTCGAAGACGCCAGCCCCAAATCATGCGTTCATATGATCGCTAATGATCAGGGAGGAGTATTAGATGGATGTGCAAATGAAGCGTATCAGAAATGATAAGTTGCCACGGCAACGCGATCAGAATAATATCGTTGAACTATACCATGTAACATGATGATTAGTCAGCACAGGGAAAATGAAGATAGCAAGCTCGGGGAATGGTCGGGGGTGAGACTTTTAAAGGGTCGGGTTTCTAAGCTAGGAACGCAGAAAGTTATGCGGGGGGGGGGGGCAGGAGTGGCAAACGGGGGTGTGTGTTAGAACTAGTGCGGAGTATGTTTCTATTGCGTTGTGCCATTTCTCTTTTAAATACGGTACACACCCTGCGTATGAGCCTGAGAATCCACAAGGGATTCCTCGACGTTTTTTTTTGTGCAGTACACGCTGGCCGCTGGCATGAACCCCGGGCATCATTTGTGCAGTGCCCGCTGGCATGGATTCCCGGATGTGCTTTGTCCGGAACCCACTGGTCGCTGGCACGTATTTCCGGGTGTCCTTTGTCGCGTGCGGTACCCGCTTACCGCCGGCATGAACTCCCTGGTGTCCTTTCAGTGGTACCCGTTCGCCGCTGACATGGATTTCCAGGCGTCCTTTCAGTGGCACCCGCTTGCCGCTGGCATTGATCTCCTGATGTTCTTTGTGCGGTACCCGCCTGCCGCTGGCATGAATTCCCGGACGCATCATTGCGGTCATAGGTATGATATAGCCACGAATGACTGATATCTGACGTATCCATTCACGAAGACGAATGCTGGTTTCCGTTTAAGGTCATGCCATTGTACTTTTAGCGACATCTACAGCGGCTGCATCGCTAAATCGCGGTTGGTCACGATTGCGTACAAGTCTCTCCGACGGATGGGCCGGACGAACGGCCACCGTGCCCTAACCATCGGATGCAAAGCGTGCGTACCTAGATGGAAGAATGCATTGTTATGTGCTTGGGCAGTCTGCCATCAGGACGTCTCGCAAAGATCAAACGACTCGTGACGCACGCCTGCGCGCGTTCTCGATGTCGCACCTCCCTGGGCGATAGTGCTGTTACAACCCCACTACATTTGGCACTAGCAAGGTCGCACTGCCGAACACGACAGCCACCGCATTCCTCCGAGCGCGAATCCATCGCCCGAAGTTTTACGGTTCGTCTGAGTCACCCCGCTGACGGTTATCTTGCCATGCCGATGCAAATGTCAATACGAAAGCTCGCCCCAGTCTTCACGGCTATGATGCAACCCACGTGAATTGGGAACTGCTGGCCCAGACATAGCGACATCTTTCTGTAAATAGTTTACAGTTAAGTCCGAAATCCCGTTCCTGACCCTCACCGCAACTGCGGATCACCCCCGTTACGTAAACGCCGCCGTGCGGTTATGTAAGCACCAGCGGTGTGTGATTAACAAGGATCGCGTACGACGTGAGCTGCGGTAAGTTGGCATCCGAGGCTTGGCCCCGGATGAATGGAGCCCTTGCGATAGCAGATTGGCTTTGGCACTCTTGAGTGGCAAAAATGGTAAACTCGCTCATCTTACTTAGTACAGCGAGCACCGGCCATCTCCCTGTGGGCCCCGCCTTTGGGAACGCGTAGTCGGCGGTACGCGAAAAGAAAAGGCCTGCGGATCTTCTGTGTCATCTACCGTTAAATGAGCTGGACTATCAAACAGCCTATCCTTAAATACCAAGGAGGACGGCATGTCACAGCACACCGTTCTGATTCATCTTGCATATAGCTGTCGGCTTTCGCCTCACGCCGTAATGATTCTGCAAGTTTGGGCCTGGGCGTGGGCCCAACGGGAGGCGCGTATGTTTGATGATGGAAAAATGCTGCTCTTTGTCCGCTGTCCATAAGCTGGGCGTGAACAACTCCCGATCTGCCACTGTTCAGCATGCGGACGCCCACTGGACTGAGCGACCGTTGCGAGCGGTGTGAAGTGACACTGTCAATGCCCGCAGCACAGCCGACACGGTCCATCGACCCACCCGGCCAGCCCCACCCAGGTCGAAGGGCACGCCAGACCGTTCCGAGACGCCGCCTCGCGTCGCACCGGCGTCACCGACCGCCAGAGGACGACAGAGCGGCGCCGGTGCTCAGGAGGGACCGGGCCGCGGGAGCGGCTCGGTCCCACCCGAGTTCCGCGCCAGCCGCGCCAGCCGACGTCCCGACAGGCCCAAATACCAGACAGCGCTCGCGCCGTCTTAACAAACAGAGCGCAAGAGCACGCGACCGTCCCGCTGACGTGTATTGACACTGGAATGGTGATGATCGGCGTCGCGGTTCCGAAGCTCGAGAGCGCACCCACTTCGTCTGGCGGCAGCCGGCCCGCCTACTTGGAGACGGCCGGGAATGGGTGGTACTTGTGATAGCTGAGCCATTCCAGGCCGCAGAAGCGGCCGCAACGGTCGAACGAGTCGATCGAGGCGATGTCGGCGCTGCTCAGCTCGAAGTCCAGGATCTCCATGTTCTCCTTGATACGGCTGGGTGTCACTGACTTGGGGATGACGATGTTGCCGCGCTGCAGCTGGTAGCGGATCAGCACCTGCGCCACCGACTTCTTATACTTGTCGGCGATGTTCTTCAGCTTGGGTTCGTCCATCAGCTCCACGTCACTCGGCTTGGCCCAGGGCCTGTGGGCAGGGGATGCGGACCATGATGGCCTTGAGCACGGCAGAGGGGACACACAAGGCACCGCCTCCCGCAGCGGCCATTAACAATGCCGGAAGTGCCCGACATCGCCTGCCCGGCCCATCTGCCCGAGCGTGGAGTAGGTGCGGAGCGGCAGCGCGGTGCCGTCCCCCGACATCGCCTCCTCGGCCCATCTGCCCGAGCGTGGAGTAAGTGCGGGGCGGTAACGCGGTACCATCCCCGACATCGCCTGCCCGGCCCATCTGCCCGAGCGTGGAGTAGGTGCGGAGCGGTACTGTCCCCAACATCGCCTGCCCGGCCCATCTGCCCGAGCGTGGAGTAGGTGCGGAGCGGCAACGCAGTACCAGCAGGGGGAGCCACGGCAGCAGCCATAGCGCGGCTCACCGGTCCGGAGAGCCCAGGGGACTGTAAGCTGTGATGACCACCTCCTTCTGCGCGCAGAACTCCATCAGCTTCTTCTGGGTCAGATACGGGTGGCACTCGACCTGGAGAAAGGGAAATCAGCGGCGCTTGGAGTCGGGCACGCGCGGCGCGCGACACGCACGACACACCGTCGCAGCGATGGGTCGCAGCGCTGCTGACGAGGTGAGCCCCGCCCACGACACGCACGACGCACCGTCGCAGCGATGGGTCGCAGCGTTGCTGACGAGGTGAGCCCGGCCACGACATGGCAGGGCACACCGGTTGGCCCAGCGGTGTAGGTTTGTGTGATCAGATATGACGATTGCTGGGAAATCAGGATCGGCCCAGGGATCTACACAGATTTGGTAGTGATGTGGATTAAATATATTCAAAACAAAAATTAGTGATTTGGCCGGCTAGCGTGAAGACACCAAGCTCACGAAACACTAAATTGGAATTGAAAGTGTCACAGGATTAAGAACAACTTAAGCCGTGCGCTTTTATACACACCATGTTCTTTTAGCCAGGACTTCATCTGTAAATCTAGGGATTACTTGACAAATTCATACACAAAAACTGTCTACCACATCGCCGTCACCAGCACGGCTTGCTTATTGGTCGTGAACGTCGCAGCATACAGAGCACCGCAACGACAAATCACATTACATCGGCATGGACCTAGTTCTATCACCAAGCTGTGAAGGCGTGGCAGCTGCCAGACAACTCCAAACCCTAAGCCCCGGTGGCTCGGCCGCAGCCCGCCGACGGCCGTACCAAGGCATGTGCGCGGCCGCCACCCGCAGGGTCCCCTCGGCAGGGTTCACCGACCGCCCGACCCTCAACCAGAAGTGACCCGTTAATCGGGCCACAGCCTGTGGCCCTTTATTCGAGCCGCCACAGACCGTCCCCCGCTACTCGGGCACACGTGGGAGCCGGCCGGCAACGCGGCCGCGGTGAGTGTTGTAACTCGTGGCACGGCTCGGCACCCCGGCCGGAGTCCACATCACTGGGGCATGTCATAGTATCTTGGGGACAGGGTCTGTTTGTTTGTACACTGCGAAATGTGCCCGCTGGCCGTGCAACTGAGTGATGGTGCTGTCAGTTCTGTCTCCAGCGAGCTCCTATCAGCCCATCCCCACTTAGCAGGCAAACGACCTTCGAAAAAAATGAGAGTCCGGCAGTCGTGAAATGTTTTTTTATGAATTCCTTCACAATGAAAAGTTTTTATTAATTCCTTCCCAGGCAAGCTTGTGCTGTTCGACCCCCGAGCGCGTCTCTGTGTGTGGAGAAGGGGGGCAAGACAGAGGGGGAGGGGGTTACCCATGGACCAGTGCTTGAGATGGGGGTTCCTGAGCGCACGTCCTGAACCCCATCCCCATCCCAAAGGGGCACCTGTCCGCACGTGGCTGACCTGGTTCACACAGACTGGCACTTTAGCCACGGCCAGCACACGCTCCAACTGCTCCTCGTTGAAGTTGGAGACGCCCAGAGACCGCACCAGCTTGGTGGTGACGCCTTCCTCCATCGCCTTCCACGTGTCCACGTAGTCAGCGTCAGAAGGGATAATTTTGCCATCGCTGTCTTTCGGGAAGAGATCGTCTCCCTCCTGCAGCAAAAGGTCACAACCGAGGTCAGAACGACAGACGGGTCAAATGACACACTGGCCAAACCTGCAGACAAGATGGCCCCGAGGAACCAGAACGAGCCGGTCGGGAAAACACAGATCCGATATATGACAGAAGCCAAACAAAGCGAAGCCGGCTCACATAATACATCAATCTTGTGAGTCCTGATAAGGCTGCAACCTGCATGCGTCTTGTCTCTCCTGTGTTGTAACCCACAGACCAGTGTTGAGGTGGGGATCAGGGTCGAGGCAGGATCGTCCCTCACCTTGTACCCCATAGGCCAGTGGATGAGGTAGAGGTCGAGGTACTCGAGGCCGAGGTCTGCTAGCGTCCGCTTCAGGGCCGGTATCACCAGTTCCGGAGCGTGGAAGCTGTTCCAAAGCTGCCGGCGGAGGCTCGCGTCAGTTGCAGGGGCTGGACATCACGTGCGCTGCGCACCGTACTCACACACGCACGCGCACACACGCTTCGGTTAATGGCGTGACAAAACAGCCCATGATTTTAACGGTTTGCCGTGAAATCTGCTCCGCTAAGAACAGATCTATTGCGCCACAACCGTATACAAGAATATCATGTCCCTAGCATAAACAGTTGATACAGAAAAGGTGATAAGAAGCGAAGTGACTTGAACTCGCGCAATACCGGCACACAATGGACAGATGGGTAGGTGAGCTGTAGTGAAACAAAAGCAGAATGCACAGGGGGGTCTTTCTTCACGGCGGCATCTTTAAGCGCGCCGCGATCCGGTTATTTCCGCCGGACTCCGGTTATTTCCGCCGGACTTTTCAAGGCCAACACGGTGGAGACGCCGCCTCAGAGCGCCAGCGGCCACGAAAGCCGACTCGACTCGAACTCGACTTCCGAACCCAACACGAACTCTACACCCGAACCAAGCTCGAACTCGTGGGTACATCGGCTCACTGCCCTCCCAAACTACGGGGGCGAGCGACAGAACGGGCCGGTCCGCCGGGGGGGGGGGGGGGGGCAGGCTACTCAGCCGCGACGTACCTTACTGGTGATGAACATCTCCCGCCGGGCGGGGCTGCTCAAACGCGACGTACCTTACTGGAGATGAACATCTCCCGCCGGGCGGGGCTGCTCAAACGCGACCGACCTTACTGGTGGTGAACACCTCCCGCGGGGCGGGGCTGCTCAAACGCGACCGACCTTACTGGAGATGAACATCTCCCGCGGGGCGGGGCTGCTCAAACGCGACCGACCTTACCGGTGATGAACACCTCCCGCCGGGCGGGGCTGCTCAAACGCGACCGACCTTACTGGTGATGAACATCCCCCGCCGGGCGGGGCTGCCCAAACGCGACGCACCTTGCTGGTGATGAACACCTCCCTCCCTCTTACAGGTGCCGTCCTCGAATTTGTTCTTGAACGCCTCACCGATCTCCTTCTCGTTGCCGTACACCATGGCGCAGTCGATGTGGCGGTAGCCCAGCGTCAGGGCCGTCTCCACAGCCTCGCGCACCTTGCCCGGCTGTGACTGCGGGGAGGTACGGTCACCAGTCAGCGGGCGGCACAGCGCGGTCGCGGTCCCGCACACAGCGGCGGCACGGGTCAGGCCTGCTGGCGGTGCGGTCACCAGTCAGCGGGCGGCACAGCGCGGTCGCGGGCCCGCACACAGCGGCGGCACGGGTCAGGCCTGCTGGCGGTACGGTCACCAGTCAGCGGGCGGCACAGCGCGATCACAGGCCCGTAGACAGAGCGGCGGCATGTGTCAGGGCACCTGGCCTCGCTGCTGCAGGCGGAGAGTGTCGGGCCGGACGGTGAGGTGGGAGCGGGTTGGTCGCGCGAGCTCGAGTAGCGGGGAAGCGAGGTCCGGGACCGTAGTAGTGAGGCCCGGCGCGACAGGTCACAACAGTAGGGCGAGGAATGTAACCGAGAGCTCGGCAACTTACAGCTGGCTGACCGCCAGTTTTGGCGGATTAGACCGTCGCTCGCTTCCTTACATCTTTGCAACGGACCACCGGCGCACGTCCACCACCATGGCGACTGGCACCGCGGATGATCCTACTCTGTTTGCGGCAGGCGATAGCTCGACTAATACCTTGCTGGTAACCAGACTCGAGCCCGATACATTTCGGTCATGATTTGAGTGCTGCCTACAACTGTGCATTCGCTTCCGCAGTCTGCCGAGAGGTGGGCGTAGAACTAGCTCTGTTCCAGCTGCCCTAGCTCTTTAGGCCTAGTTCTGTCGTCGTTGTTATATACAGGGGCCGCCTCCGCGCCACTGCCTTCTGAAGGGTAACATCCTTCCGTAAAACACGTGACGAGACAAGATCATGGGAACCCTGATCGCCACTGAGTGGCCGGACTAGATCAAATGGCGCATATATTTGGGTGCAAGCATTCCGAAAATAAATAACATCATATGAAATAAAACGCAAAAAGTGTCCATACACCACAATATAAACCAATAACAATAACAATATCAATATCAATATCAATATCAATATCAATATCAATATCAATATATATATATATATATATATATATATATATATGTATATATATATATATATATATATATATATATATATATATATATATATATATAGTTCTGTGGGCCAGCAAAAAACATCCACGCCGGGTTTTCTATCAGTGGAAATCAAACTAATGTGCCAAGGACAGGGACTGCATAACATGCCTTGGGCCTTTTGGGCATTATTCCAATGGGCTTGGCAAATGAGATCAATCATTTTTGCCATCACCCTCACCCATCCCCAGCCCAAATGACATCTTACCGATGCATAGCAAAGTTCGATCGAAAATTGGTTTTATATGTAAACGAAGAACCCAAACAAATGAATTGCACGCAGGGGCGTCACCGCGACCTTTGTGGGTCGTGGACAAGCCTGAAAAGGTCTTCATGGTGGACTTGCGTTACAAAGCAGCTTGCCAAATGCATTACGATTTTGACATGTACGCAAATGCTTCGTTACCTTTTACTTCACGATGCGCATATTTCATTGAGACCTCCAGGATGGCGAAATAAGTGACGTTCCCTGGCATTCAACGTTGTCTTTTCCTAAACCGGAGGTGGCTTATCCTACTCAGTGTTTACTCCGTGGCCCTTGGGTGCCGTACAATTCTTCCTCGCATTACAACAAGGAATGATGCTATGGCTACAAAAATTTACGCACCATGCATAACAGGTATTGCCGGAATTGCGCGTGCAAAACGACGTGATCAAAATAAAACATCCGCACAAACGCGGGCTGGCGACTTGCGTATAGGACGAGATGTGACAGGAGGAGCGGTAACTGATATGCATACGAAACTGCGATACGAAGAACTACGCACATCAGGCAATGCTCATCAAGGAACGCGCATCTGCGAGCTGGAGCACCACGAAATATGCCCACGAAATTCTGCACATGTGAAATTTTCCGACATCACGGCTTGTCGGTAAGAGGATTTGGGTCCATACAAAGCCTGCGATACCAAGGTTCCAGCACGAATAAATGCCACACAAAGGTGCAAAACGAAGCTTGCACGGACATTTCGCGATACAAATATTTGCGTCCGAAGACATGCGGTAAGAAAGATTTGTCCGATAGCCTCACTATATATATATATATATATATATATATATATATATATATATATATGTATATATATATATATATTATATATATGTATATATATATGTATATATATGTATATATATATATATATATATATATATATATATATACAAACATCACCGTCATGCATTGCAATCTACGCTGACCGTCAGTTTTGCCATGTGTTGGGATCCACCGTGATTCCCGCAAGACAGCCTTACGCCACCGTTCGAAACACATAGTTTACCTGCTCTGGACGATGTAGGCTCACGACCAAACAATAGCGTGGCAGACCTCCACCTGACTCGGACTTGGGGACAATTGAACATTTATACGAATAACTTTCAGTAAGTGGTAGACAGCCAGTACAAAAAAGGGCTCTAGAGGGACACAACTTTGATCATGCCTGTATGTTACAGCAGAGCCTTCTCCAGTTAAGGGAGCTTACCGATGTCGATTTGTATTTTGGTGAGAGCCCTGCCCCAATGCTGAGTTGGCCCCCAATGTTAGATGGGCCCCTACATTTTTGGCTGGAATATTTAAAAAAAACGTAGGAAAGTGCTGACCATTACACAGATACCATCTTTGATCCTTCGTCTTAGTGGCGTCGCTATGAAAGGTGTAACTGGGTAACTTGTACTCGCAACCTTAATGAGATATACTCAGTTAAGGGGTAACTTTAGATATCGGGGTAAACCATGCCTATAATTTGATTGCTTTTTTGTATTGTCCGTTAAGTGTAAGCCCAGACGCCTTTTTCTCTCAACTTAACGTGATATTGACGCCACTGGTTCTTCGGTCTCGCGGAGACTCTCTTATTCCCAGCGACATTTGGTCCTCTACCAGTGGTAGGCTATGAGCCGAACAATGCTTAACGTTAAGATGAGACCCCCACTTGCGTTGCTGTTGGGTCTCATGAGAGAACAAAACGCAACGAAAGCAAACGCATAAGCAAAGGCTTCGGAGGATTATGCAGTAGAATAGTACATCGTGCAGATTGTGGCGAAAATTCATGGATGTACTCGCGGGCTTGGTCACGATAGACAGCCCGCGCTGCGCAAGGGTTTGAACGCAGGGGCATTGGATAGCTCCCCACCAGTGACCATAATACAGCATTGAGCACATAAGTACACCATAACTGACATTGGACTCCTTCCGATATGAACTGTTCTGTGGTGTGCCTCAAGTCCTGCGTATTCCCACTTCCACTAGTCTGGAAGGCCCAATGGCAGTTTATAACCTTGCTCTTCAAAGGCTTGTGCATCTCGATTCTTGACGCCATCAATGGACCCGGAACAGGGCACCGTTGGCCTGTCCGGTTCAGACGCCCATGCCCCTCCAAACACCAACACGCATGACGGGCCGGCGGCCTTGGCGATGGGCGGAGCTCCGCGCCCGTCCCGAGGTCGTGAGGGCCCCGATAACGCATAGCGCCGGCGCGACGCCGCTGTCGCTAGGGGCCGACCGGCGTCCCCTCCCCATCCCCGCGCGCGGCGCAGGAACCTCTGGCACGGCTCGGGACAGGCTTGGCGCTATGGGAGAGCAGGGCGGCGCAGCGCCTGAATCGTAACAGCTGGCGGGAGACGTGCAGAGCTGCAGACAAGAGGACGAGAAAAGCTGCATCAGTCCAGTTAAACACGGGGCCTGTTACGAGGAGACGCCTCCAGACTCCGCCGCGCCTCAGACACGCACTTATGCGACTGTGCTTCACGAGGAGCGCAACGCCCCAAAACCGGCACACCACGCGCAGCTTTAGACCCACAGCGGGCGCTTCCCAGCGCCGTGCGACGCGGGAATCGTATCCGTAGCCCTCCTCGAATCTGCCGTAATGCTCGCTGTAAAGGCGAGCCTGATTTGAAACGGAACGTTCTGCGTGTTGGTCGTGTGCTGAAGTATTAGTAACTCGATCTTTATTGGGCCCCGTGTTGCGATTTGATCATATTTGCGTAAACTGGCAAAGCAGGCGTGACGGCTCCAGTATTACGCCATGCGTATGATGTAACATCCCACCGAGCTGAACCCGTGGCATGCCGTCAAAGTCTACCGAGCTGAAGCCGTAGTATAATGTGACATTCCACCCAGCTGAAGCCGTAGTATGATGCAACATTCCATCAAGCTGAAGCCGTAGTATAATGTAGCATTCCACCCGAGCTGAAGCCGTACTATGATGTAACATTTCATCGAGCTGAAGCCGCGGGCTTGCTGCTCATCAGCAAAGTGAATGCAGAACAACACAGTAAAGTTAAAGCTTACTACCACGCGCCCAAGCTATGCAGCAGCTTCGCTGCCACAGCCTGCCCAATTAGCCTTGCCTCGCCGCCTCCTGACGCGTGCCCTGATGCGCTCTGTGCTGTGTGATCGCTGTCAAGTCGAATCTCTCGACCGGAGGTCCGGGGAGGGTCCGGCGGCATTCCGTGCCGACCTTCAGACAAACGCCGGCCATTTGTCGCGCCACGTCGCGACGGGCCCGGCGCAGCCACGTGGGGCCGGCGGGCGCGGCGGCGGCCCCACCCGGAGCGTGACACCGCATAGCGGCGCACCGGGCGGCGTGTGCTTACGAGCACGCCGCCACTGCCGCACGCCCTCTAGCATGTTAACTAGGGAGGGGGGGGGGGGGGGCCGGGGGGGCTCAGTCTCACCGGTGAAGTTTCTAGTTCTCTTCCCCTCTACACACTCAGTCGGGGCAAAATCGTGCCAATGGGTGGACTAAGAAGTCATATGAGGATGTGTTCCGTTTATTTCGATAGATTTCCTGCAGTTTTTCCTCCAAGAACAATACAATATCGTGAAACGTTTTAAACAAACCAAAGCGACATCACAATTGTTTTACAACTACGTTCGTTGTGCAGTGCATTTGCGAGCAACACCATGCATTTAGATAAGACAGTGGCAATAGTCTTATTCCTCGTAGAGAAGTCAGGAGGATGGAGAAGTAGATGCGTTGATATTTCGGCAACGCGCCTTCATCGAAACGAATAACAGAAGTAAATTCACTTCTGCTATTGAAATTTACTTCTGCCATTCGCTTCGATAAAGGCATGTGGCCGAAATATCAACGCACCTCTACCGTCCTGGTTTACTACGAGGAATACGGCTATTACTACTGTCTTATATACAAGTGGCTTATGTTCGAGCCGAAGTGGGGCTATGCAGATCTCCCCCAGTCAGGGCCAACTTGGCAGTCTTTAAAGGCTCTGGGTCGCGGCCGCGTCTTCCCGGTTGGCCCACTTGGTAGAACACGGGAGTCGCGATCAGAACACCTGGCTCGAACCCCCAAATTCAAAAAGGAAATGCGCACTGTGACGCGTACGCGAATGGAAACGAAACATCAACGTCTTTCCCAGCAACTTAAACCTTACAACGGCCGGAGAGTTCAGTGGCTAGCACGCTACTTCACTGCGAAACGCATCAAATGAGGACAACAGTCAGAATATGCGCTCCATCCGTCACATCGTATCAGACCGTCGTGATCTGACTGGCCAGTCAGGTCACACGGCGACACGTACCTTCCAGGTTCCGAGCCCGAACATGGGCATCTCGTGGCCGGAGCCCAGCTTGACGGTAGGGAAGGCAGGCTGCGGAGGCGGCGTCATGGTGAGCTGCAACAGAGACCACACCGCGCTGATGATGCCGCCGATCCCGCGAACACGGACGTCTGTATAAGGCAAGGCCAGGTCGCCGACCAATAACCGACATCCGCAAACAACGGTGGCCGTGGCACATGGGCATAGCCTCGTTAACTAGTTTGGTACGCTGGACGGGAATGCAGGGTTAACTCTGCCCCTTAAATACACGAAAGGCGGGCTTCACTCTGGATTAAACCCACCTTCCTCTCAGGCTTTGGGTCGGAGCCTCCCACCCCGAGGCAAGACCGATGTCAACAACTTTCGATAGGGGGGGGGGGGGGAGGATGCGAGGTCCAGAACAATCACAACACTTGAATAAAAATGGGTGAGTAATCAAGCGCGTAACAACTGGCTTTCTCGTAAATGATCACTGGCATACAAATTGTCATGTGCCTTGCGCATCATCACCGTGAGGCATGGGATGAGGAAACCGGGGACGGGGCAGAGGCTGAAACCCACAACTTTCTGAAAACTTAACATTGGCCCTGTCGGCGTGACTGGAAAGAAATAATTTTCTTATATCTCATCTTTCATAATTACAATCCCTCATCCCCTCGCCCTCCTAACGCCATAGCACATCTGGTGCCCCATGCCAGCGGATAAACCTTATCGCAGTTTCGTAGCCTATTGGCACAGTGCATATTTTCCAGACCAACTGGCCACATGATTTATCAGATGACTGTCATATATAAATGCGTGTGTGTGTACAGTGGCAACAACTTCACAATAGATATTTCACGTATTTTCAACTCGCAGCTACACAAGGCCTAGACACCTGATTCCAAGCGCTTTTTGATGTGCCATAAAATCACAATAAAAAGCGTGTTGCTTCGCATCTGCCACGCACCCAGTTCCCATCAACTGACCCATAACTCTACAGAGCGACTCTCAGCGTTGATTATGCGGAGCTAGCGAAGTCGTTAACATTTCCTGCTCATTGGATGGTGACGTCACAAAACCACAAAACCACTGCCAACACAACATACTTGGATAAAACGCTATGAGGCCTGACGGGACTGGACGGGACCATGGCCAACCAAACGAGACCGGATGAAACCACACCAGACGGGATCGGATGGCACCGGATGATACTTTATGGCACCAGCTGGGACCGCGCAGGAACGGACGGGACCGGGCGGGACCGGACGGGACCGGACGAACAGAACTGGACCAGCCAGAAGCGGACAGAATCAGAAGCGACCTGATAAAGCTGAACGTTACCAGACCGGAACAGCCGTGGGCGGACGGCATTAGATGAAGAGGACCGCACCGGACGTGACCGAATGGAGCCGAAAACTTCAGAACGGAACCAGACGAAACAGGATGAAACATGGTGACGCCGGATGGGACCACAGGAACCAGACGGGACAAGACGGGGCTGGACGGAAAGGGGTGGATTTGGACGAGACATTATGGGATCAGATGGTCCCGGGCGAGACCTAGGACCGTGCGGGACTAGATAGAACCTGACAGGAGCAGACAGGACCTGACGCAATAAGACAGGATGAGACGGGGTCGGAAGGCAAGGGACGAGACCAAGGGCGCGTTCAGCCAACGGAAAACTATTCAACGAATAATCATCTCTCCGATAATCATCCGCGGAGATTCCCCATTTTTACTGGGCCGGTCCAGAAATTATCTCCCAGATTAGTCTCCCATGCGCCATCCGCAGCCAACGGTCATAGCTATGCATAGCGAAAACAGATTCTCCGTCTTGACCATGCTCTGAAAGTTCTCCGCGATTCTCTCTCGCTACGGAAAATTATCTGGAATAGCTTTCCATGACGGCAGTGTCAAACGCCATTCAATAAATTTTCCAACATTCCGAATAATTTTCCGAGATTATCTGCCGGCCGAACGCGCCCCAAAAGGAACCCGACGGGACAGAACAGGGTCCGTCAGGGCAGGATCAGAATCCACCGGGACAAGACCGCCCGTCTGGCCCCGTATGGCCTCTTCCGGCTCCACGTGACGTCGTCCGATTCTATACGGTCCCGAGCAGCATCGTATGGTCCAGTCCGATACCGCACTGTTTGGCCTGGTCCCATTCCGCTCCGTCCAAACCTTTCCCATTCTGTTTAAACCCAGTAAGCCTCATCCCGCCCCATCCGTTTCCGTCCGGGACACGGTTTTCTTCGTTTTGTTGCTATTTTTACTTTACAACCAGAACAGGAACAGGAGCTAACGTCAGATC
>NW_023596361.1:404147-494636 GCF_011947565.3 Pollicipes pollicipes | reverse complement strand
TGGGGCCGGCCCGGCTGCCGGTGAATACGCCGGAAGCGGCTGAGGTCCGGCGCAGCTGCGGCCGCTCGCCGCCTCCCGAGGCCAAGTCCCTCCTGATCGAGTCCTCCGTGAGGTGACGGGCCCGCTGACTACGTCCTCGGACGTGAGAACGGTCACATCCTCTGTCGGCGGTCGGGTCTGGTAACAGATATTTCGTCTCGGATCCTCCGATGAGGTGAGCCGGCCCACCTGACTGCGTCCTCGGACGTGAGAACGGTCACCTCCTCTGTCGCGGTCGGGTCTGGTAACAGATATCTCGTCTCGGATTGGATCGGATCGGAGGATTGGTATCGAGTCATCATAGGAGGTGACCTGATCGGGTTTTCGGATACGTCGAATTGGGTCCAGCGAGCCCAAGAGGTCCCTCAGATAAACAAAATGATGGCATGTGCAGGAGGCCGGCAATTCTAGAGAAGTCATTCCAATGGAGTCATCGGTTTAGGTTCGTTTGGGTATGTAAGGGAAAACCTTCCTGATACGATCCCGGATGAGGTGAACCGACCTCAGGGCATTCGGGCAGTTCGTACTGACTGGGCCCGCGAGTGAGGGGGCTGGTCGTAGTGAAAGCGTACTCCTGACGGACCTCACATGGGGCAAGCTAGCCCCAGGGATTTCGAGGAAGTGCCTCCTGATCTATTCCCCATGTTATCCAGTGAAGAACCTCCTGATACAAATTGGATAAGATGAGCCGGTCTTAGCTGATTCGGAGTCCCTCCTGGCTGAGTTCTAGAACGAAATGGGCCGACTGATAACGGCGACCCGAGAGCGTGACACGGCCTACTGTATGGCCCACGCGATCTGGAAGTAATCACCTACGGAGAGCGACTGGAACAATACAGGCGTCTCAGACACAAGGCTCAGCGCCTCTTAGCTAGGTGCAGTGGCCAACTTCGATGTCGGCAAAGGCCCACGGACAAGACGGCCCTGTGTCTCTGCGTCAAATCTATGCTTCGGCCGGCAAAACCGACAGATGCCGAATCACAATCTCATGACGGGGCCGATTATTTTAATCGTCAGCTGGTGTCTGTCGGTCCACTGGTGTCTGTTTAATCGTCCGCTGGTGTCTGGTGTCTGTCTGCAACGCCACTGAGCCAGCGCCTGAGGGGCCCACGTATTTCATCACCTGGACCACTATGCGTTACAGCGAACGGCGTGAGGCTATCACATTCCATGAGGTCTCTGCCATCATCAGTGGCGTGTCTCCTTCTAGAGAGGCGGTGTTTGAAGATGTATCTCTACATGCAGAGCGTTAAATTTTTGTTGGTTATTGGCCGTTTGTTTTTCATCTTGGCAACTCATATGCTGTAGCATGTCTCCTTCCGTCTTCTCGGAAAGTGGCATCTGCGTTTCTCTCTTCACAAATCTGGTGCACGTGATACAGGTCGCAATTTTAGACCTATCCTCATTTTACCGGGGTGATCACAAATATGTGAAAAGGTTGTCTTCACGCGGTTGTCGTCCTATCTCGTTACCAACCTTTTTTATCTAGCTCACGATACAAGTACAAACCAGGCCATTCCATAAAGAACACCGTGGTAAACTCGGTCAATGGATTGCCCACCGAGTTAAGAAAAGCCATGAGGTTGTCGTCACGTCATTTGCTTTGGGCTGAGCGGTTGATACTGTCGACCATTCAGCCTTTTCATGCGAGCAACAAGACCTTCAAACCTCACCGAGTAACCGACCTTAACCTTGAAACCTCTTTTAAAAAACATTTACTCGTATTTCAGGACAATGGGCTCATCTGGCTTTCAGAAGTTCGTGGTGACCAAAGCTTTTTTGATGTTTTAAAAAATTAGATCAGCGTTTAAGTTTGCTCTAAGCGCTGTATGCCTATAAAAGGTTGGTCGGGATCATCTTAGATTAGTGACCTCTTTTGACCTTTATTTAGTCCAAACAAGATGCCTACTGACAATCCTGCGATCAACAAATAGGACATGAGCGCCAAAACTTCGCTACAACACATGCCTTCTATTAAAAACCAAATTGGTTTATACCCCGATTTATATTTATACCTGGCTTAAAGGCAATTCAATAAGTCGTAATTCTGGATTAAACTCTCCAATTGTCCACGAAATCACTTCAAAGATGTATGGCATTGTCCAATACTCAGTTGTCGCATCAGGTTGAACCATTCCCTATTATTTCCCTTCGTTGACAGCCATGGCCTGACCTTGACTTGCCGGAGGCCAGTGAACTACAAGGTGCATCAAATTGCTCATGCCAAAATCAACCATTTACTTTTCTACATTTATGCGAAGTTTGTCCGGCTATGCTAGAGTGTTTGAAAGTTATTCTGGAAAACCTTCGACGGATCAAATCTCCCCCCCCCCCCCCAACACACACACACATTAGCACATGCTACATCCCAGCAGAAAAGGCCTTGGTCAATGTCAAAACATAATTCCCTACTAATTCCTTGAGATGAAGCCAACCAAAACAATCGTCTTTGTTATCGGCACGCCCAACTTCATTAGAACGGCCGCATCCTTTCGCCTGGACCTTGCCGGTCTCACGCTATTCCTTCACCTCTGCGAAACTGCGGGGCGTAACATGGGGACAACCACATGTCCTGGGAGGATCACATCTAAAAGCTGCTGTACAACTTTATCTCTTTAATATGAGCCGCCTCTCACTGCTGTGTCTCAGCGTGCCACCCACGCATCGGTGGAGGGCGCGCTGGAGCCTCCGACTCTCCGCCTTTCCGTCACGTGCCGACTGTTGTCGTACTGCGCTGCCTTTTGTTGAAATGGCCTGCTTCCGCCCAGTGCAGCCTTTGGTACCCCGCGTGAATTTACACTCAAACTAAACAAGACTTTGACTTCACAATTGCTCAACAAATGTGTGTATATGAGCCTAGTTCACTGTCTTTTAATCAATGCGCATGTTTGTGTAGTTCTTTGCTTTTACCATGTACTTGGTTGGGATCGATAGCAGCTCACTGCGTGGAATGATTTATAATAAGCTAAACTGAGCTTAGTTGGCTAAGTGGGCCCGAGGAGGTACCTCCTGATAGGCCCCTGACGTGGTAAGCTGGCGGCAGGGATCGGAGGGATCATCCCCTGGCAGGCCTCGGACGACGTGGGCGGGCCGCAGGGAATCAGGGGAACTATCTTCTGATACAACCTAGGGCGCGTGGGCTGGCCGCAGGGAATCAAGGGAGCTACCTTCTGATGCAACCTAGGGCGACGTGGGCTGGCCGCAGGGAATCAGGGGAACTATCTTCTGATACAACCTAGGGCGTCGTGGGCTGGCCGCAGGGAATTAAGGGAGCTACCTTCTGATGCAACCTAGGGCGACGTGGGCTGGCCGCAGGGAATCAGGGGAAGGACGTTTTGACACGACTTCGGACAGCTTGGGCTGGCCGCAGGGAATCAGGGGAAACACATTTTGATACTACTTCGGACAGCTTGGGCTGGCCGCAGGGGAATCAGGGGAAACACATTTGATATCTGAAAAAATTATGCCAAGAGACTGTGCGTGTGCGTGTGCGTGGTGCGTGTGTGCGTGTGTGCGGTGTGCGGCGTGTGCGGCGTGTGCGTGTGTGCGTGTGTGCGGCGTGTGCGGCGTGTGCGTGTGCGCGTGTGCGCGTGTGCGCGTGTGTGTGCGCGTGTGCGCGCGTGCGCGTGTGCGCGCGTGTGTGCGTGTGCGCGCACACGCGCACACGCACACACGTGTGCGTGTGTGTGTGTGTGTGTGTGTGTGTGTGTGTGTGTGCGTGCGCGTGTGCGTGTGTGCGCGTGTGTGTGCGTGTGTGCGTGTGCGCGCGCGTGTGTGTGTGTGTGTGTGTGTGTGTGTGTGTGCGTGCGCGTGTGCGCGTGTGCGCGTGTGCGCGTGTGCGCGTGTGCGCGCGTGTGTGCGCGTGTGTGTGCGTGTGTGCGTGTGTGGCGCGCGCGTGTGTGTGTGTGTGTGTGTGTGTGTGTGTGTGTGTGTGCGTGTGCGTGTGCGCGTGTGCGCGTGTACGTGTGCGCGCGTGCGCGCGTGTCGCGCGTGTGCGCGCGTGTGTGCGGTGTGCGCATGTGTGCGTGTGTGTGTGTTTGTGTGTGTGTGTGTGTGTGTGTGTGTGTGTGTGTGTGTTGGTGTGTGTGTGGTGTGTGTGTGTGTGTGTGTGTGTGTGTGTGGTGTGTGTGTGTGTGTGTGTGTGTGTGTGTTGTGTGTGTGTGTGTGTGTGGTGTGTGTGTGTGTGTGTGGTGTGGTTGTGTGTGTTGTGTGTGTGTGTGTGTGTGTGTGTGTGGTGTGTGTGTGTGTGTGTGTGTGTGTTGTGTGTGTGTGTGTGTGTGTGTGTGTGGTGTGTGTGTGTGTTGTGTGTGTGTGTGTGTGTGTGTGTGTGTGTGTGTGTGTGTGTACTGCTGTTCTGTACATCAGAACAGAGCATACAGACGTGTGTGTATACGTGACTTGACCTCAGGCGCGACGGCATGAAGAGGCGTCGGTCGTGGTATAACCAAGAACCGGTGGGGACCGCCCGGAATACGGGGTTATGCGCGGCGGTAGCTGGATCTATCCGTTGATGTGCAAGGCCTTGGGAACAAGACACAGCCTGTTCTCTTCCGACGTGGTGTACGCCAGGCCTTATGAGCTCTTGATGGTGGGATGTTCGCAACGGATGGAGATCCCGCCAATCGACGCTGATAGGGAAGGCGACAAGGGACCGGGTCGCCGGACAGGGCGGTCAGGCCGGGTTCCAGAGTGTGCCGGCCGAGGAGACCAAGGAGTAAGTCGTGGACGCAGGTCACGCTGGGCGCTCGCTGTCTGCCAAGGGGCTCCACCGTCTCATCGCGCGCGTTGCCTCCAGGCCTCTGAAGGACGCGCCAAGGGGCGGTGCCTTGCAAACGCTCACTCTGGCGGGCGGGAGGCGAGGGCGCAGAAGCGCCGGAAGCGACGCCTCCGTGCTGGACTGTGTGTTAAGGTGCTGCCTAAGCCGCGTGCGGCAGCGGAAGGCTGCGAGCGGTGGGCGTGGCCAAAGAAGTCGTGGGCCGCCCACCGTGGACGAAACGCAGAGAGCGTCGTCCGAATAGCGAGGCCGTCACCCTGGAGGTCTGGCGAGGAAACGAGTCGTCGCTCAGCCTCGGGCACCTGATGTCGGTCCAGAAGCTGCGTCGGTACCGAAGCTGATCAATTTAATCGGATATCTTTAAAAGGTTTAAACGCGGCTTTATCTGGGAGCCCTGGGAGCCCCCCCCCCCCCCCGGCCTTAACTAACTCTCGCAGACTCATACATTCGGCGCACCACCGTATGTGATGTGTATGTGTATGTGATAAAACAAACTCGATTTGTCTTAATGAGAACTCGTGCAGGCGTGCCAGTTATAATGCCAAGGCGCGGGATAAAACAAGGGGGGGGGGGTCCCATCCGTGTGTCCGCCAAGAATGAGTGGGGTGGCGTGGCGCCAGTGGATGTGTATGCTTGGAGTGAGTGCGGTTGTGCGCCGAATGCATGGAGTCTGCGAGGGTTAGTTAAGGCTGGGGGGGGGGGCTCCCAGGGCTGTTATCCAGTGAGCCCTGCAAATGGTATTCGCCGGTTTACGTGGGATCCCTTCCAATTTGGGCGCATTATCTACGCATGCGGTTTTGTTTTTGCCCCGTTCAAATATTATCATCATCTAAGAAGTGGAGGTGGGTTACCGTGGTGTACCACAAGAACCAGGCACAAGTATGTCTCTCGCCAGTTCCTATGTAAAGCACGGCACACAGCCCATATACAGGGAGACAGCCGTTCATGGTGCCTGACCGGACCTACCATCCAGCCAATGTCCCGGTCACCCGCTTCATCCCATCTCTGTGGCTCACCTGCGTATGTGTTGATATCGGGTTTGTACCGGAGTCACACGTGCCGAGCCGTGCGCTAGCGTCAACTGGCTCGTATGCTGACCAATGAGTTCCTCAGTATAAATTTGCTCTTGTGGGAAGACATAATGGCGGCAGCCGGCGACGCACAGCCAGCTGGGGTCTGGCAGCAGCGCAGAGCACCCACCCACCGCAGTTTCCCTCATCACAGTCCCCCCCCCCCCCCACACACGTGCATATTGATTATTGAAAGGTTGTTGATGATAATCGTATGTGAATGTTCAGCACTTGACTTTCGTTAAATTAGGCGAACTGATGTCTGTCAGATGGCATTTTAAGGTTGACAGTGCATTTCTGGACGCAAGCTCTATACTGAAAAAGGAAAATCTCTCTCCGTGAAATAAAGAGATTCAGACCATGTGATACATGGCGTTTGGTACCATACATACAGGTGGGACGGATTCATCGAGTGGTGAATCCGTCCCACCTGGTTTTGTAGCATCGCAACTGACCTAGTTTTTTTCTGTTGCAGGAACTGATCCAGTGAATCACCCCCGTCAGCCATTTCATATGTAAACCTTGCACAGCACGCTCACGTCTCCAGCGGAGACAGTGGCATGTCACGCGCCATGTTTGACATGTGTACAGCCTTCGCGAAATGCATGAGATCAGCGAGTGAAAGCTCTTGTTTTGTAGAGATTTGGTTTAAGTTTTATCGTGAACAACTTTTTGCGTGCGGAGTGTGAGTTATTTGGCATGTGTGTACCTAAGCATATTCCTCGGGCCGAGCTCCTTTGCCTAGGGCCTAAGCACTCTGTGAAATGACCATGGTTAACGAATGACAGGACATTGTCATGCCATATGTAGGCATTCTGCCATGGTTAGGAGCTTCCGGGCGAAAACTTGTATAGACTTCATTGCTGACCAAAGTCATTATGCTTCTCGCAAAGCTTGTGCTTGAATCCGAGATGGCTCATCGGTGGCTCCGTCATCAGCCCTGAGGCAAGGATGGACGGCGGGGGAAAGGATGAATTCGCGGAGAAAATAACGTCAACATGATGGCGTTGCACAAGAAGAAAAATCTGAAAAAATGGCTTGGTCTTGGTCAACTCTGCACCCAGTAATTTATTCAGAATTTATATATTTGCGGTAGAACCAGACACAAGTATGTCTCTCGCCAGTTCCTATGTACATATTCATCAATGCCTGCATGTAAAGAAAAGGACTTTTTAAGGAGAGAACTGGGCGATGCCGCCATATTTTGCTACGCATGCGCTATAAGCCTGCATGAGAAACCCACGTAGGATTTACTAATTCCCTAACGTTACACTTCTACACTACATACTGTGAGTACATGATCCCTCATACTTTCATTTGGCCGATGACCACGTGGTCCTTTACGCAGCGAAAACGCACGGGCACGCTCAATGTGCAAGGTCATAAGTGACAGCGTGCCGCCCACACGTGCCGCAGGTGGGAGGCAGCATGTCCCCTCTATCGTGTGCCCTTCCATCAGGAAAATACGGATACTTTTCGTACCATATTTTTCATTTCATATCAAACATTTCGGCGTTTAAAAGGCCAAAACTGCGTAAGGTGAAGCACCATGCGTATCCAACAGTTCCAGCGCAGCATTCCTGCAGGAGAGCACATCTGGGCCACACCCGGCGACCGAGCGTGTTCTGAGGCGGTAGCCGCATGGCTGCGGCCAAGATTACCTCACTCACCGATGTATGATGTCAATGTTACATTATCACGAAGTTATGTTGCACCAATGTACACGCCCCGCCCTGCCCAGCCTCGCCAGTGCAAGTTGTGTGTGCGCGTGTGTTTGTGACGCAGTGTTCATGCCGGTCCAGCTGTTTTTCAATACACTCAGGTACCCGATACGGTATCCAGGGTCGACCTTGTTCTAACACCGAAATATGCCGTCTCTGAGAAGGAAAAACGCACGCGTCGCCTCCCGGCCAAGTCAAATGCCTCGGGGAAATAGGCCTTAAAATGACAGATGCGACACACGCTTTTCTTTGAGACAACAGAAGACAAGCGACATCGACACCGCAAACTGACTGAGACAGCTATGAACAGGACCCACGTCATTCAGAGCCAACACTCGATAACCAAGTGCACCAGGGACACAAAATCACCATGCCTCGCGGAAAACTGCGAGTCCCGACTTCCTCAGGTTAGTTTATATCGCAAACGCATTTGTAGCTGCACGGGTCAAGGAGGCCACCTTTCTTTCTCATTATCGCTTCGTACTACGTCCCACATCTACGCGGTGGAGTATGGCGGAGTAGGGCGGGCGGTGGAGTAGAGCGGGGTGTTTGTGTATGGCGGCGGTGGAGCAGAATGGCGGTGGAGTAGGGCGGCGGTGAAGCAAGTGGAGGCGCGGAAGGTGAAGGTGGGAGTAAGGCGGCGGTGGATTAGGGCAGCCGTGGGGTAGGGTGGCGGCGGAGTAGGGCAGAGATGGAGTAGGACAGCGGTAGAGTATAACAGCGGTGAAATAGGGGCATTGGAGCAGGGCGGAGGGTAAGTAGTCGCTCCACCTATTTCCGAGCCGCTGGTCATCTTATGCTAGTGCTGTGCTGTCCGCGCAGCCCTCAATACCAGCGATGTCAAATCACCAGGCCAGCTTCCAAGGAGCCAACGACACGATCACAAAGACAGGCCAATTCAGCCGACGACGCGGAGTGATTGCCAACCTGTACCTCAGGCCTTAGCGGCAATAGAATCAATCACAGTACGTGTTGGTGAACCTTGCCGTCGTTACAGAGCGCACACGGAGACGCCCTCCTGTCAAACCTCTTCATGGCCACGGCTTTTTCTTATTACAAAGACACGATCGGGCCCCCGCGTGTTTCCGTCGGTAGGCCTGAGCCGTCCTTACAGCACATGTCAGCAGTCTCAGGCGGTGAGGGTCAGCTCTCTCCGGTACCTGGAGGTGGGGGTGTCAGCTCCCTCAGGCACCTAGAGATGGGGCGTCAGCCCTCTCAGGTACTTGGAGGTGGGGTGTCAGCTCTCTCCGGTACCTAGCGGTGGGGCGCCAGCTCTCTCAGGTACCTGGAGCTGGGGCGTCAGCTCTCATGCACCTGATGGTGGGGTGTCATCCTCTCAGGCACCTGGTGGCGGGGCGTCAATCCTCTCAGGTACCTGGAGGTGGGGCGTCAACTCCCTCAGGTATCTGAAGGTGGGGCGTCAGCTCTCTCAGGTGTGGCGTCAGCTCTCTTAGGTGGGGCGTCAGCTCTCTTCGGTACCTGGCAGTGGGGTGTCAGTTCTCTCAGGCACCTGGCGGTGGGGCGTCAGTCCTCTCAGGTACCTGGAGGTGGGGCGTCAGCTCCCACAGGTACCTGATGGTGGGGCGTCAGCTTTCTCAGGTACCTGGCAGTGGGGCGTCAGCTCTCTCAGGTACCTGGCAGTGGGGCGTCAGCTCTCTCAGGCACCTGGCGGTGGGATGTCAGCTCTCCCACCAACAGCTGCAGGCCGGGCCTGGCCGTCTGGCGGGGGCCGTCGCCGGCTGCGGTCTTCTGGCGCTTTGACCGGCGGCTGCGCGCTGTAGGGAGCGCAGCCACCCGGCCCGCGCTCTGATGTAGGCGGGCGGGCCGCGCAACGCGCCACACTCAGGGCGTGGTGACCGAAGACTGGCCCCGGAGAGCTCCGGCAGTGTTATCGCGGCGAGCCGTGTGACAGGTGGCGATGCTTCTGACCACGATAGAGGAGCGCGAGACTTTGTCACAGGCATTTGATTATTTCTATCCTTCACCGAAGGAGACATAATGAGTATGTTCGACCAATGGCATACGTCTTCGCACATCTACGACTTATTCGGGCTTGGTCAGCAACTGCGAAAATGTGCGACAATGTTCGTTACAGAAACGAATAAGTACCCATATGAACTAACATACATTTAAACGAATACGCGTGTACATGCACCTGCCCATCATGTCAAAAGTACGCTAATTTCTAACTGGCTAATGCGCTCAGGACCGTCCAATTAGCAAATCTCCATACTCTCCCCATGATTCGCTGTCAAACGCGGAATGGATTCATACGCCAACATACCTTGCAGCACGCTTACACTTCGGCAGCGTGAAAGTTCACAAAACAAGCAGCGAGGCATCGCCAGCATTTATTATTCAAAATTTCAGCACGGGGTAAAGCAAAGGTAACTAATTCTCATAAAACGTTGTCATTACTCCCGCAAGCACAAAAAATGTCCGCGGGTAGTGGTACACTTACAAAACTTCAATCCCAACCGTGTGGGAAAGCACACCTCTGAGGCGAGGGAGTCACAACAGCGTCAACAAACTTCGCCCCATTCCAGCTTGGATAGATGGTAATCGCAATGGGAGCAAGTGGGAGTAGAAAACTAAACTGTACGACTCGTCAACGCCACCGGGGCGGAAGCGCCACCTACACAACCGAGACGATCTCGCTATACAGGTCGGGACTGAGGATGTCACCGAGACAACCGAGCACCGAGTCGGGCACAGCGGCGGCGTCTTCCCGGCCCGCGTCCGCTCGCGCCTCCGCTTGTGTACCATCTTCATGTGCATAGAGTAGTTGAACCTGACCAGGAAGGACTTGCCGCACACGTCGCACGCCAGCCCGTCGCCGGCCGTCGGGCTGGCGCCCTGCCGGCTCGGCAGCGTCTCGGCGTCCGGGGCCGCTGCGTCCGTCGGCGGCGGCGGCGGCGGCGGGGGCGGCGGGGTGGCGGCGGCGGCGGCGGCGTCGCTGGAGGCTCCGGTCCGCCGCACTCGTGGCTGTGGACCATCTCGGGCGTGGCCCACGGGCGCGCGGCAGCGGCTGCAGAGCATTAAGCCATGCGCGCTGGCGCGGTGACGCTCCAGCTTGGCGGGCGTGTCGAAGGCGCGCAGGCAGCGACTGCACGGGAAGCGTGGCGGCTCGTGACCCAGCCGATGCCGGGTACAGCGCCGACGCGCTCTCCATCACCAGGCCGCAGACGTCGCAGCCGCGGTAGCCGGTGCGGTGCAGCCGCAGGTGCAGCGGCATCAGCACGCGCGCGATGAACTTGCGGCAGACGCGGCAGCGGGCGGCGTCGGAGCGGTACCAGCGCTGAGGCCGCAGCTCAGGCGGTCGCGGCGGCGGGCTGCGGTCGCCGCCAGCCGCCGGCTCGGGCAGAAGCCGCGGCGGCTCGGCGCTACCCGAGTACGTGTCGGCCAGGTCCAGCACACCGTCCACCTCCACCATCTCGCCGAAGTCGAGCAGGCGGCGGCGCGGCGGCCGGGCACGCCGCGCCCCGCTCGTCGCTGCCTCATCGCCGGAAGAGTCCGCAGCTGGCGCCGGATCGCCCAGACGCGACACGAAGCTGCGTCGCAGCAGGTGCGAGCCCGGCTTGCGCAACACCTTCATGCGCCGCGCCGGTGGCAGCACCACCGGCTGCCGCCTCAGCCGCCAGCGACGCCAGCAGGGTCGGGGCCTTGGACACAACCGGCGACTCAGTGGGGGCCAAGTTCTCCGGCACTTCCTCGGGCGCCACCTTCCTCTTCCTCAGCCGCTGTCGCATCGTGCGACTGATTCTCGGCGGCGTGGGGAGGATCATTCACATGCCGGAGACATAGCTGCGACAGGAAGCTGCCCTTGAAGCGGTCGCGCTCCATGTCCGGCATCAACGTCACGTACGTCGGCAGCGCGGTGGGCAGGCCGCCCACGCTGCCCGCCGTCGCCGGCGGGACCCGGGGGCTCCTCCGGCCCGTGTCCGCCGGCCCGCACCCGCGGGCTCCTCCGGCTCACGCCCGTCGGCCAGCGAGGAGCAAGCGGCGGCCGCCGCCGTCGCCAGCTCGCGCAGCCGCAGCAGCGCCGCGTCGGCCGCGACCGGTTCGTCCTCGCGCTCCTCGGCCGCGATGGCGGACAGCTGCCGCAGCCAACAGCGGCGCGCGGCGAAGCAGGCGCACGCAGCGAAGCCGGTGAAATCCGGCGCCCCCGGCCGCGCCGGCGCCGTCCGCCGGCGGTGGGCCCGCCACGGCGTCCGCTGACGTCACCGGAGCAGGATCCAGCGGCGCCGCGACGTGATCACCCGACCCCGCATCGCGCGCCGTCCGAGAAGGCGCAGGCTGTCCGCCGGAATCGTCGCAGCTCGGCACACAGACAGCGGGGCTCGATTCCGGCAGGGCCAACGATAGGTTAGTTGGGCAGGTCAGCTGGTTAGCAGTCGTATTTAATGTGCCATTGCTGGTGCACGACATCTTCTCGACATAACGTCCTCCTGCTTCTGCGCCGACCTCCCGGGTCCAGGCCCGGCCATAGCTTTTGATGACCGCAAATTTGGTCGTTAGCTTCTGGGCCGGTTTCCGCCTCCTCGGCACCGAAGCTGGCCGCGGCCGGTGCAGGACGGGAGAAGTGGACGACGGCGGGGAGATGACGCCGGCACTGCCGCCTGCCGGCGCAGTTGGTCCCAACCCGGGCACAGGGCAGCGCTCCGGACCGGCGTCCTCACCAACGTCGTTCTCCACCACCCAGATCACACCACCCGCCTCGGCCACCACGCCCGACACATCGTCCACCACCTCGATCACGTCCTCGCCCGCCGACAGCAGGACGCCGTCCAGCTCACAGCGCGCGGCCGCCGCCGCAGGCCGGCGACCGGCCGCCGACTCGTCCTCGTCCGGCGCCGCCGTGGCTGCCGCCTCCTCCTCAGACATCTGCGACGAGCAGTCCGTGAAGATATCAATCAGCGGCGACCCGACGCCGTCCGAGTGCTCCTCCCAGAGCTCGGCGAGCACGCCGTTGGGGATGTCCGGCGGCCGCGAGCGCTCCGGCTCGGTGGCGCCGTCCGCCGGCTGGCCGCCGCTCCGACGCGAGCGCAGCATACTTCCCAGCGGCAGCGGTGCCGTGCAGGGCAGACCAGGCGACACTGATGACGCCCGGTGAGCAGGGGCCAGGCGCCGTCAGCAGAGGCTACCTGCCAATGGAAAGGTACGTTAGGAATGCAGGGAAGATACACCATCGAGCTATATTACGTAGTTGTTTTTTTTTGCAAAGTGCTAATTACCATTAAATACAACCAGATAAGCAAAAACATTTTCGCACATCTCGCATTTCGCACATCGCAGAATGTTTCTTTGCCCACTCATCCAGCATTTTGTGCAATATGCAAGAACCTGGTTGAAGGTAAGACATCAACAATGGTCTTAGATGACAGGAAAAGTTCGAGATACATTTAAGACTACCCAACACCACAGGCTGGTATTACGTACTAACTCCCAACACCACAGGCTGGTATTACATACATAACTCCCACAACTCATGACTAGGTCATCATAGAGCAATAAAGGGACCCTTTAAGAGCAATGTGTGACCATATATTTTAAATGAGGGTAGTTCCCATTACCTACCAACGGAGATGTAGCTGTCAAAGCTGACAAACCCAAATATCACTGGAATTGCGAGTGAAACCACTTTATTGATGAAAGGTTGCATCGCTCCATTTCCCAGAGCAGCACTTCAGCAAAATATGTGATGTGTTGACTCACATGGGACTCACATGGGGACCCATGGGAATTTGTAGGTGATGTTCACAAAGCTCTAGATTAAAGGTACATGGGAGTGACACATTTGTAAAATTCACCATGCTTCAATAATGTTCACTTATCCGCTATAGCACAGTGGCATTGTGTCTGTAATGCTCATTTGATAATCATATGATCCATGATAATATAAACCATGATAATCATAGTCAATCTGGACCTTGAAGGGAAGAAGTGAACAATACAAACATTATTAGGTTGCCAATTAAGTGGGCACTATAGGCTGATGTGCACTAAAGATGTGCACTGTAGGTCGAATTGTCAAACAGGTTGACAGAAGTGGTAATAAAAGCCTCAAAATAAGGGGCAGCTACCTCCAGGGAGGAGAATGAAAAGGTCTCTCAAGGGCCTCAAGGCATGAACTGTCAGCTAGGATGCTCCTTTCATGAAAAGGCACTGGCTACATCTTATATGTTACTGTAAAGGACTGCTGAGGATGGGTGTAATCTCAAACAATTAACTTGTTTCTTTCAGAACATCAACCAAACTTGTGCGAGTCATGGCAACCATATGTCTATATAAAAAATTAAGTGCAACTTTAGTCATAATGAAGGGAAGCTTCCATGCTTATATTGTGTCATGCACCACCACACAACTACTACGTCATGAGACAATTCCTTTAATATTTCAAGTAAACTTTTTGCATTTTACCTTGCAGTATCAATCCACATGCACCAGACCGCATGGGATATAACCCCAATGACTGAAGGAAATTGGTGAGTTGAGGAAATGACAAGTTCAGGAAAGTCATCAAACAAGACTTTCCTCAACATACAAATGCTATTTGCAATCCACCTCACACAACCATTCCATTTGAAACATGCCATATGGATTCCTAGTTGGTGCAAGAAGCATAGACAAAACTACCGAGCTCTTCTGAAATGGATATCATCACTGTCCTCCAGGAACAGTCTCAGAACCAGGCCCCTTAACATGCACAGAACACTGAGAGGACCGTGACAGTCCAGTACTAGGCTTTCAGCTACCTTAAATTTTTGTGGGCAGGTTTTTAGAGACCAAATACCACTGTGACACTGCCACACCTGTTTCAGCTTGGCTCCCTCAGCTAATAATCAACTGGCTGTCAGCAACAAGTCGTGAGAGTAGAGCTTCTGGGACACACATTTACTGTTCGTACCTATGCTTGATACCAATATATATGTGTGAAAATCTGTGGCCTTCAGTAAAGCAAAATTCAGTGCTTAAATGGCAGGAAATATTCCACTGGGTCTTTCCCTTTATGCAAAATACTGTGACAAAATTAGGCTTTTCCAAACTTACTATTCACCACTTCACAGGGCTCATCAATAGCGCCATACTAAAACTTTACCTACTGCAATACCCTCCAGAACTACATGAGCTGGCCAAAATAATTGGGCTTCAAACAGACTGTGTTCTTCTTTGCACTGACGACTCTTGGAACCACGACAACGAGGAACACCTCGTGCTTGTTTGTTTTGAACCAGTGTGGCAAGGTTGTTGTGGAAGCCAAGGGTGTCAATTGCATTCTTTTGTGAGCCTGACCATCTCAATGCTGAGTTGGGCCCCAATGCTAGCTTGCTCTCACTTCTTCACAATGTTTTTGCTTGCACATTACAAAAAAGAAACTACTTAATTGTTCACAAACTACCATCTTTGACTCTATCTGGGACATGCTGAAAAAACCTTCTCTGGGACCTAGCCCTCCACCTTTGAATACAATACAATATGTAATATATATATAACATTATAATATAATAATAAAATAACATAATGATACAATATATCTAATACAATACTTTGAATAAGCTCAGCACATCCAATGTATTTAATTTCACAGCTTCCAACAGGTGTTCAGATATTTTAACATTCAGTGTGGTGTGGCAGAGACTCATTATGCAAAAAGTGTGATGAATGACAATCACTCTTATACCACACACTCCTGAATGGAATCTCAAAATATGCAATAAATCCAAGAGATACCATAAATAAGCCACAAAGTTCACTATGCTCTAGCAAGCACACCTTGTTCTGGAGAGCTTAACATGCTAACATGTTGAGCTTTGTTGTGGATTTCTTGAATTTCTTGAAGTTTGAGACTGTGGTCAACTGTACAATGTAGAACTGATAAAGATTAACAGTCTTAGTGAGGGTCTGCTTTCAATTAATAATCATTGTAAGAAGTCAGTAGGCTAACAGTAGGGTGGTAACAGTCTTGGCAAATTAGTGATGGGTGCACTCCCTTGCACTCCCTTCTTGAACACTTCATTATTTTTTTATTATTCAATTACTTATAACTTTATTTAACTATTTTGATGAAGTTTGTGACTAGGGTGCTGCAAAACATTGAACCCAAAAGCAATATAATCCCAGATATGCAAACTGTCTGCTGATATGCACCTCCTGCATGTACCATGTCTAGCTGTGGAATTAACACAATATAATAATATACCCACATAATAGCAGCATATATGACTAACAGGTTGAAATAAACAGGTTGATGATGTGTGATTTGTTACTCTGCTCATCATTTTTACATATATTATGCTTGGTTTGCAGTTATTTTTGGCTGCTACATATTTTTCAAGCCCAGTGAGTACCAGCAACTCAAATGCTCAAATACTGGCTCTTTTCATCTTGCCTTTGCACATAACACCATAGACTATGGTGGTCTTATTATGGAAAGATCATTTGGTGCACTGGACCACTTGCATTACTGCTATAAGTGTCACTAGTCACTTTTGACATTGGGTTTGTAATAAGGCCAAAACTGCCAAATTATTGTGGTGCAAAGCAGAAGCACATGGGAAAAGCTATGCTGATCAAATGAGCATCACATGATGGAACTTTCTGCATATTTTGAAAGCAAACTTTGGCAGGCATAATCCCTCTATCTTAGTTTATGCTCATGTCTTAAAAATCCCTCTAGCTTAGTCATCAAGCTTAGTCCATGCATCTTTGACATTTCAAATTGATTACATTACCAGTCATTTTATCTTAGTTGGCCATAATGCTTAAATACTGTAAAAGCAAACAGAATGTCTATAAGATACACCTTTCACACAAGACAGTGCCACACAAATCATGTGGTATAGTGAGCAATCTGTGGGCAAAATAATACATGCTGGACCAGGAAAGCAGCCTGATAGCAAAATACCTTAGCCCAATTACAGAAGCAAAAGCAAGAAGCATGATTTCCCCAGTTAGGTATGACCTGCATCATTGTACTGGTGCATTGGTAACATCATCATTCTAATGGCAGTTTATCACAAGCTCCAAGATCACTATGGTAATGATCAAGATATATCAGTCAGTGTCACATTTATTAAGTATGGAGTGTTTTTATAATTGTACAAAATGTGTAAGTGGTGGCTATCACAGCAACAATTTTAAGAGTGTCTACCAAATATTCTAAGGACACAAATGAAAAAGAAAACTATTATAAGTTCTGAGAATTTGAGAGTAAAAAAATGACAAATGATTTTTTCTAATACATGCCAAAGGCAATATCTGGTATGCTAGGCAGGAACACAGCAACCTTGTTGGGCCATGTGGCTCATTGGTATACTTGAGCTTCATTAGTCTAAAGACTTCATGGCCAGAACCAAAACAAATATAACAGCCTGAAAAGATGAACAATGCTATATTTGCATGCTTGGTATATGGCACTGGGCCATCATCAGTGATCGAAGATGATGACATTAATGCAAGCAAAACACTGTTTAAAACCAGATTGAATCTTTTGTCTATACTACAAGCACACAATGTTCAAATTGTGGCAGATGTAGCTAAGTGAAGCATGTCATTTACTGATTTCATAGTGGCTTAACTGACTTTCATAAAATTGCCAGTATTTTAGAAATTTGTCATGTTTAGATGCTCACTCCAATGACTTTCAAATACCAAATTGTCTCAGTATTGTGTGCTTGCCAAGCAAGGACAATCTTGACATACTTGAACCCCATGATACAGAAAAGTTGGGTGCTATTATCACTAAGGGTGTCTGACAAACATAGGATGAAAAGACTGAAATTGAACGCATTCCTTTCATGATCCAGCACCACACAGACGTGCCTTTCGGAAGAGGCAATGCTAGACAAAACACACCCTCAAAATATCACTCAACATTTATCATCCACAATGTATATGTTTATCATACCTTGCATAAGCATCTACCGCCCAAATCATCCAACCCAGCCACTCAAAACAGACAGGATACACACCTATTCGCACCCCATCTGTCAAATCTGAATGTAGTGGGTTAAATCATGGCAAAAACACTCACCAGTGGCCAACACCACACCCAACAACCTTCTTTCCTCTAGATTGAATGATCAGAATACCACACCATCTCAGTATTAATGCTTCTTGAATTCTTTCAAACTGCTCACCAATATTCTACATGCCTAACAAAATGGCACGCACCCACAGAAACCACAATGCAACCCTACCCACGCAGACGCAATACGGGCGTCCCGCTTGCTGACATACAGAAATACGCGAGCAAACAAGGAGACCAATCAAGGGAGCTCCCCGCTCCTCCAAAACATGGAGATTCCAGATGACCACAACCGTTGTATCAGACGCCCCCACCGCACCCGCACCACCTACCCGACCACAAAACCGAAGCAGCACTTGTAGACAAGTCCCAGTGCTCCGAGCGTTTGCCGTAGGTTGTGCTGCCATCTACCAAGCGAGACCACGAGGCCTGGGCACACGAGTGAAAGTGAAGGTGGCGCAATGCCAATAGTTTTCGTTGTAATGCACTACACGCAAGGTGCGTGGTATGCTTAAAATTATCCAACGGTAATTTAAAAATAAACTATCCAAAGTTGTTTGATATTGAGACTGCACATGTATGCTTTAATCAGAAGCCTGTTGTCTATTCTACATGCGGGCCAATTTAGAAAGCCCGCCACACGTTGGAATCGAGCGTTGCCCGCATTTTCAGTTTCTCACTTCCTTTCGGTACGCAGGCGCGCGGGACGCTTATTACCAATTATGACAGCAACATTCACTTTTACCCTCGACAAGCAACCACATTTCAATATGTTCCATGCCACGTAATGCATCTAGAGGTCATACCCATTGACTTAAGCATCCACAAAGCCGACTTAAGGGCGGCATTGAAAGGGTACGCAGCCAAGCGGGATACGGGAACCCTGCTGCCTGGGTCACTTACACTGTTTGGGACGGTTTGCAATAGATATTGAAACTTTTTGCAGGAATTGGGTCCGCAGAAGTTCGAACAAAATTCGACAAACTTTGCACTTTCCCGGTTATAAACTTTGCCCGTGTGTCTGGGTTAGGGAGACCCGAAATATCCAAATCGGCAACCATGCATTATGTCAAATTGCAGGCAGATTGCAATCAGTCAAATTGCAGGTGCATCAATGAAGCTGGATTTCAATTAAACTGAAGGGAGCTATCAGAACCTGAGAAGGTAGTGGTCTGTGCAATACCTAGTGTATGTATAGTGTTTGTGCAATATCTAGTGTGATATAACCGATACCGTCCGTCTGGCGCTGTCTGGAGGTTGATGGGAAAAAACAGCATGGGCAATAGCTACCAAGATAAACCAGTATTGACTTGACATGCAATGGTCTCAAAGGCATCTACTGCATTATGCCATGCACATGTGTATCAAGTTGAAATGAAAATAGACACATGCTATGATGCAGGTCGCGAGTTTTACCAGTGCAACACAAAGTGTGTATGCTTTTTCATAGCCGATATTACTACCAAAGGATAGATTTTTAAAGCTGTGTTGAGGTAGCATGGTACTGTTTTCTCAAAAGTGAGATGGAGAATGAATCACAGAGCACTAACCCACCCCCGAGCAAGGCTGAGAATGTGTAGGTTCCCAGTGCACATCATTCTTGAAATCTACCGATTTAAGCACAGTACTCTGTGCACACAGTATAGTACACAGTCCTTTGTATTCACATTTTGATGATGATGAGCTCTGACAATTCTGAAAACAGAGAGACCCAATATATGTAAGAGACCCAATACATGCGATATTACGCTGCACATTTACCCACCCTGACAGCAGTCACACACGTGTAGTCAACGCTATTCGCTCCACGCCTTCCTGAACCCATCGTCGTTCTGGCCAAGGGGTTCAACGTGGTTTGCAACCCCCCTCCCCCCCTCCACCGCGCGAGTCCAGATCAACGAGCACGGAGGCCGGTCGGTCACGAGGCGTCCATGGACTGTCGGCCGCGCTGCAGTCGGCGCCTTCCTCCGGCTGCTCCTCATCCAGCATCTGCTGCAGCTGGTGGATGACGTCACCAGCACGTGAAACTGCTTGCGGCGCATCTCCAGCTTGGCGTCGAGTCCATCCTGGCAGGCCTGCGCGCGAGACAAGGCCCACGTCCGTCAGCTGGGCGGAGCGGACGCTGACAGCAAGCGGACGCTCCACAGGACCGCCTGATCGCCCCCAGCTCGCCGCTCACTGTCAGCCGCCCGTGGCAGCCGGTCAAACACGTTACGGTTACTTTTCCGTAACGAAACGTGTTAAGTTGCCTTCAGCAATGGCAACTTGCCAATGATAAACGCTGCCAGCGAAGAATCATAAGACGAAGACCACAACATGAATATTAAGTTTCCCAAGCAAAACCGATGCATGCACACCTCGACTGGGTTTCGCTGGGCTCGTCAGCTCACTGGCCGTGCGTTTGTTGGTAATGCAGGGCCGACTACCATGCCACAGGAGCCACAATGAAACTTCACCTGCATCGACTGGAGCTCGGCCTTCAGCTCGGCCAGGCGCGCCTCCGTCTCCTTTCTGTCCGGCTGCTGATTGATGACTTTGGCGAGTGCGTCGTACTCCATCCGGTTCCGACGTAGTCTGCACAAAAAATTACCAGAAACAGCTCGAACAGGTACAAAAAATCCAAGATTACATGACTGACTAACGTTTCGGAACGGAGGCAAGAGCATGCGCGCCACTCAAACACGCCATTATCAGTGTATGTTCTATATGCCAATTAGTCGCGAAGTTTCAAAGAATCTATTACGGCGATACCACTCGTGCCTTTGTCTATCTTGTCCACATATTGAGCACATGTACACAAGACGTTACCGAAACTTTTTGTTCAGGTATGAATTGCACGACTAACGGAAATATCAAACGTGTGCTGACTATGAAGACTGTACCTGTTTGGCTTTGTTTAGCTCCTCCTTCGCCTGAACTATTTCAGCTTTCACACCAACTCTGTGCCCGAGTCGATCTGCTTGTAAAGCGTCTCATAGTTTTCCAGCTCAATGGCATTCATCTTGCATCCTTGCTGGTGATTTGGCGATGGAGAACTCACACTGGCTCAGCTGGGACATCAGTCCGCTCGTAAGTAAGGGACCTGAAACCAGGGAGACACCCTGTACCATACACAATATATACATGCATACATGTACATGTGTGTGTCAACACCAAACCATGGGAAATGGCATGTGACAAGGGATGTGCTTAAAATCTGTTAAAGAAAAGCAAACCATCCACACTGTTTCACGAGCACACATCAGCAGGTGATGGCCACTGGCACTGCCACCACAACAGAAAAAGAAAACATTAGCCTGGCATGTCTGCTTCTTCTGTTCATACAAAACTTTTAGGACATCAGTAATTTCCACATGTTGTTTCAAGTCAACCCTATAAACCTTTTGCTTGGCAAAATTGGGTTCAACTATCAAAATTCCTCGACACTAGTTTAAAGACTGGTGGCAGCATACCTAGGACTGTCATGATCATGAGAAGTAGATTCAGGCACAAAAGAACGGCCAGCGGTGTCTGAAGTGGCTTGAGACTAGTAACAAAAGCAGTGGCAGTATACCAAATGCTGGACAAAAATAATGGAAAGAAGATTCAAGCACCTAAGACCGACCCACAGTGTACAAAGTGAGGAAAAAATAATGGGCAGAGCACACACCCTTCATCTCCTGATGCATCATCAGACATTGCCCACTTTGTGAGGTTCTTCAGAAACATGTTCAGCCGTCGGTCATCTCCCGTTCCGTCGCCGTCGATCATCAGCCGACGACGGATTACTTCCTCTGTCGGGCAGACCCAGTCAATCACCCAAGAACACAGATAGCTGCATAGATGCCTCAAAAATACTGCAATGCCAAAAGAGCTCACCTAAAAACCACGCCATGATGGGGTAAACACAAGCTTGGAAACATTTCCACTTAATGTGGGCAGTAGAGTATATTGGTAAGTTAGCAACACTGTCATATGCCAATGCTCATCTGTCAATCATAATTCAAGATTGGAGACATCACACCAGGCAACATGTGAAGCCACATGTCATAATTTTGACCAGCAGCCATATGAAGAGACTTTAAGCACCTCTTATCATGCATGGGCACAAGGTCAGGCTTCTGATATCCAAGCTGATCCTTCATTTTTCAGTTGATGGGACCTTTCACAAATCATAAATGTTTTCCAATTCCCCATGATCAGTCATACTGTATGGTCATCTGATACCATAGAAGGAAATAAAATCATGCCAACTAATGTAAAGTTATTTTATAAAACAAAGGATGATTGTGAAACATTTAGCACTTTGCAGCACGACTCCACATTTAAAATAAAATTAAACAACAGTTCATGCATATTTACAAGTCCTATCTGTTGTCACATGGCTCATTGTTATGCTAGGCTCCATTCTTGAGGTAATGTAGTAGAAACTATGCACACAAGGCATATTTGTTTGACTTCACATTGACATGTCAAAGGTCACATCACTGGTGAGTTACTGCCAGTGCATTACCCACCATACAGAGTGACACAACATGAATATCCATGCTGTCAAAGTACCCTTAGCTGGTACAGTAGACAGTGACTTAAACTAACTTATATTGTCATATGGTTTTACCCTCACACCTAAGGTGATGCTAAAAAACTTATCTTGCAAAGTCCAGACAACCTAAAATAGGTCATCACATGCTATGCAATGCTGTTTTCAACTATCCCTAGCATCTTACATGTATGGCTATACAGCTAGCTGGTGAGGGCCTGGTGCCTGAGACCTCATATACAAAGGTACATATGATGCCAATCTGGTGAGGACTGGACTGTTTTCTATAGACAAATATTGTTGTGGTCTCAGCCTCCAGCTATCAATAAGTTGTTAAGCAGGAAATGACCTACAGGGTATAGCTGTCTAGGAGACTACTTTGACCTTGGCATATACCACTATAAGAAAACCCACATGGAAGACAAACCACCACAATTGCAGGGGCCTAACAGAGGCCTCTGTTGCCTGTGTGCATGTAGGCCAGGCTGCAAACATACACATGCTAAACAATGTTTCAAGGAATTCTAATGTTAAAAACACTATATATTTCCACAATACTTTTCAATCCTAAAAAATGAAATTCAAGGCAATCTTGCCTGACCTGAGTCCAGCACATGCGAGCATAATGTTCAAACTACTGATGCTATATGGGCATCTGAAGCAGCAGGTGAATATTTTGCAGACTAGCCTGCACCACCTCAACAGTATATAATGGTTAAAAACCACATTATCCCACAGATACTTCAAGCAAACCACCACAAGTGTGCCAAAATTCCAGCATTAGTGCAAAAAGTTACAGGCTTCTAGCAAGTACCGAACATTTTGAACAACTGACATGAAATAAAGAATTTTGAGTACAGAAAACACTGGGTTTTCTCACAAAACTACAGAACAATCCCATGCCAAGGAATGAAAAAAGCTGCTTCAGTTCCTTAAACACATTTTAAAAAATTATCTACACACACCCTTAACTTCAAACTAACCACCACAGTATCACGATGCGAACGTAAGTTCACAGAAACACGACGATACTCGAGTGGTCGAACAAGCGGCCTTTACACACAGACGACACAGACACACGAGCAGACCAAATACGCTTACCGTCAGGACATGACAAACGAATGAATCCGCTATGTAACTTGTCGATGACAACCGATCCACGAACACTTTCAGCTAGATATGACAAACTGCGGTTTCCGCCGGCGACATCCACGGTCACGACCCGATATAATGTAGCGTGAGCGCAAGTTTGGTCAACAGAGCATATCGGGGACCTTTATAATTGTTTAATTTAAGGTACTTATTGGTAGTGTTAAAAAAGGCACATTTTGAGGTGCCTTTTTGAGTGGATGGATTTTTGGGACCAGAGCACTTATCCGGTTTTGCTACAGCCCATGATAAGCAGGCCTTGTTATGTGAGCCCTGACCGCTAATTCCGACCGTGCAATTGCAGGTCAGCGGCATAATTTGGTGACGAGATTTTAACTTGCCATGTGTATTCAAGATGGAGTCTCTGCTACTAAGATATTTTTCATGGATTGGAAAGCAACGATGTAGGCAGTTCAAGTACAAAAACCCTCTTTTAATTAGGTAACCTGGAGATTTTTTCCATTGGCATCTACTTGAATTAATTAGTAGTCATGTCTATCAATCCCGTGCCAAAATGTTGGCGCGTTGTTTTCAAAGCAAAGTTCACGCGCTTCTGCAGTACGAGTCACGCGTGACTGGTACGTGGTGTGTTTTGGGGTATTGAATTTAATCTGGATGGGTGTGGACGTCAGCTGTCGAGCGTGGTTATCGTGCTTCCATTCAAGCTTTCTCGTACGCTAGTGTCCGTGGCTGATTCCTGCACCTTCGCATTAGGAGTTATCAAAAAGGAACGGGTTTTAATGGGAGACGGAGCGCGCATCTATGTGCCATCGAAGTCACAGTCTGCCCGCGAGTTTGTTTGGAGTCGGTTACCTCTCACCCCCGATAGAGCGCCTTTAGCAGAGAATTAAAGACCATTTATCTGGCATGACCACAGCATTATTGGTACCCAACCTTGTTGAGAAATGACATTAGATGTGTGCGTGTAGTTTTGCCAAAGTTGATAGAGGCTAAACAGGGGAAATAGCCAAAACCGCCTCCAAAATAATCAAGTAGTGTGCTTCTTCTCAAATTGGATGACCTGGCAGAGTCAGGGGCTAGAATATTCAACTGAATGGGGAACCAACTGCACCTTGTGACAGACAGAGGACCACTGACTTGGAAATTACCTCATGAACATGCTGATGTTGACATTATGTTCTGCCAATAGCAATATGTAATGTTTTTTAGGTTGCATGCAAGGGCATTCTATTTGAGTTCAGGCACATGCAATGGCATCAACATTACAGGATGAGATGATGGATGACATGGGTGTGGCATTTACTCAGGATTACTCAGCTTACAAACTTAGATGTATTAATAGGCATGGGGGAAAAGGTAGGCAGAAAAAACTGTTGAACTAAGATAAACACACAAATAGGTTGATTGAGGCATGTGATGTTATACACAAGACCATGCTTCCTTTGAGGATTTTTTCTGTGAAAACAATTTGGAATCCTGTCCCAACTTTGCACAATTGTACATATACATATGGGCCAGGATGTCATGCATGACCAGAATATCTTTCGGGCTGTTGCATAGCATTCCTATGGGTGCAAAGTGAATATGGGTTTGCCCTCATGAGCACAGAAAGAATGAAAGGATGATTTTAGGTGGGAAATGAATAGGGCATATGGATATCAGATTCAGTTCTAAACATAATATTTGATAAATGTTCCCAATGTTTTAACCATGAGAAGACTTGGACTTTTGGATTCCCCCTTGCTCCCCCCCCCCCCCCCACCCTTCCTGCCATGGTAATAGGCAGGCAGTGCTATATAGCCTCAGCAGTTGAGAGGGTCATAAAAGACCCAATGAAACACACACACACTCACATGAGATGTTTGTCCATCACTAAGCTAAAACCATAGGGATTAGGGACACAATTCATTGCATTAGCAGTCATGAGGTGGCTGACTGGGCATTTACAGGGCTGCCAAAACATGCAGGATGTATGGGTTTTGGGGGACAAGTTAGGGTATGGAATGTTTTGTATGCATTTTTAATGGGCCTTCATGATGTGTGCTTCCTTGTTCCAGAAATGTTTGTGGCATTGACAGCCATGACAGGTCACAGCTTTTGGGTCTAAGCCTTTGATCCTTGATTACTGAGGACCATGGAGAGTGAAGCTAAGGAGGATTTCTCTGGCAGAGGTAATTGCCTGTGAAAAATTAAATGGATGGTCAGTATAGTTGCTCAGAATGTCATTTGGTGTTTGCCTCCTAAATACTTCAGGACATTGCATAGGAACCTGGGCATCTTATGAAGCATGTTGCATATGAGTTGCATGAATGTCAGTCCATGCTGAACATGCTTGGCTTTGATATTGTGCATGAATTCTTTCTGTTCATGCATATAATGTAGGCAATGATACATGCTCTGTGTCTAATGTTCATTTCTTAGCCCCAGCACAAATGAACAAATCAAAGTCTGAAAAGAATAAAACACCAAAGCAGCTGAAGAAAGCTAAGTGTCCTGCCACAATGGACGAGCCTCCTTCAGTGGTTTTGGAATTATTGCCTGAAGTGCGGTTTCCAAGGCCAGAGCCAGAGGACTCATTTGATTGCAAAGCCTCTGAAGAAAGACAAAGCATGTCTCTTTATTTCCTGAGAATGCTGCTGCTTCTGGCTCAGAGTCGATGCCAGAGGTTGGGAATCAGAGTGCTCCAGCAAAAAGTCCCAAGAAACTGACGAAGACAACACTGTCTGGTGTTGCTCGTGAAGACCCAGCAGTGTCCGGCGCAGAATCACTTCCTGAGGTCGGGTAAGAGTTCGAAAGATCCAACTCCTTTTAAAGATTCTTGCAGTTGGTTATATCCTGGAATGGTTCATTTCACTTGAAATGATGCCAGTTGATAGCTATAGTTGAGCATACATAGTTGTTTGCATGCTAGCTCGATACTTCATGAATTATGTCGTCTTTCTGTGTATTGTTGCAGTGTGGCATCTAAGGGTACTTCCCGCAAACGCCGCGTTGTGCCCTCTCGGTACAAAGAGTCTGCAAAAAACCGCGCCGCCGCCACGCCCACGAAGCGTTTGGAGGCGTCGGGTATCTCCATCAATGAGAGCAGACTCTTCTCTACCGCTACAGCCAGGTAGGTGGCACAGGACCTGTGACCTGCATAGGTTTAGGACTTGTTATCGTTATAGGTCTTGTGATTCTGTGTGTATTCTTTGAGTCATTCACTTCTGATGGGTACTGTCTCCTATGTTAAGGTGTTAAGAATATACTCTACAGAATATACTATTTATGTTCTCAACAGAATATACTCTTTGGCTTAAGCCAGCCACTATGATTGCATAGGCGGTGACGTATATGGAGGGTTGTGTTGTCATCGTCTCGAATATGTTAAAATGCAGTATGCATGTTCTGCTTCCAGCACCCCTAATTCCACCATCGGAAAGAAGGATGGAACCGTCATAAAATCTCAACCCAAGCAGCCCCCAAAGATGGCGAATTTGCCACTCTCTGGTAAGCATGAGATTGACATGCTGTCTATATCGGACGCAAAAGTGATGCGTAGTTTGGCGTTCTCGCTGTAGTTATGTTAGTGACAGCTTGCATTCATTGTGTCGACCCATGCTCTCATGCTTTTGCAAGGTTTAGTATTTCCGACAACTTCTGTGTCATCGCACTGTTGTCACTCCTGCTACGTACTGGATAAAACAGTTACGTATTTGTACATTTCCAACGCGAAGATTGAGGAAGTTCAAAATGACGTCACATGTGCGTAAACCAGTTCGGGTCTCCATACTGATCCATTTACATCTTACAGACAAAACCGCACCCAAAATAAAGAAATCCAACAAGACTGCCACCGTCAAAGTGAAGCCCATGCGCGCCATTGATGCGACAAAAGCTCAGGTTTGTTACGTGTCACTTGCGTATCTGCGTGCTGATGTCGTCGAGGTTGCAGTCGTGCACCCATGTTCAGAGGAATGCCTCAGCATTAAACCGATAAGGTAAAGCTTCGGTTGTTGGGATTGGGCATGGGAATAACAGTGTATAATGTTATTGTTCCTGGAGTGCGTGAAAAATTATGATGCGAAAAGGCAGCTTTTCAATCCCTACAAATCTACGACAATGTTTTTGAAAATACCTAATCAATCTAAAAGCTTATGTTTTGTCGCAAGTCGTAATGTACTGTGTCCTGAAATTTATTACTCCCTTTTTATCTCCAATGATACCAAAAGAAACAAGGAGCGGCCTATGACTCATTTGCTGATGCAACCTCCGCTTCTGGTGTTGTTTCCCCGTCAGCTTTCAAGTCAGTTTTCTTGTGGACTGGCCATTCTCCTTGACCGACGCTGCTTGGACCATTTCGGCCACCATGCTCATCGAAATCTTCCTCCAGCAACCAGTGCTGTTTTCCAGGAACGGTTCGTAATTGTCGCGAAACAACCAGCGTTTCATGGTGTACGGTAACGACAGGTTCTCGGTGCCCTGATTGCAGGCTAGCCTCGCTTCTCTATACCAACCGGGAGCGGGTCGATAATGTGCACTCTTCAATCATAGTGGCCACCGGGTCTGCAGGCACCGGCCTCATGCCCCAGGCCACGTCAGCCGTCATGGTCACTGCCAATGAACACGTGGAGATGACCTGGGGCCGGGCGCCGTTAAAACTTCCTTGTTTTTGCTGACCGTACGAGGAGCGTGTTAAGTCGCACCAATCAGTCGTGCGTTGACACCCTGAAGCATGGGGTAAGGTGCCGCCGCGGCACAGCACCACTACGGCGCGTCTTTGGCGAAAATGCGGCTTTGCCGGCATGATAGTGATCACCCCACGTTTCTTTCAGAGTATCCCAGTTTTAGGGTATGGCCATAGAACATGCTGTTTCCGCCATCGGGGTCACACCACCTTTTGCTAGCACTCTGCACCTGCGTCACGTACTGGCCTCCTGAAGAGGTCATACGGAGGCCGGAATCCTGCCTGACCGTTGGATAGCTGAGTTTCAGGTGGACCCGTATTTCGTCCCCGGGGTTTTTGCACGTCCGCGACTGCGGGTCGTACAGTGTCAGGAACTACCTGGACCGGCTGCAGCGCAAAAAAAGCATGGAGAGGGGTCTGAAGGGGAAGATAGGCGTTCAGAGCCCCACATTAAATGATGTGATCGTGCCCGATGCCGAAGGTACATTCTACTCGAATGGTGGAGCGTCGAAACGGACAAGAGACTCGTGCGCAGGGCACTGGGAGCGCAGGGAGGGAATGCGACAGCCGGATCGGTAGAGGGTGGAGCTTCCTAACAAGGTCACGGGCAGGGGGCTCTGTCCAGCGTTACCCCCGTCAAAGTGAATTGCGTGAAGCTGACGGATGGTGTCATATGCGGAAAATGTGTTTACCACTCTAAAAATCTGCATTCAGCGGTGCGGCGGCGGCGAAGAGCTACCATCTGCAGCGGCACTGCATCGCCTAGCGTCGCTCGCTCTGATTCTGTCAGCAAATATTGCGCCGGATCTGTTACTTTGCTGTTCATGCATGTGTATCCATCGGGGCGGGGAAAAGAAACGTTTCAATTTTCGGTCAACTGAAGTTAGCGTTGACTGTGTATGACGCATGCTTTCCCGCGTATCAAGCAAATTCTATGCTGCTGGTGTACTCGTTGCTGCTATCTCAAGCACCGAGCACAGTGGCACGTGTGTTATATTGCGTTCATATATCACGGGACATGTTCGCCACGCGACCGTGGACCTCCGTTCATGGTGCGATGTCGGTGCAAATGTCATGCGTTTCAGTATGGCACTCAACCCTGGCCCTGCCTCACTTTGAAGCACAGCTTTTTTGCTTGAGATTGGTGAATCAGTTTGGCATCTCTAAACCACTTTTCAGGTTTGTTTGTTCTACGATGCAGATGTCACGTATTTATGTCTAGAAATGCATACATCTGTATCTATATTGAAATATATATTTATTTGTACATAAATGTATCATATAATAGGTATATAAAACATGTATGTATCTGGATATATACATATGTATATATATATATATATATATATATATATATATATATATATCCGTCCCCTTTATTGTGATCTGACCCGTGTGGCAATCGTCGACTGTGGCTTAATCGCTGATCGTATACCCAATGAGTGTTTTATGGCCCGGAATGGCCGCTTCCATTGTAGGCAAAGCTGTGCCCATGGTTGGCTGGCTGTACCTCACATGCAGCGGTGCACCGTGTGCCTCAGACGGTTGGAGACGCTGATCGGGTGCCTGAGCACCAGCTGCTGTACAACCAGTACCTGCAGTGGACGTACCTCTGCAGGGTGACCGAGGCGTCCATCAAGAGGGAGCTGCCGCAGCTCAACGTGAGAGACACTGGCATCACGCCAGACGCGCACTCCGCCGTTAGCTGCACCTGATGTGTGTCACGGATTCTTGGATTCCGCTGTGATCCATGCACCTGTGTCAGACGCGAGGCGGTTACGGCATCCGTATTCGACGGACTGTATCCGCGGTTTGTTGCTGGCGTTAGTTTACGCCGACAAGTCCGTGATAAGGCCCATCTGGGGACCCAGCTCATCCCGCTTCTGGTCCTTCCTTTGCTAACTTTCCACGCCAGGGGCTATGCTTTGGTACCACTTTACGGCAGCATCAAGTGTAGACCACCGAATCGATCCGTATAGATCACGCATGGTTCAAAGCGTGGGCCACTGAAGCCGTCCATATAGATCACGCGATGGTTGAAAGTGTGGGTCGCTGAATCCATCCGTTATAAATCACGCGATGGTTTGAAAGTGTGGGCCACTGAATTCATCCGTATAAATCACGCGATGGTTGAAAGTGTGGGCCACTGAATCCATCCGCATAAATCACGCAATGGTTCAAAGTGTGGGCCACTGAATCCGTCCGTATAAATCACGCGATGGTTTGAAAGTGTGGGCCACTGAATCTATCCGTATAAATCACGCGATGGTTGAAAGTGTGGGTTCCTTCACCGCTCTGGTGCCGATGTCGACCGCTGAAACGTGTCCGATTGAACGTCGCGTCGCTCAGTTTCAGGCGCGCCAGCTGAGCGCGCTGGTAGAGGGCGCGCGTGAGGAGAAGCTGGAGCTGGAGCGGAAGCTGCAGGCGGTGACGCTGTACCGCGAGATGGCGCGGCTCGAGCACGAGCTGACTGCCGTTCTCGGGGCCATCAACGGTGAGAACAACACCCGGGTGGGACCGGCCCTCCCTGTGGACCTCCCCGCCCCACCCCACCTCTCATGACCGACTCGACACCACGGTTGGAGGTTTTCTTGCACGGCTTTCCCTGTTCTCGGGCTGCCACTTTCACTTGCGTTTGGGACATGACCTGCTCCCTATGACTGGGTTGTCTCCGACGGCTGGTTCAGCTCCCACGGTCCACACTTTGAGACGGCACAGTCCGCCCCTGTGTGGGGTGCACGGCGTGGGCTGTGCAGAATGATAAATCTGGCACACGGCGATTATGCTGGCGCATTTGAGCTTTTGCGTCGTGGCATCCCCATTTGTCACAAAGTTTCTCGGGAGTTACGCCCCGGAGTGAATTGATGACATTCCCTGATCAGCTGCTGTGCGTGTGCTGCATTGTTTGAAGTTGAGGAATGTCAACGGTGCGCGATGCTCCTGCTGCGCCAGGCTCGGCGGACGCGGTCCGGGGCGACCTCAGTCGGCTGACCACCATTCTCGACGCCACGCGGAACAGGCTGCAACTGAAGCATTTCACCGAGCCGACAGATGTCGCCCGATACGCGGGTAAGTTTCCGCGCCGTCGCCGGTGGTCGCGGGCGTGTGAGTATGTGAATATTTGAACATTCGGACAAACATATTTATAGCGAGCATATTTATAACGTGATGATGGCACGCCGGTGATATACAGTGGTAAGCTTTTCCGCCGAACGGTTAGGGTTTGCGAAGGTGGAGGATAAGTTTTGTTACGAGAGTGCCAAATGCGAGCTCTGTTGTACTTTCAAATTGGTGAATTCCGTCAGCTGCGTCGCAGACGCGACACCAAGATAACTTGTCACGACTGCATGCATATCTTCGCCTTGCCTCATGGTGCAAACTGCGGGATTTGGCGAAGGTCAAATCTCCTCGGGATTGATCACAGCCTGTCTGCATCATCCATTTTAACATAATCTAAGCCATGCATGTAGCTGACATCCACTGGCTGATGCGGTGTTCGGCCATCCCTGACCAATCCCCAAACTGAGTGCAATCCCAGCTACACCGCCCAGTGCTAAATCCCTGTGACGTGCTAGTTTGTTCTGCAGGGCATTCTCAGAGCAGTGGTTTTATCTGTTATGGACAGCGTGACATCCAGAGTACCCGCGGCCTTTCCCCTGTCCGTCTGAACTGCCGTGCCCGCAGCAGGAGGACCCGCTTGAAGGGCCGTGCCAGGACAGCTTCAACAGCTGAGTACCGTGACTCTTCCCTGTCCCGTCTGACCTGCGGCCCGCCGCAGAGGACCTGCTGAGGGCAGTGCCAGGGACAGCGTCAACATCTGAGTACGGAACCTCTTTCCCTGTCCCGTCTGACCTGCCGTGCTCCGCCGCAGAGGACTGCTGCAGGGCAGTGCCAGACAGCGTCAACCATCATGGGAGTACCGTGGCCTCTCCTTGTCCCGTTGAACCTGCCGTGTCCGTTGCAGCGGACCATGGTCTGCAGGTCAGTGCCAGGACAGCGGTCAATCACCTGAGTAACGTGGCCTCTCACTTGTCCCTGTCTGACCTGGGCCGTGTCCGTTGCCAGAGGACCTGCTGCAGGGCAGTGCCAGGTACCAGCTTAACACCCCTGAGTACCGTGACCTCTCCCTTGTCCCGTTCCTGACCCGCTGTGCCAGCCGCAGAGGACCTGCTTGCAAGGGCAGTGCCAGGACAGCAATCAACCCCTGAGTACCGTGACCTCTCCCCTGTCCCGTTGACCTGCCATGCCCGCCGTCAGAGGACCTGCTGCAGGCGGCCGAGCGGTGCCGGACGCCGTCAGTCGACTGAGTACGTCACCGCGCCTCCGACTCCCAGCCTACTGAAGCACACGGGCCGAGTCGGTCAGCAGTCCTTCAAGTCAGGCGCTACGGGGCGGCATGGACGACACACAGAGGGTACAGTCCCTGGCCCCGCCCGCCTGCCGTGTGTTCAGGGGTGTATCCGTGTGTGTTCGAGTGGTGTCATGTCTCTGATGCCACGAGCACTGCCACGCTGCGGTGCACACTGCGCGCTCGGCGTGCTACCACCCCAGACGGTGCGCTTCTGCTCGAGACCGCGCGTCTCCGTCGGGAGGTGTCGGCCGCTTGGGAGTCGTTCGCTGTCTAACGTCAGGCCGGTGGCGGCTGGACGGGCGCGACCAGTGTTAGACCGATGGCGGCTGGACGAGCGTGGCCAGCGTCAGACCGGTGGCGGCTGGACGAGCGCAGCCAGCGTCAGACCGATGGCGGCTGGACGGGCGCAGCCAGCGTGCTCGCTCGCTCACTCCTTGCGCTCGCTGTGAGGCCGCTCTGTGTCTGACTGCAGGTCGGCGGAGCTGCTGCGGGAGCTGAACTCGCTGACGCTGCAGGAGGCGTCGCTGGCGGTGGGCAGCTCAGGGCATGACGGCGACCGGACGCGGAGGCCGGCCTCGGCTCGGGTTGAGGGTGCTCCGAGATGTGTAATGGGGGGGGGGGGGGGGGGGGCTGGCTGGCGATGTGCCCCGCAGCTGGTCAGCGTGGCGCTGTTGAACGCTTGGATCGCTGGTGTAACACTGGCGCGCTTGTTGCTATTTTTGCTGAATAAAAGGTCACCCGTGACAGTTCTCCTCGGGGGCTTCGTTAATGCGCGTCATTTGTCGCTGTCTGAGACCGGCAGACAGTCACGAAGAACGGTGCTGCGGTCTCCGTCCCACGACTACAGCATCCATACGCCGTAGAGTTCTCGTGTCCAGAAAATGCCAGCCAACTCTCTTATCCTCTGTCTTGCTTCATCTTGCATCCTCGCGATGCCCCACTTGCCCGGGGGAGGCTGCATGCGTCAGCCACGAGTGGGCCGAGAGCCCCGTGGAAAGGGGGATCCGGACCGGGTACCCAGCGCACTTGCGCGGGTTAAAGCTCGCCCCCACCAGGCGCATGCAAGTCTGCCCCACCGTTAACCAGCTTCCTTCATCCATAGCCTTGAAAGGATCATTTCTGGTCGAAAGGGCTCTAATCCAAGCAACCAAACCAACCAACAACTGGTCTTGCTGTTCCGTTAGTGTATGAATTTGGTGGGAGCTCGGCCTATCCCAATCAAATCCTTGCATTGCGTGTCAACGGCAGGTTTTCAGCGGTACACTGGCTGTCAACAGAAGTCGGTGGCTACTGCGTCGTCTGCTTGTCCGTGCGGGACGTCGTACCGCGGGTACCGTGGGTTTTGACATGTGGCAGCGGCTGCCTTATCACGCCTGCTCCGTGAAGCGGAAGTTGCTGGCGCCATGTAACCAGGGTCCTGAAACTCAGTATCAAATGCGCGCATTAATTCATGTTGTATTCATTCGGATTACCCCGCGAGGTCCACCGATGCGTCGCTGTGACGAATCTCCTGCATTTATGCTTCCGCTTGATCCAAATGCTTTGTTAGCTTTCCCACTTGACTTGCCGATCAACAGCTGTAATCGCGCGAGACCACGGGAACGCGACCCACGTCGGCTTCAAATGATCTGGGTAACCTAGGTCGGGCTTGTATTTGAGTAGTGCGGTAGTCATCGCCAGAAAATATAGGCTCTGCGTGATATTTGGTTTTTCATTTTTTAAGCATTTAGTCAAACATAGTGGGGGCGGGACCGTCACAAAAGGAATGCAAAACCGCTACTCATTCACGGCTCCGTCCGGCGCCCGCCCCGTCCATCGTCACCATACACCTGTGATGCCCCGCGTTCCCGCCACGCTGCGTTGGAGCACCGTGATCGGTTCCCAGCCGGTCGCGTGGGACTGATCTGCCGTTGAGTGGCTAACGTTCATATCTAACTTCAAACAGACCATATGGCTGGGACGCCCAACGGGCCCGATTACCCAGGTCTGCACAGGGAGGGAGGGAGACAAGCGCCCACATGTACCCCCTGATATCATGGCCGAGCCACCTGCTCTCAGATTCGCACATGGCGAATATCATGGTATCATGGTGTACCAATGTATATAAGCATATGTATATATATATATATATATATATATATATATATATATGTATAATATGTCAGTACCCAAATGCAGGGCCCAAGCAAAATTGAACCCCCTGGCCCCGGTGACGTTCAGGGAATGGTACTTATGATGGGCGTAATTTCACGAGTTGATTTGGAAGGGAGTGAGCGCCGGAAAATGACGTGAGCTACCCCCAAAACACGGATTTCTTCTCGGAACTGAAATACCTTCCCGAGTTGGGGGGGAGGGCGGGGTCTGGAGCCCAGCTTTGAAAGACTTCCCCGGAACGGAAGGGGAACTACACGACTGGTACCGCTTACGCCCCGCCGTGGCTGCGTGCGCGCGATAGGGACCATACCATCAGGCTAACCTGTACTCTCGGGCTGGCGGTCAGACCGGCGGCACTCCCTGTTCCAATTCTGCCCTGGCTCAGGACGCACGTCTGCGCCGCAATGACCGATAAGAATAGGTTCGTAACGCGTGCCGTGCTTTCTTCATACGCTTGTCTGAGTGTTTGCGATACCCGATAGTCGTCATGAAGACGGTGAGGGGAGGCAGGCCGGCCCGCGTCACGCGCCACGCGCCTGGTAACGGCGGCGGAGGCGCGGTGATCGTTGACGCTCTTTAACAAGTTGAATCCCGAGCAGTCTTCGGCTTAAAAGCTGCCCGGGGGAATGTGCCAGCAAGGCAACTTAATGCTCGCACTCGGCACTGCCAAAGCACCTCCAGTGCCAAGGGAACTCAGTACTCAATGTTGTTAATACCGCGTGGCATAGTGTGTGCGGGTGCGGCTGAGCGACATCCGAGATTAGTACAATTGGGTCCGGTAGTGAAGTGTTCGATCCTAAATGGTTATTAGACTGTCGATGGTCCTGCAACTGCTGCAGTTATAAGCCTAAGTGTTCTCATGCTAATTGTGAAGAGCCGGCGGTCACATATTCAGTGTAGGTGACTCGAGCCCGAGTTTCTCGGATCACAGATCCGCCTCTCTGCCGGTTCATTGTCGACGACTCGGACATTCCCAACTGAATAGCATGGGCCCAGTGATGTGAAATAATGATAGTGATACGAATATATAGATGCGTACATATTATGCATGCATGGATATACATGATATGGATGTAAATATGATAGTTATATGGGCCCAATGATACGGCAATTCAAACGACATTAACTAATTTAACGGTATGTTTCACGCGCTGCCATTTTGCCGTTATATTTTAAGGTGACACCATCCGTGCGCAGAGGAAACTGATCGGTCTTCGAATCAAGGCGAGACCGGTGCTCTCGCTGCTGACTGGCAGAGGGAGGCAGCGCGCTCGTTGCCGACGGTAGAGAAGCATTCGTCACACTCGCGTGTCATACATCCGCGGCGGTGTGTCAAAAGCGTATCAGCGATGGGCGCGCGTTGCAGACCGAAAGGTGTTGTAAAAGCCCCGAAGCAGGCCAAAATCAGCGAAAAGTGCATTTCACTTAAAAACGAGTGACGGAAATGCCAAAATAGACCAGAATTGAAAACGCAGAGTCGTCCGTAGAAATTGTCGGTGTCCACTGCAAAGCATCGATTTTGGGTGCTGAACCGTACACGATCAAGTGGTGCTGCTGCGTCTGGTGCGACCAGCGTCCTTGGCCGCTCTCGTCAGGGGAGGGGCAACAGGCGCGGCACGATCGCTGAGTACCTGCGTCGGCCGCTACTGCACGGTCAGTTTGTACATGAGCGCGTCCCGGGCCGGCACCTGTGCGGCGATCTCCTGCGCTGGCGTTACCACGCCGAGGTCTCCGTGACTGAAGAGCTCGCGCAGCGCGTAACCGGCGGCGGCGCCGCAGCCCACCTGGTTGGGGCTGAAGCGCACGGTGGCCGGGCTGTCGCCGAGGTTGACAACAGCCACGGCGCAGGAGCGGCCGGACGCCGTCATCGGCAGCACGGGCCGCCACCAGAGCTGCGCGTCGGCGGCGCCGGCCGCCGCCAGCCGACCCAAGACGCCCAGCGTGTCCTGATCGACCGCGATCACCTCGCTGTTGAGCAGGATGGCCGCCGAAGCGGCGTCCAGCCGCCGCAGGTCGTTGGACATGATAAGCGGCGCCGCCCACACCGACCACAGCGCCATCTGCGCGCGGCTCTCGCCCTCGTTCAGGCCGCTGTTGCCGATCAGGAGCATGTCCGGGTCGAACCATGCGCCGGGGCCCGCGAACGCGAACTGCTCGGCCTGCAGCAGCGCGTACAGCCGCGCCACGCTCACCACCGACTGCCAGTGGTCCTGGATATCGTGCGCGTTGCGCCACAGGTTGCAGGTGGCGGCGATGGCCGAGTAGTTGTGCGGCCCGTGCTCGTACAGCGGCCATTCGCACGAGTAGACGATGGGCCGGCCGAGCGCGGCCAGCTGCGCACCGAACGCCTCGTGGTCGGCCGGCAGGGCGGAGCTCCGCTCGTTGCAGCCGTCGATCTTGAGGTAGTCGGCGCCCCAGTCTGCCGGGGGGCGGGGGTGGGGTGAGCAGCTGGTACCGTTGGAGGGCTGCTGCAGGCCTATGTGCCCGCTCCGGCCCATGACATCACTGGTGGAGGCGTTGGTGCAGGTCAAGGGCTGACATTGGCGGAGACCCTGACGCTGGTGGAGATGTTGGCACGGGCATAAACGCTGACAGACGGTGTATCTATAAAGACGAAGGTGCAAACCGACGGAGGGCTGAAACGGGCGAGGATGGGGGATACAGGCGGAAGGCTAATACGGGCGGGGGCAGGGTAGGGGTCACAGGCGGAAGGCAGAGGTGGCCTGGGATGGGGGATACAGGCGGAAGGCTGATACGGGCGGGGGTAGGGTAGGGTTTACAGGCGGAAGGCAGAGGTGGCCTGGGATGGGGGATGCAGGCGGAAGGCTGATCCGGGCGGGGGTAGGGTAGGGGATACAGGCGGAAGGCAGAGGTGGCCTGGGATGGGGGGATACGGGCGGGGAGCTGATACGGGCGGGGGTAGGGTAGGGGATACAGGCGGAAGGCAGAGGTGGCCTGGGATGGGGGACACAGGCGGAAGGCTGATACGGGCGGGGGCAGGGTAGGGGATGCAGGCGGAAGGCAGAGGTGGCCTGGGATGGGGGATGCAGGCGGAAGGCTGATCCGGGCGGGGGTAGGGAAGGGGATACAGGCGGAAGGCAGAGGTGGCCTGGGATGGGGGATACGGGCGGGGAGCTGATACGGGCGGGTGTAGGGTAGGGGATACAGGCGGAAGGCAGAGGTGGCCTGGGATGGGGGATGCAGGCGGAAGGCTGATCCGGGCGGGGGCAGGGTAGGGGTCACAGGCGGAACGCAGAGGTGGCCTGGGATGGGGGAATACAGGTGGGGGCTGCTCCGGGCCGGGGTAGGGTAGGGGTCACAGGCGGAAGGCAGGGGTGGCCTGGGATGGGGGATACGGGCGGGGAGCTGATACGGGCCGGGGTAGGGTAGGGGATACAGGCGGAAGGCAGGGGTGGCCTGGGATGGGGGATACGGGCGGGGAGCTGATACGGGTGAGTTAGGGATACACGTGGGAAGCTGACAGGTGTCCGCCCTGCCATACACGCAGAATGACTACAGGCGAGGGCGCTGCCACAGGTGGAGGCGTTGAAACAGGAGGAGGCGGTCGCACAGGCCGTCAGCAGACTCTCTGTACAGATGACCTGGTGTGTTTTCCGGCTGATGCTGGGAATTTCAGGCGCGACTAAATGAGCATAGTTTCATGCAAAATGCGCCGCAATTACTCGAGGTATTTGCGTAGCCCATTTAAATGAACCTGCCCGTGTGCTGGCTTCGCGTGAGGGGAGGGCAGTCAACTGCGTATGCCAAGCCTGCTGTGCACTGTTCCCATCAATCTGACTCGGGACCACGAATAGCTCGGTTGGCTTCGGCGTTTCCATCTGGGATAAACCCACGATGCAAAATTGATGTAATTAAAAATATACTACACTATTCTGTAGATGATAACAGTGATGATCAGCTGCAGACTTCTCACCGTGTAAGGATTCTTGTGCCGTGGCAGTATCAGGATAAGAAAGGTGAGGATCCCGAAGGAAATGCACGTGTTGCAGTAGGTAATATGCGGTCTCATAACCGGAAGAATTTCAAGTTTGATAAAGCAGGTGCATGCTCTGCATCAATAAGTTAAACGTAATAACTAGTGCGGAGTTTGAAATGCGTGGTCGTAGAGGCTGTCTATCGGGTTGTCCTAAGACTAGCAGTGGTCATCAGGCCATCCCATATCTTGCATAGCGTCCCCGCCATACGGCGAAAGTCCGGCTCCAGCCAGCACTTCCAGGTCCGCCTGTCGTTGAGCTTCCAAAACTGCACCCACCGCCAATCGTCCGAAACGCCACCTACCAGTCAAACGTCTGCACATCCGTCTCGAAGTGGCCGCGCAGGCCCTGGGTAGCCGGCGCAGGTCTCAGAACCGATGTCCTCGTAGATACCGAACAGCAGGCCCTTGTCGTGGATGTAGTCGCCGAGCGCGACCATGCCGGACGGGAAGCGGTTCGGGTCCGGCTGAAGGCGGCCGGCCTCGCTCCGCGTGCTGGCCAGCCAGCAGTCGTCCACTATCACGTATCTGCGCACATCCGGGCAGGGAACGCCGTAGGTAGAACGCTTGGGGATGGGGGCACACTACCGCTTCCGGCCAAGAGCTGAAGGAGCGTTCCGTGGCAGCGCGGGGTGCAGCCGGTAGGTTGCAAATCTGGCGACACGGGTCGAGGTCCCCTGGTGGATCCGGAGGCCCTTAGGGGGTGCCACGTTCTCTGCGGCGTTAATCTTTATGGGAAAGAAAAGATGAGGTGAAAACTGCTCTCCGATTCGTTTGACCCCGAAACAAGAAGAGCGAATGGAAAAACGAAGCCTGGTTCTGAAATCAGGCTGCCATGAGGCGCCATTTGAAATGTGACATGACGGCGTTCGGTGAGATAGACTTTTGAATGAGATATCTCACCGTCAGTTTTGGGGTGAGAATTTGTGTCCCTCTGGGCTGCGCAGAGTCGCCAGGTGGGCCGCTCGCGGTGTGGCGAACTTGCACGTGAGCTTTTTATGGTTGTGCGTGGAGTTCTACTGTGGGGGCCGTTCCCGTACTGTGCCGAGTGCACACAGACTATGGCTGTAGCTCTGGACCTCTTTGGAGGGCCTTCCTCACAAGTTTGCGTCGGCCGCTCAAAATTTGACCAGTTATCCAAAAATAGTCATAAACAATACAAACGGCCAAAAATCGCTGCATTTTTCTTGCACAGTGCATCCTCCGTGAATCACTCAATAAATTTCCGGCGGCTCTGCTCGTGCGGAGCGTGGTTCGAGCCCCGCGTCCTTGAGATGCGCGTGACATCATCTCCATGTGGGGAAGCGTAGTCTGAGCACCTGCTGAGTTATGTTTAGCACCGAGCACTGCCTTCTCCGCGCTGAAAGCTAAGCACACCAACTAACAAGGAGCGCTGGATCCATACACGTGATGGCGCTTTCACTCACAGTTGGCGCCCGTGAAGATGTGCTTCCTCTGACACACGCACAGCCCTCATCCAAGCACTGGCGAGGCCCTTATACTCATTCATTTTACCCTAAACCAAACCTAACATTATCAGACGATCACTCGCACCGACCCGCCCACCCACCCACCCCACACGCACACATACCCCACACGCACACACACATTACTCACACGAACTGTGGTTCTCACGTATGTGCCCGTCCGCCTCACGTATAGTGATGCTTCCCGTTTGTAGCTCTATCCCCATCCGCATCCGTAGTCCTAATCTACATCTAATGTGCTCGCCTGTGTCTGAAATGCTCTCAACTGTATTTGCAGCATCAATTTGTATTCTCATTCATTTTCTCATCGGGGTTCGTGGTCTCCAACCCATCCTCGTAGCCATTATGAGGACCGTCCAATCAAAGGTGGGGACTCTTGGCCCTCACCTGTGCGAGACGGATACAAACACTAGTGAAGACCACGGCTCTAGTCCCCACCTGTGACTGGGTCTTCATTTGTTACTGCGTTCTCCGCTGCCACTGGGTTGTCACTTCTCACTGGGTCCTCACTTGTAGCTCAAGCCTTCATTCGCAGTCGTAGTCACAACCTGCAGTTGACGTCTTGGCTTGTAGCCGAATACCCCATCGGCAGTCTACATCCTCATCTTTAGCCTGCGTCCTCACCAACAGCTGGCGTCCTCACTTGCAACTGGCATCCTTACCTGTAGCTGTGGTCCCCACCTGTGCCTGGTGTTCTTACTTGTAACCGGCGTCCAGGAAGCCATCCTGCTGCATGCGGTCAGCCATGTCCCGCATCAGCTGTTCGCTGATGCAGCTGTCAGGCTCGTTCTCGCAGTCGATGTTGCAGCGGAAGCGCTCCCAGGTGAGCCAGCCCATCGGCGGCGTCAGCGCCAGGCCGTTGTCGCGCGCACGGGCCGGCCCGGCCAGCAGCGGCAGCAGCAGCAGCAACAGCGGCAGCGGCAGCGGCAGCAGGACGGCCATGGCGGCGGCGGACGAGACACTGCCCGGCCGGTGACGGGCGCGTAGGCTGGGAACAACTGCAGGTGAGGGCAGTCGGAGGCGGCCGCCGTGGGAACGGAGCTGCCCGGTCGGCAGCAGTGCAGCGGCCGGCAATGACAGCTGCAGGGAACGGCAGCTCCGGGCAGGCGGCGTGGACAGGCTGTGCGGGCGAACCGGCTGGCTCTGGATTGAGGTACGCATGCCCCTGCTCAGCACGGCAGCTTCGATTTCGTTGACTTCCAGACAAAAGTTATCTGGACCAGCGGCAAATCGTTTCCCATGCAAACTCGGCGGAGTTTGTCACAAATTCTCACCCCAAAGCTGACGGTGAGATGCCTCACTCAAAAGTCCGTCTTACCGGACGCCGTCGTCTCACATTTCAAACGGCGCCTCATGGCAGGCTGATTTCAGAACTAGGCTTTGTTTTTCCACTTGCTCTTCTTGAGTCAGACGAATCTGAAATCAGTTTTCACCCATCTTTTATTCCCCATAGAGATTAACACCGCAGTCGACGTGGCATTCCCCCAAGGGCCTCCGGTTCGACCATGGGGACCCCGACCCGTGTCGTCAGATTGACGACCTACCGGCTCCACCCGCGCTGCCACGGAATGTCCCATCAGCCCTTGGCCGGGAACAATAACGTGCCTGCCGAGCGTCCTACCCACGGCGCCGCGTGCCGGAAAATGGGAATGGGTCTCATTAGTGTTCAATATAGTGCATCAATATGAGATCAAAAGGAAGAAAAAGCCACCCCACGTTCGTCTGAAAATGTCCGTCCTTTGGCGGAATCGGCTAAAGAAACAAGCTGCGACAAGGTTTTGAGGACGCGCGCTGGCAATCTTGGGGGCAGGAACAGCAATGAGCTGGGTTACAGTTCCGCATAACAGAAAGACGTTGACAGCTGCGCACAGCGCCAGGTGGCGGGCGGCGGACGCGCGAGAATGACCATCCTGCTTCTGAAAGTTTTCACCCGCAAAATTTTGAGGTCGTCCTGCCAATAGATCATCAAATAACTCTCCCAGTTCATCACCATATTCCGGCGCCAGTTCACGCTCCTGTAAATGTTAATCCATTCTTTTCATCAATCTAAAAATAATTCACGTGAAATATCCGCTGACACTGCGTTCCAAACGAACGAAATGATGGCCTAAAGAGTTTAAAGGTACTTCTTTCAAATGCGTCATCATGTCGTCCGCTCGTTGGCCGCCAACAAGTGTTAGCCATGCATGTTCAAAATTGTGTAACATACAGCAGTCTTGACAGTGATTTCCTAAGGCGTTCATAGATGCCTCTTTAAGACAGGTTAACCTTTTCGTCCCCTCGTTTCGTCCGCGCGGTGAAATGGCCGGTGTTTTTTCCATGCAGTTATTTAACACCCAGCTTCGTTCCATTTATTGGCTTCAAATGCAAGCAGGATTGCATCTTCCTGTAGCCTCTCTGGCTTCTGTTCCAGTTAAATTGGTCAAAAAAGCAGATAAAACGAAGACAATCTTGCCGTCTCGAAAAAAGGGTCAAAGCTGGTAATTTTGGTTTGGGCATTCATTGTTAATGAACTCAATGTCGGTTTTGTGCCCTCCACACACAATCCCCCTTACAAAGGCGCTGGCTGCGCCCCTGAGCGTAACCATCATCGTTATTATTACCATCAATCGTCTCTTTTCGGGTCATTCCCATCATCTCGGACCACTCGACGTCCATTTGATCATCACTGTGTTTATTGAAAAAGAACTGAAAATGCGAACACAAATCCGAAAGGTGCAGAGACAAACGTTGGAATCGAAACACATTACTTGAAGCACGTAAAAAGAAAATCGCAAAGTCAGTAAAGGTGTAAGCCATCTGTAACTTGAAGGACGTTTACCATACTCATGCCCGTGAAGTACACCAGTTTTCCACCTGAATTCATGGTTTGTTACTGAGTTTGACGCTAATTAATTGCATCAGGCGTGTCAATTCTTTGTAAATTTTGAGGGTTGGACAGAAGGCCTGACAACCTATCCCAACCGCATTTTTCTCACCGGATTTAGCGCATTTTATATTGATTAAACGCGATGTATGTTTTTAAACTTTGTATCATTTATAAGTGTCTAATTTAAGCAGCATGGACGTCATGCAGGGTTGGACCCAGGGAGCAGTCACTGGACGCACGGGTCTCTTCTGACCGGCACTTGAAGGCACCACTTTAGAGCCCACCTTAGGGCGCCGATAGCGCTCTTTTATGGCGGTCACGGAATGCGGCACGCACTTTGGTTGTGGGGGACGGGGACGGGTACGCAAAGAAAGACTTAGGTCATCCCCATATTCCAGAGATTTTTACTTTAACCTCCAAAACCATTGCGTGTCTTATGGTGCTAGGCATGTGAAGTTTATTGCATCGTTTATCCGCTTAGCTGTTACTGTTTTTATATTGTGGTGAAAGCAACCATGACTTCTTGTTATGAGAGTGATACGAGACGCCACTAAGCAGAAAGGTCAAAGAAGATAGTCTTTGTGTTGTGATCATCTTTTGCCCAAGTTTTTTTATCCAGCTAAAAACATTGGGGGGCCAAGCCAACATTGAGAGGCCCAACTCAGCATTGCAGGCCCCTCACAAAACCATACAAATCGGCACCCGTGAATTGCATGTCATCACACTGTTTTTTTTCACGACTTCGTTTTTGTTTGCTGGCGTGACGGTGTTGTCGGCTACCCAGGCTCGGTTTGGTGCCGAAGAGGTGTGTGCTGCTGCTGCTGCTGCAACGGCGGAGATCGACGAGTCGGATTTCATCGTCACGTATGATGAGGAAGATCACGGATGGAGCGTTTCCTGCAAGTGGAATAATGGAAACAGGCCGAGGGCATTGGCAAACACAGTCGCAGAGTACTAAAGTGCACCAGCCGCCCAGGACGAGTACGAAGAAGAGGTGAAGAAGTGGGTGGAAAATGACTGACGCCTTGCAACGAAAAGAAGCACGGTCCGGTGCGAGGAACCGTTCCACTGACGGCGATCATGCAGCCTAACAAGGGCAAGGTGGCAGCCTGTGATGGGCTTTCGAGAGCTGAGCTCGCACCTAGCTGGTCGCACTGCAGATGGTGATGAACGCGCAGATTAACCGCGTGAATGGCGACGAAGAGGCAAAAGGGACGCACTTATTGATCTTTGCAAGGCGTATCTGCAAATTCACGTTCACAGATCATCGTGGACCTACCACGCCGCGTTTTCGGTGACAAACGCTGCTGCCTCACCCGGCTCGGCTTTGGACTGAATGCAGCGCCTTATATCCTGAAGGAAGTGGTCGCCGCCGTGTTGGGCCACGACAAAACACTTCGTGAAGCGACGTCGCCATAACTGAGCGACATTTTTGCGAACGAGAGTGTAACTAGTGATCAGTACGTCGAAGCGCAAATGCGTCAGAACGGCTCGAGTACAAGACCGCAGTCCGTGTGAGCGGTAGCGGGGCTCGCGTGCTCGGACCTCATGTCCGCAAGACGGGAGACCAGCTCAACCGGGAACGAGCCAGTGAAGTGGGAGGGTTGCCGCAGAACCCGACGCGCCGCAGGGTGTTCTCCCTGTGCGGTCGCATGGTCAGTCATCTGGCTGCCTGTAGCTGGCTGAGAGTCGCCGCCTCGTTTATGAAGAGGAGAGCGAATGTGGTGACGTGAGCAAAGTGCAATCAAGTCAAAGATGCACAGGTTTTAGACGTGATGGGCGAGATGGTGCGCATGCGCGTTGAACGACCAGGATCGCGGTTGATCGGACGTCGCCAGCACCCGAGCCACCGTCTGGGTGGATACCAGCTCCATGGCTCTCGGTGCGGGTCTGGGAGTGGAAGGTGACGTCTTTGAGGACGCCAGCTGGCTACGACGTGAGGACCGCAGTCACATCAACTTAGCAGAGCTGGACGCAGCCCTGAAGGGTTTGAATCTAGCTGTGGCGTGGGATATGAAACTGATCCGCTTGATGACCGACCCACGCGCGGTGTTCTACTGGGTATCCGGCGCGCTGTCGGGGGACGCAACGCTCAAGACGAAGGTGGCCAGTGAATTTCTGATCCGGCGTCGTCTTTAGACCAGCATGTCTATCGCTGAGGAGCATGACCTCAAGTTAGATGTCCCCTTCGTGCCGTCCGCGGAAAACAAGGCCGGTAGTATCACACGAGTGCGGAAGGTGGCTGAAGAAGGGAGAAGATGAAGCTCCGGCCTGTGCGGCAGTCAAAGAAGACACGACGTGCGAAGAGGCAGCGCGCATTCACGAAGTTGGACATCCAGGCACGCTACGCACTCTCTACTTCTGCCGCAGAGTGTCGCCGACAGTGTCTCGGAAGCTGACGCAACGGGTGGTGCAACGATGCGTCGCGTGCTAATCCATCGATCCTGCGCCTACAACGTGACTCAGAGGCGAGATGAGCGTCGAGGAAGTTTGACACAGGATGGGCGCAGATGTGGCGCGTGTGCAGGGGGACACTTTCTGAGCAGGATAGCCTGTGGGGCCGCTCGTTTCGTGATTTCGTGACGGAGGCGGCTGATTCACCAGGATGCTTCCAGCATGATTCAGCAGCTAGAACCAGTCTTCTGGGAACAAGGAGCGCCCGAAAAATTGCTCGTCGATAATTGCCCAGTCCCTAAAGCCTCGACCTTCAGTGAGTTTGCGGAACCGTGGAGCACCGGGAACGTCTTCAGATGTGCCCATAGCCGAGCGTCGATGGCGTCACCGAGAGATGCCATCGGACCGTACAGCAATCGCAGCACGCACTGGCTGCAGTATTCAGGAAGCAGTCTACATCTATAATATCACACCAAAAGATGGCGTCCAGGCAGGCTCCGCCCCAGCAAACACGACGTACCGGTACAAAGTCAAAGTGCGCAGCGTCAACGCATGCGCGACATCAACCACCAGAGCGTGCCCAGAGTGATCTCGTGTCGGTTCAGCATCGGCAACAGAGTGTGGGTGAGAGATCCCAGTAAAAAGTGGAACGTGAAAAGCTTTCCGGGTTCTATAACGCGAGTAATTTCAGCGCAAGCAGTGGAAGCGGGTGGGACGCCACGGCATGTTCAAGGCGTGCCACACGTCACAGCGGGTGGGTCGGAACGGGCAGCCCCTACGCCGCACTGGGAGTCTGACGATGGCCCGCTGTTGATCCCTGTTTAGCGGAATGGGAGGAACGACGGCAATGGACGTCCGGGATGAGGAAAAAATATTCGGATGCAAGTGAAGATGACAGAGGAGATGGAAATCCACCACCCAGTGCATGTGAAGAAGGGATAGCAGGAAGAGGGGATGAGAGTGTACGTAAACCGGGTGCAGAGGACGTAGCGTCGGCAGAGAGAGATGTTGTCCAAGATGTCAGTGATGATGTGACCAGAGAAAATGCAGAGGGCATTTTTTTTTAGGAGAGGTAGTCGAAGACGCCAGCCCCAAATCATGCGTTCATATGATCGTTAATGATCAGGGAGGAGTGTTAGATGGATGTGCAAATGAAGCGTATCAGAAATGATAAGTTGCCACGGCAACGTGATCAGAATAATATCGTTGAACTATACCATGTAACATGATGATAAGTCAGCACAGGGAAAATGAAGATAGCAAGCTCGGGGAATGGTCGGGGGTAAGACTTTTAAAGGGTCGGGTTTCTAAGCTAGGAACGCAGAAAGTTATGCGGGGGGGGGGGGAGGGGGGAAGGAGTGGCAAACGGGTGTGTGTGTTAGAACTAGTGCGGAGTATGTTTCTATTGTGTTGTGCTATTTCTTTTTTAAATACGGTACACACCCTGCGTATGAGCCTTAGAATCCACAGGGGATTCCTCGACGTTTTTTTGTGCGGCACACGCTGACCGCTGGCATGAACCCCGGGCATCATTTGTGCAGTGCCCACTGGCATGGATTCCCGGACGTGCTTTGTCCGGTACCCACTGGTCGCTGGCACGCATTTCCGGGTGTCCTTTGTCGCGTGCGGTACCCGCTTACCGCCGGCATGAACTCCCTGGTGTCCTTTCAGTGGTACCCGTTCGCCGCTGGCATGGATTTCCAGGCGTCCTTTCAGTGGCACCCGCTTGCCGCTGGCATTGATCCCCTGATGTTCTTTGTGCGGTACCCGCCTGCCGCTGGCATGAATTCCCGGACGCACCATTGCGGTCATAGGTATGATATAGCCATGAATGACTGATATCTGACGTATCCATTCACGAAGACGAATGCTGGTTACCGTTCAAGGTCATGCCATTGTACTTTTAGCGACATCTACAGCGGCTGCATCGCTAAATCGCGGTTGGTCACGATTGCGTACAAGTCTCTCCGACGGATGGGCCGGACGAACGGCCACCGTGCCCTAACCATCGGATGCAAACCGTGCGTACCTAGATGGAAGAATGCATTGTTATGTGCTTGGGCAGCCTGCCATCAGGACGTCTCGCAAAGATCAAACGACTCGTGACGCACGCCTGCGCGTGTTCTCGATGTCGCACCTCCCTGGGCGATGGTGCTGTTACAACCTCACTACATTTGGCACTAGCAAGGTCGCACTGCCGAACACGACAACCACCGCATTCCTCCGAGCGCGAATCCATCGCCCGAAGTTTTACGGTTCGTCTGAGTCACCCCGCTGACGGTTATCTTGCCATGCCGATGCAGATGTCAATACGAAAGCTCGCCCCAGTCTTCACGGCTATGATGCAACCCACGTGAATTAGGAACTTCTGGCCCAGACATAGCGACATCTTTCTGTAAATAGTTTACAGTTAAGTCCGAAATCCCGTTCCTGACCCTCACCGCAACTGCGGATCATCCCCGTTACGTAAACGTCGCCGTGCGGTTATGTAAGCACCAGCGGTGTGTGATTAGCAAGGATCGCGTACGACGTGAGCCGCGGTAAGTTGGCATCCAAGGCTTGGCCCTGGATGAATGGAGCCCTTGCGATAGCAGATTGGCTTTGGCACTCTTGAGTGGCAAAAATGGTAAACTCGCTCATCTTACCTAGTACAGCGAGCACCGGCCATCTCCCTGTGGGCTCCGCCTTTGGGAACGCGTAGTCGGCGGTACGCGAAAAGAAAAGGCTTGCGGATCTTCTGTGTCATCTACCGTTAAATGAGCTGGGCTATCAAACAACCTATCCTTAAATACCAAGGAGGACGGCATGTCACAGCACACCGTTCTGATTCATCTTGCATATAGCTGTCGGCTTTCGCCTCACGCTGTAATGATTCTACAAGTTTGGGCCTGGGCGTGGGCCCAACGGGAGGCGCGTATGTGTCTGATGATAGAAAAATGCTGCTCTTTGTCCGCTGTCCATAAGCTGGGCGTGAACAACTCCCGATCTGCCACTGTTCAGCATGCGGACGCCCACTGGACTGAGCGACCGTTGCGAGCGGTGTGAAGTGACACTGTCAATGCCCGCAGCACAGCCGACACGGTCCATCGACCCACCCGGCCAGCCCCACCCAGGTCGAAGGGCACGCCAGACCGTTCCGAGACGCCGCCTCGCGTCGCACCGGCGTCACCGACCGCCAGAGGACGACAGAGCGGCGCCGGTGCTCAGGAGGGGCCGGGCCGCGGGAGCGGCTCGGTCCCACCCGAGTTCCGCGCCAGCCGCGCCAGCCAACGTCCCGACAGGCCCAAATACCAGACAGCGCTCCCGCCGTCTCAACAAACAGAGCGCAAGAGCACGCGACAGTCCCGCTGACGTGTATTGACACTGGAATGGTGATGATCGGCGTCGCGGTTCCGAAGCTCGAGAGCGCACCCACTTCGCCTGGCGGCGGCCGGCCCGCCTACTTGGAGGCGGCCGGGAATGGGTGGTACTTGTGATAGCTGAGCCATTCCAGGCCGCAGAAGCGGCCGCAACGGTCGAACGAGTCGATCGAGGCGATGTCGGCGCTGCTCAGCTCGAAGTCCAGGATCTCCATGTTCTCCTTGATACGGCTGGGTGTCACTGACTTGGGGATGACGATGTTGCCGCGCTGCAGCTGGTAGCGGATCAGCACCTGCGCCACCGACTTCTTATACTTGTCGGCGATGTTCTTCAGCTTGGGTTCATCCATCAGCTCCACGTCACTCGGCTTGGCCCAGGGCCTGTGGGCAGGGGATGCGGACCATGATGGCCTTGAGCACGGCAGAGGGGACACACAAGGCACCGCCTCCCGCAGCGGCCATTAACGATGCCGGGAGTGCCCGACATCGCCTGCCCGGCCCATCTGCCCGAGCGTGGAGTAGGTGCGGAGCGGCAGCGCGGTGCCGTCCCCCGACATCGCCTCCTCGGCCCATCTGCCCGAGCGTGGAGTAAGTGCGGAGCGGTAACGCGGTACCATCCCCGACATCGCCTGCCCAGCCCATCTGCCCGAGCGTGGAGTAGGTGCGGAGCGGTACCGTCCCCAACATCGCCTGCCCGGCCCATCTGCCCGAGCGTGGAGTAGGTGCGGAGCGGCAACGCAGTACCAGCAGGGGGAGCCACAGCAGCAGCCATAGCGCGGCTCACCGGTCCGGAGAGCCCAGGGGACTGTAAGCTGTGATGACCACCTCCTTCTGCGCGCAGAACTCCATCAGCTTCTTCTGGGTCAGATACGGGTGGCACTCGACCTGGAGAAAGGCAAATCAGCGGCGCTTGGAGTCGGGCACGCGCGGCGCGCGACACGCACGACACACCGTCGCAGCGATGGGTCGCAGCGTTGCTGACGAGGCGAGCCCCGGCCACGACACGCACGACGCACCGTCACAGCGATGGGTCGCAGCGTTGCTGACGAGGTGAGCCCGGCCACGACATGGCAGGGCACACCGGTTGGCCCAGCGGTGTAGGTTTATGTGATCAGATATGACGATTGCTGGGAAATCAGGATCGGCCCAGGGATCTACACAGATTTGGTAGTGATGTGGATTAAATATATTCAAAACAAAAATTAGTAATTTGGCCGGCTGGCATGAAGACACCAAGCTGACGAAACACTAAATTGGAATTTAAAGTGTCACAGGAGTAAGAACAAATTAAGTCGTGCGCTTTTATACACATTATGTTCTCTTAGCCAGGACTTCATCGGTAAATCTAGGGATTACTTGACAAATTCATAGACAAAAACTGTCTATCACATCACCGTCACCAGCACGGCTTCCTTATTGGTCGTGTACGTCGCAGCATACAGGGCACCGCAACGCCAAATCACATTAAATCGGCATGGACCTAGTTCTATCACCAAGCTGTGAGGGCGTGGCAGCTGCCAGATAACTCCAAACCCTAAGCCCCGGTGGCTCGGCCGCAGCCCGCCGACGGCCGTACCAAGGCATGTGCGCGGCCGCCTCCCGCCCCTCCCCTCGGCAGGGTTCACCGACCGCCCGACCCTCAACCAGAAGTGACCCGTTAATCGGGCCACAGCCTGTGACCCTTTATTCGAGCCGCCACAGACCGTCACCCGCTACTCGGGCACACGTGGGAGCCGGCCGGCAACGCGGCCGCGGTGAGTGTTGTAACTCGTGGCACGGCTCGGCACCCCGGCCAGAGTCCACATGTACACTGCGAAATGTGCCCGCTGGCCGTGCAACTGAGTGATGGTGCTGTCAGTTCTGCCTCCAGCGAGCTCCTATCAGCCCAGCCCCACTTAGCAGGCAAACGACCTTCGAAAAAAATGAGAGTCCGGCAGTCGTGAAATGTTTTTTTATGGATTCCTTCACAATTAAAAGTTTTTATTAATTCCTTCTCAGGCAAGCTTGTGCCGTTCGACCCCCGAGTGCGTCTGTGTGTGTGGAGAAGGGGGGGGGCAAGACAGAGGGGGAGGGGGTTACCCATGGACCAGTGCTTGAGATGGGGGTTCCCGAGCGCACGTCCTGAACCCCATCCCCATCCCAAAGGGGCACCTGTCCGCACGTGGCTGACCTGGTTCACACAGACTGGCACTTTAGCCACGGCCAGCACACGCTCCAACTGCTCCTCGTTGAAGTTGGAGACGCCCAGAGACCGCACCAGCTTGGTGGTGACGCCTTCCTCCATCGCCTTCCACGTGTCCACGTAGTCAGCGTCAGAAGGGATAATTTTGCCATCGCTGTCTTTCGGGAAGAGATCGTCTCCCTCCTGCAGCAAAAGGTCAAAACCGAGGTCAGAACGACAGACGGGTCAAATGACACACTGGCCAAACCAGCTGTCTTTCGGGAAGAGATCGTCTCCCTCCTGCAGCAAAAGGTCACAGCCGAGGTCAGAACGACAGGCGGGTCAAATGACACACTGGCCAAACCTGCAGACAAGATGGCCCCGAGGAACCAGAACGAGCCGGTCGGGAAAACACAGATCCGATATATGACAGAAGCCAAACAAAGCGAAGCCGGCTCACATAATACATCAATCTTGTGAGTCTTGATAAGGCTGCAACCTGCATGCGTCTTGTCTCTCCTGTGTTGTAACCCACAGACCAGTGTTGAGGTGGGGATCAGGGTCGAGGCAGGATCGTCCCTCACCTTGTACCCCATGGGCCAGTGGATGAGGTAGAGGTCGAGGTACTCGAGGCCGAGGTCTGCTAGCGTCCGCTTCAGGGCCGGTATCACCAGTTCCGGAGCGTGGAAGCTGTTCCAAAGCTGCCGGCGGAGGCTCGCGTCAGTTGCAGGGGCTGGACATCACGTGCGCTGCGCACCGCACTCACGAAAGCCGACTCGACTCGAACTCGACTTCCGAGCCCAACACGAACTCTACACCCGAACCAAGCTCGAACTCGTGGGTACATCGGCTCACTGCCCTCCCAAACTACGGGGGCGAGCGACAGAGCGGGCCGGGCCGCCGGGGGGGGGGGGGGGGGGGACTACTCAGCCGCGACGTACCTTACTGGTGATGAACATCTCCCGCCGGGCGGGGCTGCCCAAACGCGACGCACCTTGCTGGTGATGAACACCTCCTCCCTCTTGCAGGTGCCGTCCTCGAATTTGTTCTTGAACGCCTCACCGATCTCCTTCTCGTTGCCGTAGACCATGGCGCAGTCGATGTGGCGGTAGCCCAGCGTCAGGGCCGTCTCCACAGCCTCGCGCACCTTGCCCGGCTGTGACTGCGGGGAGGTACGGTCACCAGTCAGCGGGCGGCACAGCGCGGTCGCGGGCCTGCACACAGCGGCGGCACGGGTCAGGCCTGCTGGCGGTGCGGTCACCAGTCAGCGGGCAGCGCAGCGCAGTCGCGGAGCCGCACACAGCGGCGGCATGGGTCAGGCCTGCTGGCGGTACGGTCACCAGTCAGCGGGCGGCGCAGCGCGGTCGCGGTCCCGCACACAGCGGCGGCACGGGTCAGGCCTGCTGGCGGTACGGTCACCAGTCAGCGGGCGGCGCAGCGCGGTCGCGGGCCCGTAGACAGAGCGGCGGCATGGGTCAGGGCACCTGGCCTCGCTGCTGCAGGCGGAGAGTGTCGGGCCGGACGGTGAGGTGGGAGCGGGTTGGTCGCGCGAGCTCGAGTAGCGGGGAAGCGAGGTCCGGGACCGTAGTAGTGAGGCCCGGCGCGACAGGTCACAACAGTAGGGCGAGGAATGTAACCGAGAGCTCGGCAACTTACAGCTGGCTGACCGCCAGTTTTGGCGGATTAGACCGTCGCTCGCTTCCTTACATCTTTGCAACGGACCACCGGCGCACGTCCACCACCATGGCGACTGGCACCGCGGATGATCCTACTCTGTTTGCGGCAGGCGATAGCTCGACTAATACCTTGCTGGTAACCAGACTCGAGCCCGATACATTTCGGTCATGATTTGAGTGCTGCCTACAACTGTGCATTCGCTTCCGCAGTCTGCCGAGAGGTGGGCGTAGAACTAGCTCTGTTCCAGCTGCCCTAGCTCTTTAGGCCTAGTTCTGTCGTCGTTGTTATATACAGGGGCCGCCTCCGCGCCACTGCCTTCTGAAGGGTAACATCCTTCCGTAAAACACGTGACGAGACGAGATCATGGGAACCCTGATCGCCACTGAGTGGCCGGACTAGATCAAATGGCGCATGTATTTGGGTGCAGGCATTCCGAAAATAAATAACATCATATGAAATAAAATGTAAAAAGTGTCCATACACCACAATATAAACCAATAACAATATCAATATCAATATCAATATCAATATCAATATATATATATATATATATATATATATATATATATATATATATATATATATATATATATATATATATAGTTCTGTGGGCCAGCAAAAAACATCCACGCCGGGTTTTCTATCAGTGGAAATCAAACTAATGTGCCAAGGACAGGGACTGCATAAACATGCCTTGGGCCTTTTGGGCATTATTCCAATGGGCTTGGCAAATGAGATCAATCATTTTTGCCATCACCTCACCCATCCCCAGCTCAAATGACATCTTACCGATGCATAGCAAAGTTCGATCGAAAATTGGTTTATATGTAAACGAAGAACCCAAACAAATGAATTGCACACAGGGGCGTCACCGCGACCTTTGTAGGTCGTGGACAAGCCTGAAAAGGTCTTCATGGTGTACTTGCGTTACAAAACAGCTTGCAAATGCATTACGATTTTGCCATGTACGCAAATGCTTCGTTACCTTTTACTTCACGATGCGCATATTTCATTGAGACCTCCAGGATGGCGAAATAAGTGACGTTCCCTGGCATTCAACGTTGTCTTTTCCTAAACCGGAGGTGGCTTATCCTACTCAGTGTTTACTCCGTGGCCCTTGGGTGCCGTACAATTCTTCCTCGGCATTACCGACAAGGAATGATGCTATGGCTACAAAAATTTACGCACCATGCATAACAGGTATTGCCGGAATTGCGCGTGCAAAACGACGTGATCAAAATAAAACATCCGCACAAACGCGGGCTGGCGACTTGCGTATAGGACGAGATGTGACAGGAGGAGCGGTAACTGATATGCATAAGAAACTGCGATACGAAGAACTACGCACATCAGGCAATGCTCATCAAGGAACGCGCATCTGCGAGCTGGAGCACCACGAAATATGCCCACGAAATTCCGCACATGTGAAATTTTCCGACATCACGGCTTGTCGGTAAGAGGATTTGGGTCCATACAAAGCCTTGCGATACCAAGGTTCCAGCACGAATAAATGCCACACAAAGGTGCAAAACGAAGCTTGCACGGACATTTCGCGATACAAATATTTGCGTCCGAAGACATGCGATAAGAAGATTTGTCCGATAGCCTCACTATATATATATATATATATATATATATATATATATATACATACACAAACATCACCCTGTCATGCATTGCAATCTACGCTGACTGTCAGTTTTGCCATGTGTTAGGATCCATCGTGATTCCCGCAAGACAGCCTTACGCCACCGTTCGAAACACATAGTTTACCTGCTCTGGACGATGTAGGCTCACCGACCAAACAAATAGCGTGGCAGACCTCCACCTGACTCGGACTTGGAGACAATTGAACATTTATACGAATTAACTTTCAGTAAGTGGTAGACAGCCAGTACAAAAAAGGGCTCTAGAGGGACACAACTTTGATCACGCCTGTATGTTACAGCAGAGCCTTCTCCAGTTAAGGGAGCTTACCGATGTCGATTTGTATTTTGGTGAGAACCCTGCCCCAATGCTGAGTTGGCCCCCCAATGTTAGATGGGCCCTACATTTTTGGCTGGAATATTTAAAAAAAACGTAGGAAGGGGCTGACCATTACACATATACCATCTTTGATCCTTCGTCTTAGTGGCGTCGCTATGAAAGGTGTAACTGGGTAACTTGTACTCGCAACCTTAATGAGATATACTCAGTTAAGGGGTAACTTTAGATATCGGGGTAAACCATGCTATAATTTGATTGCTTTTTTGTATTGTCCGTTAAGTGTAAGCCCAGACGCCTTTCCCCGCAACTGAACGTGATATTGACGCCACTGGTTCTTCGGTCTCGCGGAGACTCTCTTATTCCCAGCGACATTTGGTCCTCTACCAGTGGTAGGCTATGAGCCGAACAATGCTTAACGTTAAGATGAGACCCCCATTGCGTTGCTGTTGGGTCTCATGAGAGAACAAAACGCAACGAAAGCAAACGCATAAGCAAAGGCTTCGGAGGATTATGCAGTAGAATAGTACATCGTGCAGATTGTGGCGAAAATTCATGGATGTACTCGCGGGCTTGGTCACGATAGACAGCCCGCGCTGCGCAAGGGTTTGAACGCAGGGGCATTGGATAGCTCCCCACCAGTGACCATAATACAGCATTGAGCACATAAGTACACCATAGCTGACATTGGACTCCTTCCGATATGAACTGTTCTGTGGTGTGCCTCAAGTCCTGCGTATTCCCACTTCCACTAGTCTGGAAGGCCCAATGGCAGTTTATAACCTTGCTCTTCAAAGGCTTGTGCATTTCGATTCTTGACGCCATCAATGGACCCGGAACAGGGCACCGTTGGCCTGTCCGGTTCAGACGCCCATGCCCCTCCAAACACCAACACGCATGACGGGCCGGCGGCCTTGGCGATGGGCGGAGCTCCGCGCCCGTCCCGAGGTCGTGAGGCCCCGATAACGCATAGCGCCGGCGCGACGCCGCTGTCGCTAGGGGCCGACCGGCGTCCCCTCCCCATCCCCGCGCGCGGCGCAGGAACCTCTGGCACGGCTCGGGACAGGCTTGGCGCTATGGGAGAGCAGGGCGGCGCAGCGCCTGAATCGTAACAGCTGGCGGGAGACGTGCAGAGCTCAGACAAGAGGACGAGAAAAGCTGCATCAGTCCAGTTAAACACGGGGCCTGTTACGAGGAGACGCCTCCAGACTCCGCCGCGCCTCAGACACGCACTTATGCGACTGTGCTTCACGAGGAGCGCAACGCCCCAAAACCGGCACACCACGCGCAGCTTTAGACCCACAGCGGGCGCTTCCCAGCGCCGTGCGACGCGGGAATCGTATCCGTAGCCCTCCTCGAATCTGCCGTAATGCTCGCTGTAAAGGCGAGCCTGATTTGAAACGGAACGTTCTGCGTGTTGGTCGTGTGCTGAAGTATTAGTAACTCGATCTTTATTGGGCCCCGTGTTGCGATTTGATCATATTTGCGTAAACTGGCAAAGCAGGCGTGACGGCTCCAGTATTACGCCATGCGTATGATGTAACATCCCACCGAGCTGAACCCGTGGCATGCCGTCAAAGTCTACCGAGCTGAAGCCGTAGTATAATGTGACATTCCACCGAGCTGAAGCCGTAGTATGATGCAACATTCCATCAAGCTGAAGCCGTAGTATAATGTAGCATTCCACCGAGCTGAAGCCGTACTATGATGTAACATTTCATCGAGCTGAAGCCGCGGGCTTGCTGCTCATCAGCAAAGTGAATGCAGAACAACACAGTAAAGTTAAAGCTTACTACCACGCGCCCAAGCTATGCAGCAGCTTCGCTGCCACAGCCTGCCCAATTAGCCTTGCCTCGCCGCCTCCTGACGCGTGCCCTGATGCGCTCTGTGCTGTGTGATCGCTGTCAAGTCGAATCTCTCGACCGGAGGTCCGGGGAGGGTCCGGCGGCATTCCGTGCCGACCTTCAGACAAACGCCGGCCATTTGTCGCGCCACGTCGCGACGGGCCCGGCGCAGCCACGTGGGGCCGGCGGGCGCGGCGGCGGCCCCACCCGGAGCGTGACACCGCATAGCGGCGCGCCGGGCGGCGTGTGCTTACGAGCACGCCGCCACTGTCGCACGCCCTCTAGCATGTTAACTAGGGAGGGGGGGGGGGGGGCAGGGGGGCTCAGTCTCACCGGTGAAGTTTCTAGTTCTCTTCCCCTCTACACACTCAGTCGGGGCAAAATCGTGCCAATGGGTGGACTAAGAAGTCATATGAGGATGTGTTCCGTTTATTTCGATAGATTTCCTGCAGTTTTTCCTCCAAGAACAATACAATATCGTGAAACGTTTTAAACAAACCAAAGCGACATCACAATTGTTTTACAACTACGTTCGTTGTGCAGTGCATTTGCGAGCAACACCACGCATTTAGATAAGACAGTGGCAATAGTCTTATTCCTCGTAGAGAAGTCAGGATGATGGAGAAGTAGATGCGTTGATATTTCGGCAACGCGCCTTCATCGAAACGAATAACAGAAGTAAATTCACTTCTGCTATTGAAATTTACTTCTGCCATTCGCTTCGATAAAGGCATGTGGCCGAAATATCAACGCACCTCCACCGTCCTGGTTTACTACGAGGAATACGGCTATTACTACTGTCTTATATACAAGTGGCTTATGTTCGAGCCGAAGTGGGGCTATGCAGATCTCCCCCAGTCAGGGCCAACTTGGCAGTCTTTAAAGGCTCTGGGTCGCGGCCGCGTCTTCCCGGTTGGCCCAGTTGGTAGAACACGGGAGTCGCGATCAGAACACCTGGCTCGAACCCCCAAATTCAAAAAGGAAATGCGCACTGTGACGCGTACGCGAATGGAAACGAAACATCAACGTCTTTCCCAGCAACTTAAACCTAACAACGGCCGGAGAGTTCAGCGGCTAGCACGCTACTTCACTGCGAACGCATCAAATGAGGACAACAGTCAGAATATGCGCTCCATCCGTCACATCGTATCAGACCGTCGTGATCTGACTGGCCAGTCAGGTCACACGGCGACACGTACCTTCCAGGTTCCGAGCCCGAACATGGGCATCTCGTGGCCGGAGCCCAGCTTGACGGTAGGGAAGGCAGGCTGCGGAGGCGGCGTCATGGTGAGCTGCAACAGAGACCACGCCGCGCTGATGATGCCGCCGATCCCGCGAACACGGGCGTCTGTATAAGGCAAGGCCAGGTCGCCGACCAATAACCGACATCCGCAAACAACGGTGGCCGTGGCACATGGGCATAGCCTCGTTAACTAGTTTGGTACGCTGGACGGGAATGCAGGGTTAACTCTGCCCCTTAAATACACGAAAGGCGGGCTTCACTCTGGATTAAACCCACCTTCCTCTCAGGCTTTGGGTCGGAGCCCCCCACCCCGAGGCAAGACCGATGTCAACAACTTTCGATAAGGGGGGGGGGGGGGAGGATGCGAGGTCCAGAACAATCACAACACTTGAATAAAAATGGGTGAGTAATCAAGCGCGTAACAACTGGCTTTCTCGTAAATGATCACTGGCATGCAAATTGTCATGTGCCTTGCGCATCATCACCGTGAGGCATGGGATGAGGAAACCGGGGACGGGGCAGAGGCTGAAACCCACAACTTTCTGAAAACTTAACATTGGCCCTGTCGGCGTGACTGGAAAGAAATAATTTTCTTATATCTCATCTTTCATAATTACAATCCATCATCCCCTCGCCCTCCTAACGCCATAGCACATCTGGTGCCCCATGCCAGCGGATAAACCTTATCGCAGTTTCGTAGCCTATTGGCACAGTGCATATTTTCCAGACCAACTGGCCACATGATTTATCAGATGACTGTCATATATAAATGCGTGTGTGTGTACAGTGGCAACAACTTCACAATAGATATTTCACGTATTTTCAACTCGCACCTACACAAGGCCTAGACACCTGATTCCAAGCGCTTTTTGATGTGCCATAAAATCACAATAAAAAGCGTGTTGCTTCGCATCTGCCACGCACCCAGTTCCCATCAACTGACCCATAACTCTACAGCGCGACTCTCAGCGTTGATTATGCGGAGCTAGCGAAGTCGTTAACATTTCCTGCTCATTGGATGGTGACGTCACAAAACCACAAAACCACTGCCAACACAACATACTTGGATGAAACGCTATGAGGCCTGACGGGACTGGACGGGACCATGGCCAACCAAACGAGACCGGATGAAACCACACCAGACGGGATCGGATGGCACCGGATGATACTTTATGGCACCAGCTGGGACCGCGCAGGAACGGACGGGACCGGGCGGGACCGGACGGGACCGGACGAACAGAACTGGACCAGCCAGAAGCGGACAGAATCAGAAGCGACCTGATAAAGCTGAACGTTACCAGACCGGAACAGCCGTGGGCGGACGGCATTAGATGAAGAGGACCGCACCGGACGTGACCGAATGGAGCCGAAAACTTCAGAACGGAACCAGACGAAACAGGATGAAACATGGTGACGCCGGATGGGACCACAGGAACCAGACGGGACAAGACGGGGCTGGACGGAAAGGGGTGGATTTGGACGAGACATTATGGGATCAGATGGTCCCGGGCGAGACCTAGGACCGTGCGGGACTAGATAGAACCTGACAGGAGCAGACAGGACCTGACGCAATAAGACAGGATGAGACGGGGTCGGAAGGCAAGGGACGAGACCAAGGGCGCGTTCAGCCAACGGAAAACTATTCAACGAATAATCATCTCTCCGATAATCATCCGCGGAGATTCCCCATTTTTACTGGGCCGGTCCAGAAATTATCTCCCAGATTAGTCTCCCATGCGCCATCCGCAGCCAACGGTCATAGCTATGCATAGCGAAAACAGATTCTCCGTCTTGACCATGCTCTGAAAATTCTCCGCGATTCTTTCTCGCTACGGAAAATTATCTGGAATAGCTTTCCATGACGGCAGTGTCAAACGCCATTCAACAAAATTTTCCAACATTCCGAATAATTTTCCGAGATTATCTGCCGGCCGAACGCGCCCCAAAAGGAACCCGACGGGACAGAACAGGGTCCGTCACGACAGGATCAGAATCCACCGGGACAAGACCGCCCGTCTGGCCCCGTATGGTCTCTTCCGGTTCCACGTGACGTCGTCCGATTCTATACGATTCTATGGAACATAGAATCGTATAGAATCACATATTCCATTCTATTCTATTCTATACGTCGTCCGATTCTATATTCTATACGGTCCCGAGCAGCATCGTATGGTCCAGTCCGATACCGCACTGTTTGGCCTGGTCCCATTCCGCTCCGTCCAAACCTTTCCAAATCTGTTTAAACCCAGTAAGCCTCATCCCGCCCCATCCGTTTCCGTCCGGGACACGGTTTTCTTCGTTTTATTGCTATTTTTACTTTACAACCAGAACAGGAACAGGAGCAATTCCGTCAGATCAATTCTGTTTGCATTTTGAAGTCAATAGACTGCAAAAATTAGGCGTTCAACGACCGCGTGAAATAAATCACCGGCGCCTTTCATTTACAATGGCTTTGTGGACTCTTTCTGAAACGATAGAACTCGGAAGCTTTGTTTGAATTTTTATCGGGGCTGTTAAGAGATTAAGGACATCGCGAAGGTACATTGTAGATCGATATGTCTGGTCGAAATTTGAATATGAAAATTTGACTGTAGATCGAGTGGTCCACAATGTGTATTAACATGATCAAGCCATGCTTGGCTGGAAACGTTCAACATCCAGTCAGAATCGATTAGTGAAAAATTCATGTAACGTGTTTTTTAACATGCGCGCTCTCAAATCTTGGCGACAAGAACCTCCACTTCAGGCGTTGCAGTCTCCGTAGTCCGCGGAGCATTAGTCTAGTGGCTAACTTTTAGTTGTGGTCCATCGGTGGACGAAAATGATGACACTTCTGAAAAAGCTATCGTTAGACACGTGCATCCATTAGTGTTACCAGTTATGTGACATAATTTTGAGCATGCGCACGCGCAAATCTTGGCAACAAAAACCTTGACGCCAAGCATCGCAGTCGCCCCGGGGCCGCGCAGCGTCGGCCCAACAGCAAATATTAAGCCGTGACCAACGGGCATTCAAAAATGATGACGTTTTTGAGAGAAGTATCTGGGACACTTCGGAACGTCAAATCTTGCATTTAGAAGGCAGTCTGGGCGCATATTTCACGTGCGCGATTTTAGACTGATGATAAGAATGGATTGGCACTTAAAGCACCACAAAGCGATGCTGGAATCTAGCGGGGGAATTGGAATAGTAAAGGAAAAATATTTATTTTTCGTGTTTCTGTAGTTATTAATCTGTCCAGAAGACATATTACCACGGCGCCCGCCGTCTGGTGACACTTGCAGTGGCTGATGCCGTTCGGTTTCACGGAAGCCGTAACCCAGGCCATCACTGTCCTCGCACTCGAGGTTGCATGCGGACATGTCCACACATGTCGACGTAATTTGTTTTACTCATCCATTCTAAAAAATCGGCGTTCTCAGGCAAACATGGGATGGCCTTGTTTGTTTTCTGTAACTCATCTCAATGCGCTCTATCCAACAGGAATGAGGCTTCCACTTTACTCAACAAAATTGAGACCGCTTATTTCCTTCCAGGCGAGGGCCCTTGAGTAGAACACCCGGAGCACATAACATTACACGGGGCACATTAACGTTTCAGGTCAAGGGCTGGAGGGCCATTCCGTCCTATCACAAAGTGCTTTCTAGCTCTCATTTTGGTGACGCGGGCGAGATCTCGTGGTCGATCCGGAGGTCATTGGAAGGATATATCATAACAAAATGTTCCCCTCCCTGACACGGTAGACCTTCTGACCCGCGCAGTCGGCCCTGGATGAGCACAACAACCCTCACAGACGCAGCAACATCCCTGATCGCCGCAGGGGTCCTATAATTGTCGTATAGACTCGGGTTTCAATTTTTTGTGTTCTTCAGTGATATTGAGGACTCACTGAACGTAGATTGTAGGTGAAATGAGGGTCCCAAATTTGTATTAGCATAGCTAATCCATGTTCGTCTTAAAATTTTCAAGATTCAGTCAAAATTGATCACTGATAAAAATATGTAACATGGTTTAAACATGCAAGCTCGCGTCACAGCAACCGCCCCGATGCCCGGCGTTGCAGTCTCCATAGGCCGCGCGGCGTCGGCCCTGCGGCTGTAACATTAAGCAGTGGCCAATAAGCAACCGAAAAACATAACGCGTCTTGAGGAAGATGACTGGTAAACTAGGGAAATTGGCATGTATGTTCAATGTAGTGCAAAAGTAAGGAAACACAACCTTAATCTGAAAAATGGGAGGGGGGGGGGGCAGTTAACGCTGCTGCCCCCCCCCACCTTGAAAAGTGGGGGGGTCGTGGCCCCCTGCCCCCCTCCCCCTGTTCCTACGTCCATGGTCATCCACATCGCACCGTAGAGGATAAAGACACAGTTCACTTAGCAATAACGTCTTCATTAGTTGGCACGCGTGTGCACGAACCAGACTTCTCAACGACAGCACTGGCGGTGCGAAAACACAGCTTAGAGGCCATTGCCAGTATTTCTGGTCTACGACGGCATATAAGCAGACTTATGATACAAATAGCATGATCTTCCATTACACCATTCTTGAGAACAATACATCGTCCTGTTTTCAAGAGAATCGCATGACTGGCAGTTGGAATCCATTGTTTTTGAAACTTTAAAAGTGACGTCTGCTTCTAGAGTATCTTATGGAAGCATGCCAGGTGGGCGCGACAGAATGTCTGGTGGCAGAAGCCCTGGCCACCAACAGGCTTCAGACGGAACTCACCTGTACTGGTGTGCAATGAACTTTTTTGTGATGAAGTGTCAGCCACGCACGCCAGCACCGAGAGCCTCCCAAATACCTCAGGCCGGGTTTCAGGACGATGCTCATGGATGCCCTGCGACGCCCGCTGGTACATGGCACAGCCAATGAGCGGCGACCTTTTTGCGTTAAGCCGCATTCGCACCTATGACGTCACAAAACGCCAAGGTAGTCACGTATCTTGGCATTTAAGGGATCGATAATGCACTGGTAGCACGAAATATTAGACTCGCGCTTGGGGATGGCAACGCGGGAACCTCTGAAAAGCGATGCCGTGGGATCACCAACTTAGTCCGGAGAGCAAAGTTATCTTTTTATCATGGCTGACCTGGATATTTCCGGATAGCGTGGATCTCATTACTGCTTCAGCTCCTGGCCTGACTGATGGCGGGGCCTAGCATCAGCGTGCAGCTCCTGGTTGGGAAGGTGCCGACGGTATTGCAGTTGACTCACGTCATCCACCATTCTTTTCTTCTGGTTGCTTGATTTTGTATCATCGAGTAGCCCTTGCTCTGATACGGGGTCGATATGGCCCCTCTAGGGTTTCTGAGGATCCATATCCGGTATGTTGTGCAGTCGCGCCCAAATTTTCAGTAGCACGTGTGGCAGCCATTGCGTGGGTTTTGATACATCAAACGTGTTCATAACATTTCTGGTTTCGGATCAGCGGCGATTTTTGAGGGACGCTGCACGGCGATCTATAGCCTGGGCGGGCGGCAACCGACAATACCTGGGAACGAGCGCGGCGGGACCATATTGTTACATTTTTGGGGCCGTAGATTTTGACCATATGCTTTAAAACACCTAAAACTGTATACTATGTACTAGCAGTTTGACAAATAACACTCTTGTTTAGGTTTTGCATCGCTGTTAAGTATGGTATCGTAGATATGAACATGTAAAACTGAAAAACGCGATTTTTTGGAAAATTTACCATTGACCTGGGGTGGTGGGGTTCTCACCAAGCGTGAAATCTCGTTGAAACGAACCCACTGGTGTTTTCCACCCGGCTCTCTGTTCGTTACTTTGTAAACAGGAGGGGGGGGGGGGGTCGAACCCCTCCCCCCTTCCCCATCGGTCCGTAATTTGAAAAGCGACGAGTTGGGGCGAGGGTAAATGGACCGGGGTAGGCCGTGCGCATCATCCAAGAGTGGCTCAGAGTTCCCCTGGCAGGGGGGGGGGGGGGGGGGGGCTCTCCGAGTGCCGAGCACAAACCCTGAACAGGTGCCCCTGTACGGGCCTTGCATCAGTGAATGGAAATGCAGCTGCGTTTGGTTCTGCCCCATCGTTGTCCACTCCCCTTTATCTCATAGCTCTGGGACGTTCATTGCTTGCCGGAAGGGTTCTAATCCACGCATCTTAAACAGCCCGAACAGTTGCTCTCTGTTGAAACTGTAGGGTGAGATCCATCTGTTTCTTGGCTGCGGTCAGGACAGCACGCAGAGTTTCACGAGCGAAATGTTCGACCTTGAAGGAGCAACGATGTTTTCTAGTCTATCCTTTTTGTCAGCACACCCAAGAGGCCTACTAACATAGTGACCTCGGGGTCACGAGCCCGCGAAGGCCAGCGTACTAGTTGTGCTGTCGGAGTGTGAGCAGCAGCTGTGTTGTAACACTATGTGTACCAGGTCCTGTCCTAGACCCTCTTCTGCTTCACACATAACATGGGCGTAACGGCTGAGTGGTTAGCTCGTCGGATTCCCACGTGGGGGTCGCCAGGGCCCATGAGCGCTAATATGGTCAATGCAGGCGCTTACACTCCATAAAATGGACGTGGTGACGTATATCGCGTTGCCTTTTAATAATAGAAGATGTAACACGGCCCGCCGACTCGTGCCTCAGAGACAGACTGATCGGACGCATCTGCACACCGACCGCTGCCCCGGGACAGGTTGATCGGACGCGTCTGCACACCGACCGCTGCCCCGGGACATATTGATCGGACGCGTCTGCACACCGACTGCTGCCCCGGGACAGGTTGATCGGACGCGTCTGCACATCGACCGCTGCCCCGGGACGAATTGGTCGGACGCGTCCTCGCACCGACCACTGCCCCGGGACAAATTGATCGGACGCGTCTGCACACTGACCGCTGCCCCGGGACAGATTGATCGGACGCGTCTGCACACCAACCGCTGCCCCGGGACAGGTTGATCGGACGCGTCCGTACACCGACCGCTGCCCCGGGACAGGTTGATTGGACGCGTCTGCACACCGACCGCTGCCCCGGGACAGGTTGATCGGACGCGTCTGCATGCAAAGGTCAGATCTTTAGTCGCGATTGGGGCTCTGATGTAACCCGAACGATAAGCAGCAGTTGGACTTGGGTGATAAAACGTCAGGCATGAAAGATTATATTGTATCTTAATCAGTTTTAGTGTGAGAATCTGTGGTGTGATAGTGTTATGTTTGAACAACGTTTATCACTCAAAGTGAGCCATGAGCATAGCAAACGTCAAGTTATGTCCCATATTTACCTTGTCCTTTCACGGCGTGGTGAACACATTACGTGCTACATGAAGACAATAGTGCAGTTATAGTGAGCACACGGTGAGGTGTAAGCTATATCGGTGATATTCATCCAGGTGGCTCGTCTTTTTATCACAGACTCGTGCTATGGCTATGGAAAAAACTGAATTACCAACGCAAAAAACTGTTGCCTGGCTTTTTTAAATTGCTTTTTTAAATAGCAGGTGGAGTTTGAATGCTGATCACGAGGGTGCATATCGTTTTGAGCCACATTGAAAAATAGCGCCTGAAGATCTCGAGGCCTACGAAGTTCAAGGTAGTTAAACTCAGACCCCCACGACTTCTTCAAGCTCATGTAAATGGTATTGCTTGACATGTTTATTACATTTGGCCATCTTGTTGCTCGTCGCATTTAAAGCTGTGACCGACAGGTCTCTAATGCCTAAGGTTGATCAGGACGCAGGGGTACAGGTCACTGAACGTGTACCCCCCACCATTCATCTGAAACTTGTATCAATGGTAGATTTTACCTTTTGAGTACTATGGCGTAACTTGTTACTTGAATGTCACTGATTGTCCATACAAATCTATTGCTTGCGGACACGCACAATTTTTTCCTCAGCCTTTGTTTCCATCGGTCTTTGGAATTCTCGCGACAATGGAACGTGTTGTTTACCAACACTTTGAAATTCACGAACTGCACAGGTGTATGTCATGGCAGGCACCGGTAAACTGCCGCATTCATCTTCATATTTATTACATTTGAGCACTGACCCCTACAATTTTTCTCAAGTGCGATCATGCTCACTTTGATTTGTAATAGTGCTTCGGTCGATGTGACGATTTCGCTCTGTGCCGTTGTGTCGACGGGTAAAATGAAACAATAGAAAGGGGACACGCTTAGCAGACCACCACTAGCCCGATGCGGTGACTGCCAAACCTATTCAGCTAATATATTATAAGCTAGCGCCTGTCAGGAAAGAAGACCACGTTAAAGGGAGTGTCCCACTTTTGCAGCATATTTCAAAAGCATCCTCTGCTGAAACCTCAGGACTAGTTGCGTATAATCATAGCTCTGGGTTGTAGCACTTCGGTACCGTCAAGACACATTACGGATAAATTTTTTATGATTTTCGAGTCCCAATTACATTGTAAATGTGTTTTGTAGCAGAACTATCCTTCCCTGCAGTCGCGACCAACGTCGTCATGACAATCACCATGCGCACCTCTACCGAAAAGAACTTTTGTTCTTTTCGGTAGAGGTGCGCTAAACGTGCCCGCTGACATTTTTGTGCAGCGTGCAAGGGTCTGTTACCGAGGAGCACATTGGTTGCAGTTTGAACAAGTGCGTCGCGGGGATTATGTGATACTCACGTTCCCAAAGCCAACGGGCGCTCCGAAAAGAGCCACTGTCGTAAACGCCATAGTAAGAAATAAGAAAAAAACATAGCATAACGCTTTACTGAGTTTGTGAGATAATATTTTCCTGTTCGCATATCGGTTTGGCTGAACAATTTTTCAAACTTCCGAATATTGCACGAACATCTTGACAAATTAATGTGTTCCAAACATTGCAGGACACACATTGGAAAAAGCGTAGCAAGCAAAATATATTGCTTTCATATTGGTGAGCAGGGAGTCAAATGAGATTTCTCCTGTATGGCTACTTCAAGCAGAAATTCTGAACTATTCAGAAGGATTTCGAGAAAGCTGGCATAACTTATCAAATCATACGCATCCGATGTAACAATAAGTGAAAAATACAAAAAGGTGGGATGTTTCATTTGCGTCCAACCGCAGCTTAGAGTTTCGTCATGACAGAACGTTCAAACTCGGAAAGTAACCTATCAGCGGCATCAGTGTCGTCCAACCGCAGCTTAGAGCTTCGTAATGACAGAACGTCCAAACTCGGAATGTAACCTATCAGCGGCATCAGTGTCGCGTGATGTCCGAGGAATCTCTGTCTCTGAGAGCTGAATAATGTGCAGTCAACAAGCGTGTGTTTTGCAGTCAACATGTGTCCACACCGTTCACATGTGGGGACATCCGCTGTGCCGTTCGGTCAGGATCTGTGGGTGCCCTACATGTGACCAATGCGGAGACAGGTCGGAATGAGTTTGCCTTTTTTGACCTTCCGGAAAGACAACTCTCAGTCCCCTATCTTGAATTTGATGGCTTTCAACTTGTTTCTTCTGCGTTCCTCGCCCCACAGCTTTTGCCAGTCAGTCAGGATATAGCTCCCTGTAATAGCGTGGAGGTCACTGTCGGGAGACCGATCGTTCTCATTTGGGGAAGGCAGTGCTGCAGCCTGCATTGCCCGATCAGGCGATCATTGCCAGCCAGACCGGACCCGGCGAGCCCTGGTTTAACCGTCAGAGGTTACATGCACCGATGTTCCATGCCACTTATTTTTGTAACGTTGCAAATGTTATCCGAAACCTATTTCCACTCAACTTAAGTGTGCTCAGCTTTCAAGATAACATTAGTGTCTTATTATGGTGCTTCGTTTGACAAAGGCGAGACAAACTTAACATCGGTCATCCAAGGTCTCATACGGGGCATATGCCATCTCCTGCGTGCCTTACGGTCCTTCTTTTCATTCGGTGGAATATTCTGTTTCGGTGTCGGAACAGCGGGACGGAGTACTGCATGTTTAAGGGTTTCTTTCCAATCTGGCATCGTCCTGCCAAGAGGGTCGCAATCTTGGCACAATATTAACCGACATGGGCATATTTGCTTATTACCACAAAGACAATCCGCGAGATGACTCCTAGAATAGTTTGTTAACGGAAAATTTAAACAGTAAACATGCCCGATTATGATGTTATTTATTTACAATGTTAATTGAAAGAATGTACAAGAAATTCCGCAGCCAAGAACGATACAATATTTTTTTATGATGTATTACGTCACTTATCCTAAGTGATAAGGACTACCACTAAACCCGACCAAACCAGTATTCGTCTCATGTGCGGCATAGACAATATTGATGTTTATTTTGATCCGATTTCCAGTTGGACGTGCAAATGTATGGGGGTGGGCGCTGCGTGGGTCAATGATCATTTTGTTTGGCTTTTAAGCGCCTGTAAAGAGAGGGGAGCTGAGAAAGCTGTCTGAAGCGGGGTAAGAAAACCTTGATGCCAGCGTAGGAATTACAATGTCACTGAGAGGACTGGTTAGAATGGATTGCTGCCTCAAGATGGTGTTCATTGCTTGGATTGACGAATCTCGCATTAGTTGTACATTGTTGCATTGAAGAAATAAAACAATGCATTAATTACTTGTTGGGGAGCTTCCTGCACTGTTGAAATGCAACCATACATTGAATAGTAAAAACCAAAATAAATACAACCAAATACATAGTGTTTGGTGGCAGGCACATCCAGGGCCCACCATGGTGATTGGTTAAATGTTGGTTGATATGCGGTATGTGCAATATGACAATAAATATTATTTGCAATGGTTCCACGATTCAGAATCGATCACTGAAAAAACACGGAAGTGCACCCCATTTGCATATTTTTGTTATAGGACATATTTTCTCTATGAGGCCAGATTTTAATATATTTGTTAAAGAAAATCAATGCAGCAGACCAAATATGCTGACAATTATAGTTATGCAGTTATGTTATGTCTGCAATATGGAATAATAATTGCATGAAAATAACATGATTTAAACTTCACCTGCAATCAGAAGTGGTTACCATGCTCATCTTAAAATCAGGGCAGAGGCTAGGGTCATTTGGCAGAGGGAAATTTGTTTGACAAAGTTATCTTTGATAATCATCTATTAAGATTGTTCAGTTACATTTAGCAGGTCTAAAAATTATCCCCTTGTTTCAGCTCTCATGCTCTGTGCACATCCAATGGTTGCACCTATGTATGGCATAGAAAGATACTCAGTTTTGGCTTTGCTTTGAAAGTTATCTGTTTTTCATCCTCTGTATGGATAATTTACTGTAGCAATTCTCACAGATACCTATTTGCACTAATTCTTGGTGCTGGCATTGACAAATTTTCAAACACTTTAGATAATTGTCTGAAATTATCTGCTGGCCGAGCATGTGTATGACGTGAATGTGTGTTTAAGGTTATGTCTTTCTAATGATCTGTGATGTTACTGGGAAATGAAACTAGATGGCTATGCAAGTGATGTAACATAACATAACATTATCTTATGCAGCCTAATTTAAATTGGCCCTAAACCACAAATCCTGTGACATGTATGTCCTTCCTAGGTGCTAGAATGGATTGATGCTTACAGTAACCTTGTTCTTTTCTCAGTTGAGCCTGGGTCTGAAATGAGTAAAATGTAACTACTTTATTAAGGATACAATTGCAGCATACCTCTTCATGCCTCAGGCAAAAGTAAGGAGATGTGCATCCTAGATAAGCTAATGATGAGTAAAACAGCTGGCTGAGTAGGTCTCAATGTCAACAACTAAATCTAGTATCTTTGGTAGCCTGGCCTGGTTGTTTAATCATGTCTAATCATGCACCCATTACTGAGCATTTTTAGGGATTGAAGTGAAATCTGGATGACCCAGTGACTCATCAGCATGGTCGTGGCAATTCATTTGGTCTGTGTGCAAGGGGTGCACCAATGAATCCTCTGGCTTTGAATCAGGCAACATGGTATTAACAAGACACAAAATGGAATGCGCTTATCAGCTCCACATGGTTTCCGGATGAACCGCTTGACCACAGGCTGACCTGAACAACCCCACCAAAAGCAGCTATGCTTCACCACAGTCTTCCGCCCGCAGCTCCGATGCAGACCACCACGCCGGCTGCCGTGTCCGCGGCGATGGATGGCGAGCCAGCGGAGCTGCCTGGGCTGTACGGATGGTCGATCACCGACAACATTACCATACGGCTCGCGCTCAACGGCACTGGTAAGGCCCAGGCAGCAGCAGTAGTCACGGCGGTGTGCTCAGCGCTAGGAGAGTCTGCACTGGTGAGGCCCAGGCAACAGCAGTAGTCACGGCGTTGTGTTCAGCGCTGGGAGAGTCTGCACTGGTAAGGCCCAGGCAACAGCAGTAGTCACGGCGGTGTGTTCAGCGCTGGGAGAGTCTGCACTGGTAAGGCCCAGGCAGCAGCAGTAGTCACGGCGGTGTGCTCAGCGCTAGGAGAGTCTGCACTGGTGAGGCCCAGGCAACAGCAGTAGTCACGGCGGTGTGTTCAGCGCTGGGAGGGTCTGCACTGGTGAGGCCCAGGCAGCAGCAGTAGTCACGGCGGTGTGTTCAGCGCTGGGAGAGTCTGCCCTGGTGAGGCCCAGGCGGCAGCAGTAGTCACGGCGGTGTGTTCAGCGCTGGGGGGGGGGGGGGGGTCTGCCCTGGTGAGGCCCAGGCAACAGCAGTAGTCACGGCGTTGTGTTCAGCGCTGGGAGAGTCTGCCCTGGTGAGGCCCAGGCGGCAGCAGTAATCACGGCGGTGTGTTCAGCGCTGGGGGGGGGGGGGGGGGGGGGGGGGGGGGGGGGGGGGGGTCTGCCCTGGTGAGGCCCAGGCAACAGCAGTAGTCACGGCGGTGTGTTAAGCGCTGGGAGAGTCTGCCCTGGTGAGGCCCAGGCGGCAGCAGTAGTCACGGCGGTGTGTTCAGCGCTGGGAGAGTCTGCCCTGGTGAGGCCCAGGCGGCAGCAGTAGTCACGGCGGTGTGTTCAGCGCTGGGGGGGGGGGGGGGGGGGGGGGGGGTCTGCCCTGGTGAGGCCCAGGCAACAGCAGTAGTCACGGCGTTGTGTTCAGCGCTGGGAGAGTCTGCCCTGGTGAGGCCCAGGTGGCAGCAGTAGTCACGGCGGTGTGTTCAGCGCTGGGAGGGTCTGCACTGGTGAGGCCCAGGCGGCAGCAGTAGTCACGGCGGTGTGTTCAGCGCTGGGAGGGTCTGCACTGGTGAGGCCCAGGCGGCAGCAGTAGTCACGGCGGTGTGTTCAGCGCTGGGAGAGTCTGCACTGGTGAGGCCCAGGCGGCAGCAGTAGTCACGGCGGTGTGTTCAGCGCTGGGAGGGTCTGCACTGGTGAGGCCCAGGCGGCAGCAGTAGTCACGGCGGTGTGTTCAGCGCTGGGAGGGTCTGCACTGGTGAGGCCCAGGCGGCAGCAGTAGTCACGGCGGTGTGTTCAGCGCTAGGAGAGTCTGCCCTGGTGAGGCCCAGGCGGCAGCAGTAGTCACGGCGGCGTGTTCAGCGCTAGGAGAGTCTGCCCTGGTGAGGCCCAGGCGGCAGCAGTAGTCACGGCGGCGTGTTCAGCGCTAGGAGAGTCTGCCCTGGTGAGGCCCAGGCGGCAGCAGTAGTCACGGCAGTGTGTTCAGCGCTGGGAGGGTCTGCACTGGTGAGGCCCAGGCGGCAGCAGTAGTCACGGCGGTGTGTTCAGCGCTGGGAGAGTCTGCACTAGCGCGATGGGCTGTGTGGAGTAGGCTATTGATAATGGGTTCCAGGCCCGGCTTTCAGTCTGCCCGGTCGGCGGATAACGGGCGCGGCCGGCCGTGTTTATGCCTAAGGGCATTGACCACGTGACCTGGCCGAGGTCGCTTGTGCGGGCCTGAGTGGCCGCAGACTGGAGGTAGGGACGGCCGGGTGTGGCCGGGAGTTGAGTTGAGAGCGACTGTAATACAAATGACCAAGTGAACCAGGGGCTATATTTACGTGATGTTGTGCCACCTTTGTGGGATGATTTTCGCCATCAGTGGGTGCATGGTTTGCAAGGTCATTTGCTGTCTCGCGGCACTGTGTTTAAGGCTCATTGTATCGTCTCTTGACCTTGAGACTTGTTTCCTCGGCTCATGAATTATTGTTTTTGGTCGGTTGTAGTGAAAAACTCCTGAGTCGTGTCCCCTGAATGAGTCGCGAATAAAATCGCGGGTTAATCCAATCTGAGGCTGAGGATGATGGCGCTGGAAGAGCTGTGATTATTTGCATGGTCCCTTCAATCCAGCTCATTATTAGGGTCGCACTCAGGTGACATGGCCACGGCACACAGTATACAAGGAGAAGCATGTAACATATGCCTGACGCGTCCGGGGCTGGGTTGGTGGAGCAAGCGGGGCTGTTGTGAGCTCGCCTCTCTGGTCTGTGTTCGGAGCGGTCTCCTGCAGCACTGGCGGCACGTGACCGGGTGTGCTCTTCTGACCCGACCCTGCCCTCGGTCGCAGTGCTCGACCCCGACTGCTGCGGTGCCGGCTGGCAGGTGTCCAGCAGCACGTGGTGGTGGTTCGGCTGCATCATGCTCATCGTGTGCGCCCTGATGGTGGCCACCCTCAAGTATTGCAGGTGAGCGGCCGGGTGCCGCACGTGCTGGCCTGGTCCGGTCAGCCGGTCGGCCGCTCGCTCCGGCGTCGGGGAGGTGTGCTTATGACGCTGGTCACCGGTGCATGCGGCCGTAAAGAACAAGCACAACAGTACCGTGCCACTGCAGCTTCATTTGAAGCCTGTTAAACGCGACTGAATATTAAAAGCGGTGATCGACATTGACCAAAGTTCCTGAAGAGGTGAGGGCTGTGTCGTTTTTGCGATTGCGTTCTGATTGGTACATATGATTCCAGACGCGACCGTTTTTAGGCGAATCAAATCCAGCAGTTTATATGATATCATATTTGTATCCAACAGTTTATGTGGCTCAATACCAACAATACGGTCAAGGTAGATTGATGAGCGCCGACGGAGCCCATGCAAGTTCGTTGTTTGAACGTGGTGCCATCTGTTGCCAGCAAACTGGCGAGTGATCCCGACGCCGTGGCGCGGCACAAGCAAGCCATCTACGAACTGGTCCACGGTGAGTGAACGTCGCCAGGCGGCTGCCCTCCCAGATGGCTGACAGCAGAAAGGTGCTCAGAGACAAACTGATACTCAGAAGTCCGGTGGATGTCGTTTATGTCGTTTCTGTCGACCAGCACAACTTTGGTGTGACGGGAATGATTAGATTTTGTGGAGGCCGCTGCATTGCCATTTCGGGATGCAGTTGCCATTTTAGAATAGCATTTTGCTCATCTCAAAACAATGAAGGCGATTGAGCGACCTGTACTTGATGCCACTTGCATTGCGATAGAAACGGTGTCAGATCACGCTATGGACAGTTTGTGCCCGACCTTTATGTGAGACACTTCCGTTTTGTAACGATGGTTCGATGTTTTCATTCTGCTACTAGGTCACGGCTGAAGATTGGTAAGCCTCGACCACAGTGTGCCGTGGCTCTTCTGTTTTAGTTTTGTTTGCTGACGGATCACTAATCGTAGAGTCAAATCCATTTATCTTCCTTGGCTGTCCAAAGCATGCTCAGATGCACGTTTGTGTTGTGCATGTGATTGGTTTGATTTTTGTGCGGCTTATTTTTTATTGACAATGACTGTCTAATATTACCGATTTTTCGGTTGTTGCATGACAAGCACGACTAAAGCCGCTTGCCTATGTTTGGCACTGGACCATTTTTTGTCTACCAGCTAGCCAGACACAAAAGTTCGTACAATCCAGTTGACTGCTTCAATGAAGTGGGAGGAGGGGGGGGGGGGGGGGGGGGGGGGAGGAGGGTCACAGCAAACATGTGTCGGAGGCATGGTAGGTCGAATGGACTCAGGAGCCCTGTTGCTGTACCTTGCGACACGAACCCACGACACGAACCCACGACACGAAACCACGACACGAACCCACGACACGAACCCACGACGCGAACCCACGACATGAACCCACGACACGGACCCACGGCAATTTCCGCATTGTGCTCGTACTGAAATTAACCGAATTTTCGCTGGAAATAGCATGGTCAGTATCTACTGGTCAATTTTTGAGAGATGCTTCCTTGAAAAATAAGTATTCATTGTTTCTTAGATAGTACGCCAAGTATTTGATGCTACGAGCGACTTAACAATACATACCAGTAAGACGCCGCGTTAAGCAGCGTAGTACGAGCGGGCCGTTAGCAGGCGAATTCTATCGTCATACATTCAGTTCCAAAACTTACCTCATGTGCTATCAATGCACTGCCACGTTTTTTCTTCTTCTAAGGTTTAGTAGGCAGATTTTGGTTTAATTTAGTAGGTGGATGTGCGCTGATGTGTTCCGTCCGTCCACAAATTAGCCTACGCTCTGATGCGGGGCGAGGGAGGGAGGGGGGGGGGGGGGGGGTTGACATGACCCCCCGAGGTTTTCTGAGGATATGCCATGTTGTGTTATCACGTCCAAAGTTGTGTGACCTTTGGCGCATTCATTATTTTGCGCATGCTCTTGCGCGTGTTTTTGGCTTTTTGCGCGTGTTTTGGGCGTTATTTACCTAGGAACATAAAACTTCGTCACCGACCCTAACAACCAGTATCTGGATAACGGCTGCCCGGCCGGGTGACGCATTGCCCTGACGTCACTGCCCCGGCGGGTGACGCACTGCCCTGGCGTCACTGCCCGGCCGGATGACGCACTGCCCAGGCGTCACTGCCCGGCCGGGTGACGCACTGCCCTGGCGTCACTGCCCCGGCCGGATGACGCACCGCCCTGGCGTCACCGCCCGGCCAGATAACACGCTGCCGCAGCAGTGATTTCCCAACTTCCCGCCCTCCAAATTCACGGTTCCCATCATCCCAGCGTCATCCTGCGGGCCGCGGCTCGGTTTTGCCAGTAATGTGATATCTTTCGGTTGTATTAAGATGGAACGCAGGACAATTATTTCTCCTAAATGCCGGGTCGTATTCAAGAACAATCAAGATGATGGGGTGAATCGAGGGTAAAAATTGCGGGCCAGCATACACCGCCACCCTTGCCCTTGCCATTATGGAGGCCCTGCCCCCACCCCAGCCTTATGTAAACCCCGTAGCCAGCGTGCGAGGAAGCCAGGTGCACCCAGAGAGCTTCGGCGAACTTTTCTGCTGCACCTCATTCCGCCTGGCGCTGAATCAGGTCTTTGTTAAATGTCGTGCCAACAGATGCTGAAAGCCAACAAAGCTTCGTTCGACGCTCCTTGTTATTTGAAGAAGCGGATGTTGGTGAGTGCCTCACACAGACCGATTTCCGGGGACCGTGGCTGAACGGGTCGGAGTGTTTGTTCGCCGCGCGCCTGGGCTTCTGAGGGTCTTTCGCGCGCCGCTGGCTCGTGTCAAGGACAGCTGGGGAGTCCGCGTGTTCTGCCTGTGATGTGCGGGCCCGGCCGGCGGTGCCGCGGGTGCTGCGTCGATCATCGCCGGAGATGCCGGCCCCTGCTGAAAAGCTGGTGTGATGAGTGGGCCTGCGGTGATGGGCGCAGGCTGGAGCCGTCCACTACAAACGCTCGGTTCTTCCCCGCCACGAAACCGGGGAAGGTTTCAGTGTTTATCAACGGGAGGCAGTTTTTAGAATGTCCCATGCGTAAGCCTGCTGCATGACGGAGTCTAGATGCTGGGCGGCGCGTCACTGTCGCGGTGGCATACACGCACGTATTCCGTTACCAACTGGAACCGCCGCCCGCCGGCCGGCTTCTTCCGGTTGGTTGTTCCTGTGCCATCGGACTGCGGGCGATCACTTCTCGGCACCGTTGCGTCGTCTCGCTGCGCGCTTGGTTAAGGTGGGATCGACTCTGTAAATGCCACCTTTTTAGCCTGAAGACCTATCTGTCATACTGCACGCCTTACGCTATCAAAGTCCTCGCTGCAGTCTGTCACAGACTCGAAAGCAAATACCAGCCGGCCAGCGTGAAGAACGGTCTGTCAAACGACACGCGACGCACTGCCAAAATCCTCGCTGCGATGCGTCGCCGGCTGAAGTACAGTGTGAAGAGCCGGCGGCGCAAAGGGGTGAAGACCTGCAAACTGCGGCACCCACTGCGGGCGAGCGACGTGACTTTCACCAAACGCGGCGGGCTAAGAAAACACTCGTGAAGTTTCATTGTACTTGTGGGCCAAACAGGAGCTGGTGGTGCGCAACCGTGTCTAGATTGGTGGCGAAATACACATATAAACGGCAGGCAAACGGGCAGGGCTGAATTTTCCACGTAATTCACCACATGCATGCCGAGCCTTTTTAAGAATCGCACTCCGCCTGTACGCACGAACCGCCATGTTGCGCCAAAGGTCCCACCGGGCTGTCCACGCGATCCCATCGACGCTGCCCACGTGCCTGCGACTCCAGCCGCTGCCGCACCGGCCGGCAGCTCGGCTCGAGGCAGTTGGCGGCCACCAGTCTGCGGCCCGCCCCCTCGGCGCCGCTGCGGCCGCCACTCGGCGATCCCAGCCTCGGCCCGGGCTATTAGCCGGCTCAGGTGGGGTCATGTAGGCGGCTGATTGGTTCTACGCGTCAGCAGCTTTGACGCGCTGCGCCCCGCATCCCCCGCCTCGCCCCGCCCCTCCCCGCCCCGCCCCGCCCCGCCCCGCCCCGCTGCCGCCGTTGTCCGAAAGTGCAGCGGATGACCGCGTTTGAAACGAGTGTATGGCGAGATGGTGACAACAGCGTCTCAGTGGAAATCATTCAGTTGCTATGCTTTTTGGTTTAAAAGTGCGTATCCGTTAATGCTGTTGGGAAGTAGATCATGACGAACAGAATATTTTCTGTCAGGGCACTGGTTGTAGGTTGGACACAGTTATCCAGTGATTGACGGCAGTCGTAGAGTCTTGCGTGGTTGAGTTTACCGTTATTTCATGTGCCATGAGTTGTCATGCCGCCATCTCAAGCATCACAAGTTGTCATGAAATTTGCACATGCATCGAGCTACTTTGGCATATCACTCAGCTCTCAGCGAATGATGGGCACAGCGTCGTTTAGACTGCGCTGTTGTCTCGTCCCATCACTTCAGTTGGAAGGCCAATCGTCGGGCGTGCGAGGGTGATTAATCACCTGTCCCGGGCGGGAACGGGCAGGACTTTTGCGGCCCAGGACCGGCAGTAGTAAGGGTAGGAAAGGTGTGTCGCCTCCTTTTCCGTGTTCTCTTCCCACACCCTACCCACCTGGTGATGGCGAACACGTCAAACTCCTGCCGCTAACTTTCCTTCCATCTACCAGCCTACAGGCCAGTGATATTAGAGGCTGAAGGTAATTTGTCTACTCTCGATATTAATCTGACATCAAATTGCTGATTGTAAATCAGTCATTTAATTGCAATGCTGGTGGATGTTATGACGCAGTTAGTCGCAAAGCAGAAATGAAAGTCGTGGTAGAAATATCACACCACAGGTGTAGGCTCCAGCTTGGCTCGCCCATATCACATCAGTGAACACAAGAAAATTTGTTTCCCTGATGTAAAGCCGTTTGAAGAAAAAAAATAAACTAAAGGGCATCTCTGATGTTAGTGACCATCATAGCACACGTGTCAGTCTACTACTGTCGGTTGTTACAGAGGCTTCTCATGTGTAAACAACGTGTACCTAGTTTCGCGTGTTGAAGTTGTGTATGCTATGCCTGCGTGGCGCGGGTGTGCCGGCCAGCATACAATCTTCACTGCTGGCTGAGCCGAGGCAGCTGGCGCCTATCAGATGGGCCTGCGCTGTGCGCCGACGGGGCGGACGAGAGAGCGCGTGCCGCCAGCAATGAGCCGCACAGCGTGAGGCGCCGGAGTCCCGCTGGGGCAACGGGTCTCCGCTTCAGATCAGAACCGCGGCGGCCGGAGACAATCTAGATCGGCAGTTGATGAGGTGACGCTTCAGAGCCGCGGCGGCCGGAGACAATCTAGGTCGGCAGTTGATGAGGTGGCGCTTCAGAGCCGCGGCGGCCGGAGACAATCTAGGCCGGCAGTTGATGAGGTGGCGCTTCAGAGCCGCGGCGGCCGGAGACAATCTAGGCCGGCAGTTGATGAGGTGGCGCTTCAGAGCCGCCGCGGCCGGAGACAATCTAGATCGGCAGTTGATGAGGTGACGCTTCAGAGCCGCAGCGGCCGGAAACAATCTAGGCTGGCAGTTGATGAGGTGACGCTTCAGAGCCGCGGCGGCCGGAGACAATCTAGGCTGGCAGTTGATGAGGTGACGCTTCAGAGCCGCAGCGGCCGGAGACAATCTAGATCGGCAGTTGATGAGGTGACGCTTCAGAGCCGCGGCGGCCGGAGACAGTCTAGGCCGGCAGTTGAGGTGGATGAGGCTTCTGTACTGCATGGGACGGTCGTTCTATTGATCAAAGCGTTTTCTGGGAAATGGACCAACGTGGTGAACCAGTGAACCAGAACTATTAACCAGTGTGCTGATGAACACGCTTCCTTGTATACCTAATATGTATCCGGGGCCATGTAAGCAGTCTAAAGGCGCGATCAGTTGCAATCACTCCGAGAGTCCAACTTGTCTACGCACACGATAGGAAAAAAAGTGCTTAAATGAAAGGATAATATTATAGGGCTTTTGGAAGGCGAATGTATAGTTAGGTACAGTAGTTACCAGCCCTCTCTAGCGTGCCTTTATTTAAATATATTAGCTCCTTAATACCAGCATGTTTATAATACCTTAAGTGCGCCTTAAGTAATGCTGCTGTATCTGCAGCCCTGTGCTTCAAATACACAGTTGCCTTAGCTCTGTACTAACCACACAGCCGTTGGCCGTCCTCCGGCCCCGCACAGCCAACGCCTAACCGACCCGGCCGGGTCACGGTCAAGACGCACCTGTCCGGGGCCTGCATATGGTGCCTGATGAGCGACCCGCTAGGTTCCCCGAGCAGAAGCCGGTGCGAACCGGGTGCGCCGCAGCATAACACTCGTTTTGAGGGCGGGCTGTGGAGGTCGGTCCCGTCTGTCACCTTATCTCGCCGTCCGGGACCTGCAGCTCGCCACTGTGTGTCGGGCGCGTCTCGTAGAACGGGTGCCGGCCGGCTCAACGAGGGCTTTGCGAGGAGTGTAAGGGCCGTTTCAGCCTGGGTGGGGTAGCTGTACGGTTGCTCGTTGGCTTCTCCCATTGGGTGTAGTCTTCAGATGACATCAGTTGTGCGGATCACCAAGCGGGCTCCCATGGTGGGCGAGTCGCTGCTTTTGAGTCAGGATTGTCGCTGCAGACCATTTGCTATGGATTGGTAACCCGTCCACGAACGAGATGACTTCATCTGATGAAGAGTTTAAGCTACCCAGCGGACTGTAAGCAAGAAGCGACTCGCTTCAACCAACATTACGTCTTGCAAATGCCAAGTTCTGTTTCCCATGGGAAAGCGGTAGACGAAGCTGGCCAACTGTGATTCCAGCGGAGCGGATCTAGTTATTGGTACGGTCCGCGGTTGACGATAAATCGGTTCGTGGCGACACATTCATGAATGTGCTAAGTGCTCCTGTCCATAGTGAACTTTTATGTGGGGGCTTGAGCCTTTGCCTGCAGGAGAATCCTGGACAGGACTGGGCTGGAGTTGGCAGCATTGAATGAGATGTCTTGCTGCCTATGCATGACCCTTCGTAGTCATAGGACTTGTGAGAACCACAGGGAGCGGGAAAAGTACTACAGCCTGCCTGACTGTACTGCCGACCCCAGGACATGCCTGGAGGGCTTGTGCGCCGAGCTGCGGCGGTGCTGTGAGCAGACCTAGCCCCTAACCGAGCTGTGGCGGCGCCGTGAGCAGACCTGGCCCCTAACCGAGCTGTGGCGGCGCTGTGAGTGGACCTGGCCCCTAACCGAGCTGTAGTGGCGCCGTGAGCAGACCTGGCCCCTAACCGAGCTGTGGCGGCGCCGTGGGCAGACCTGGCCCCTAACCGAGCTGTAGTGGCGCCGTGAGCAGACCTGGCCCCTAACCGAGCTGTGGCGGCGCCGTGAGCAGACCTGGCCCCTAACCGAGCTGTGGCGGCGCTGTGAGCAGACCTGGCCCCTAACCGAGCTGTGGCGGCGCTGTGAGGAGACCTGGCCCCTAACCGAGCTGTGGCGGCGCTGTGAGCAGACCTGGCCCCTAACCGAGCTGTAATGGCGCCGTGAGCAGACCTGGCCCCTAACCGAGCTGTGGCGGCGCTGTGAGCAGACCTGGCCCCTAACCAAGCTGTGGCGGCGCTGTGAGCAGACCTGGCCCCCAACCAAGCTGTGGCGGCGCTGTGAGCAGACCTGGCCACTAACCGAGCTGTAGTGGCGCCGTGAGCAGACCTGGCCCCTAACCGAGCTGTGGCGGTGGGTCTGGGCCGGTCGAACTGTGCCGGTGGGTGGCTACGCTGCAAGCCCGATGTTGCGGAACGTCACGGATCCCGCGCGAAGAGAACCGTACAGGGGGCCTGTGTGCCGTCAGGAGCATTGTCCGACACCGCCCGTGTAGATAGGTGGACACGCCGGGCGCTGCAGGCCGTGCGTGCGTGCAATACGGTCCACCTCCAGACAGGCGTGCCTGGCACGTCGCTCTGTCGGGCTGTGTGTGCTGCACACTGCCCGGGTCTGCCGTCTATAGACCGACAGGCCCACACGGGATCTTTCGGCATCTCTGACGAGCCGGTGTTGGCCTGCTCTTTGTGTGGTAATCCACTTCGATCGCGTATGGAAAGGCGCTGCAAGTTACGGTTATTCTCTCGCGCAAAACCTGTGCATGTGTGTTGCTCTGCTGTTTGGTAAGGCAGCACAATACACAGAATCGACGGGGCGATCCCTGACTTAATACGCCGCGCTGACCTCGGGCCGACGCCGGCCGTCGTCGAGGCCCGCTCGCTGCGCTGCGGTAATGGTGCGCGCGGACGAGCGGCGCTTCCGGCGCTGGCTGCGGCCGGACGCGGCGCGGCGCAGCGTCTCGGAGGCGCTCACGGCCGGCCGCGCTGGTTCGCCGGCCAGCCCGGCGACGTGGAGCGCCGCGCCGCGACGCCGCCCGGGCGCTGTCACAGCGGCGGCGCGGTTGGCTTCAGTCAGGCTGCGCCCGTGCAGGCGGCGGCGCGCCGGCCGACCTCGCGACTGGCCCGCGGTCCGGCCGGCCCGGCACCGGACGCCCTCCCGGAGCGGAGCGAGCGACACCCGGCCGACCGGGCGACGGTCTGTCCGTGCGCGGCCTCTGCTGCCAGCGGGGGTGGCGTCATCGATTGCCCGGCTCCGTTTTGTTATCGTGTATGGGATAAGGTTATGGTCGATGTGTGCGGGGCGGGGTCGTCAGTGGCCGGCGCCGGGCGGCCGGGGGTGGAGCGCCGCCGCCGCCGCCCCATGAGCGAGGCCGAGGAGCCGGAGCGCGTCGGCTGCTGTCGCCTGCGCCGGAGCTGCCGGCTCTGTCCAGGTACGGGCGCCGGTCCGCCGGCTGGCGCGGGCGACCGTGTGCTCAGGGCGAGACCGGCCCGCCGGCCGACCGCGGCTCGACCGCCGCGTAGTGTGTGACAATTTTTGCAGACTTCCGCCGGCGGTATGTCTCCTCTCGGAGGACTACCTGCTGTCGGGGGCGGAGGCAGGGTTGTGACTTGACTGGCCCGCCGGCGGTATGTCTCCTCTCGGCGGACTATCTGCTGTCGGGGGCGGAGGCAGGGTTGTGACTTGACTGGCTAGCCGGCGGTATGTCTCCTCTCGGCGGACTACCTGCTGTCGGGGGCGGAGGCAGGGATGCTGTGGCGGCGCTGTGAGCAGACCTGGCCCCTAGCCGAACTGTGGCGGCGCTGTGAGCAGACCTGGCCCCTAGCCGAACTGTGGCGGCGCTGTGAGCAGACCTGGTCCCTAACCGAGCTGTGGCGGCGCCGTAAGCAGACCTGGCCCCTAGCCTAGTTGGGCGGAGGCAGGGCTGTGACGTGACGGGCCCGCCGGCGGTATGTCTCCTCTCGGCGGACTATCTGCTGTCGGGGGCGGAAGCAGGGTTGTGACGTGACTGGCCCGCCGGCGGTATGTCTCCTCTCGGCGGACTACCTGCTGTCGGGGGCGGAAGCAGGGTAATGAAGCCTTAAACTTGTGCTCTCCAGAACCAGGGCATGGCGTATTTGCCCCCGTCCGTCCCCTAGCGGGATGAATTTCTCCTGTTATTGGCCAGGTCATGGTCGGGTCCCGTGCCATCTGTGTCGGAGTCGGGAGGACTGTGTCGGGTTTGCTGGGTTTGGGGGTGGTTCCATTTGTCAGCGTCTGTCAACCCCAAGTTACTGCCTCTTGCAGGAATTATCATTTTCAGGTCACAAGGCCTTATTGGGCTCATGTCATTGCCTTTTTTTGTTGCTGCCATTTTTGTTCTTTAGATCACTACGTTTGTAAACCTCTATCGCCAGTTGTGTGCTCATCTGGACACCCTGTGTAAATCTGGTGCTTATTTATGTACTCATAGTTGCCCGCTACTCACTCATAGTTGTCCGCCGCACCGGAAGGGGGTGTGGATCTACACCCATCGATCCGATCCGGGGGCCCCGATCCATGGTCATGCTATCTTATCCGTCAGTGGTAGCCAGATACGTCATCAGCGTGCGCGCAAACAGTAAACCCAGCACGGCACATCTGTCTTTTGGGGATCCCAGGGGCAGTCCCCGACTAGCTGCGGCTCATGCGCAGCATATTTGTTGTCTGGCCAGTGATTTCAAATGATTCCCGGACAACATTGCAGGCTTTGGTTGTATTTTAATACCCACTACATCGTTTTTCCAGCACCCAATCTACCTTTGCATTTGATTGCATATGATTGCATTGCATGTGATTGCGTTTGGTAGGCACGCTTTATGCACTAAGGCAGCCAGAATCAGCATGTTTGGATAAGAAGCAGTCAGGTTGCATGTCCTAGACGACCACCATTCTCTTCTCTAGTATGGTGGATGTCTTCGTTTCCGATGTTCTTCTTCAACATCATCCACATCGGCTGTGCGCTGAATAGCGGTGATACCAAACTTGCATATACGCAACTATGAGATTTGAACCTTGTTCTCTCTTCTCAATGCCGTGGGTCCACTTGGTTAGTTCATTAAAGAAGTGGGTATTTAGTCCATTTTGTGTTATTTGCCCCCGCTTGAGATTTTCCGTGGGTTTTTAAGATGACATGTGATGTCTTGGTGCTTCCGACTGTCCTGCAAGGTACATGTATTTTTCCGCTTTCCGGAAACAAGATAGGTGGCATGTGCTTGCATTTGTATCAGCAGCTGTCCAGCGTAGGTATTTTCTCCCTGATAGCCGCAGTAAACATTTGCTACTGTCATGTTTGAGGCTCCGAGTTTCTGTAAATTTTTATTTCGGTCGCTTGTATTTGTTCAGCTTGTTATCTTGGCGGCCTGTTTGTTAGCTCTAGCTTTGGGATGTGTCTGCCTTCCTATTCAGCTCACGCAGTTTACTTGAACTGCACCAGCCGTGTGTTGTGGCGTTATTTAACGCCACATTATTTTTGGGCACACAGTGTCACTCCAGAAGTTACTTTGTTGAAGTTTTTCATGGCTACAACGTCAACGCTTTTGGAGTCAATTGACAATGCAACCGTCATCTCGCCGTTGTCGGCTGGACGTACTTGATGATAAAGGCACGCGAGACACGATTGTAGTGGGAAACTCAACGTTTATCTCATTAGGATCATGTAATAGCTACCAGTATACAAATAATAAGGCCTTTGAAAGATCACGATAGTAACTGGACGGCACGCACAACTGCGCTATGGTCTTGTGATGCGGCGGCGTTTTACGCCGGCATTTCTGCGATATTATCAAAGTGTTATCGTTTGGTTCTGGGTCCGTGAAATAAATGGATGCCAGTCTCACAGTAGTCAACGCTGCGTGACGCTGTCGCCGTACATCAGTTAAATCGGGACGTTTCCGAAACATTCCGAGCATTGACATTCTGCTCCTGAATAATAAAAGAGCGAAATGGACTACGTTTTTCTCCGGCCAAAATACATCGAGGCTGGTACAAAATTGTCCCATACATCACTCTGGGTGGCGGGCAATGTTCTGCCAGCAAATCGTGCCCAGACGGTCAATGCCGATCCCAGCGCCATTCGGGCAAACAATAGCATGCTACCCACCTCCGTAAACTTCTTACTGTCTGCACAGTGTACAGTTCCACAGCCCTCACATGCCATTTCCTCACAATATGTATTACATAAGCTGCTTTGATTGTGATACTGGTAAATGACGACTTGGTCACCATATATCAAAAGAAGGCCAAAAGTTCAACCTAATTTGTTTTGCACGTCAACAGAAAACAAACCTTTTGATTTTTAAGCATTCTCCGGACGTATCGTGGGCAAATGCAGGACTATTAGGTGCGTAATCTTTATCATGCTGCCCACAGTTAATTTGTAGCACCTATCGCACGTGAATTCACTTAATTCAGAAAGGACAAGTGCCATTAGCATTGCTGTGCTCGCTATGTTACTTTCGCTTTCGTGGAATTGCCTTCGTTTTCCTCAGTGTGTTAACACTGTTGTAATTTTCACATGCAGTGATGAAAACCTTAATGTGTTCGCCATGGAGATGGAGATACGCATAATTTGAGAGGAACTACATACAAATTTTCGGCCTCTGGAAACAGGCACACATGCGGCCGGCCTGTCGCACAGCATCGCCTTTCGTGAGTCTGGCTTTCAGGAAGTCGCTTACGGATAAGAACTGGGATTACCGCGGATATCAAAGCGTAACAGAAAGTCTCTTGATCGGAATGTTGGCGGTTACTACCCTGCGGGTACGGAGACGTGGGCGAGTGCAGTTGCCCGTGGGTCGACGCAACGGCCGGCTGATTTCCAATGGATCAGCGGCGTCGAACAAACATGGCATTATCAGCCAGTTTGTATGCCGCTGTATAGCCCACTAATAAGACAGTTGTGGTGTGGAGCAAGCACCTTGTGGGGAGACTGTGTCAATGTGTACCTTACTAACGAGGTGTTTGCGCGGCTCCAGTCACCCGCGAGGAACCGGTTGAACCAACGGGCCGATATTGGTATTCTCTGACGCTACGGACGACGCTGTGTGACGGACGCTGTGTTCTCAGGCCAATGGCTGCTGTCAGGAGGCTATCCGTACGGGCTATACATCCGGCCTTATGCCATATATAATCCGACCACGACACGCGGAGATCAAACTCGCTTGCGAGTTGAAGCTGTGAGACGAGCCCGTAGCATCGACCGAAGGCAGCGCCGTGCAGGTGTTCGCCTGTCGCCATTTGCTGAGCAAACTTGCGAGATGTTGATCAGGCGTGCTCACGTAAGCATGGGCTTATTCAGCAAAACTGCCACCGCTCGGTCGGCAAAAACAATCGACGCAGCGAGTGAGCTCGCTTGAAGTCAGTCGGGCGTTTTAGGGCATACGAAGCAACTTTGTAACCATCACAACGATTCGCGAAATAACAGGTGGTGTAGGATTGAAGTAAAGGCCTAATCCGTCAACTATTACGCTGGACAATATTTATGTTGTCGCCCGATGTCACCCACATGAATCGCCAATGCCAGGGCGACAGCATCGAATTGGACAATGTTGGGGTCATTAGTTGTGCCGGAAATGGGCATGAAATTAAATGTGTGTAACGCCACTGTGTGTGTAAATATTTCCCAAAATGTGGAACAAAATCTCTCGACTCTCTATTTTATGCTTCACCTCGGGATAAGCTTGAGTGCTGCGAAACGTGAGCGGGGTCGATGCCCCACCCGTCTCCACATCTTGGGCTGCTGGACGATCCATTGATGCCGAACATGCTCGATCTAGCCTCACGAGTGAACCTTTTTTGATAATTAGCTGTACTTGCATGACAACCGTGTTGTCGGCAATTTTATGTCAAGCATCGTGATGATTCCCATCGACCCTTTTGCCACGACTCGTTGACCAGGTCAACCTCTCCTGACACATGTGCCACTTTTGTTTGTAAGGCGGCAGTGTGCCGAGCTGCCTCTGGCTGACGTGGCGTGATGTCCTGCGCCGGAGGACGGCTGGCCGCCGGCTCTGGCGTGCCCCGGGGTTGTCGGGGCGCGCGGCTGCCGGGGCCGCCATGACGGGCTCCTGGCGAGCCTGGCAGCACAGCACGGTGTTGAGACGCCTCCTCTAAACAGTGGCGCCGGCTGGCTCCGGCGCCCGAGCTGCCGGCGCCGACAAAGGGCCGACTGACGGCCCGGCTCTCGCCGCCGCCCAAACACCGACGAACACCTCCCCCGCTTGCCCGGTCCTCCCCTCCCCCGGCCATGGACTCGGCGACCGGCTGGGCCTCACGCTTCGATCCTGGCGTCCCTTCTCGCCGCTGCCTTTTTCTATCCGTCCACTTCCCCCGGCCCTGCTGGACCCCGGGGACGGCCGCTCCGCTACCCCACTGGTATCCTTCCTTGCTCTCAGGTGCCCATCGTGTCGGAGCCCTGACTCCTGAGGTTGAGACGGAGTGGTGACTCCTCTGCTTTCCGTGTCACCGATACCGGTCCCGTAGAGAGCGTACAGGTCCCTGACTTCCAAGCCGGCATCCCTGAGACCAGCGCGGCCCACTGGTTCTGCCCCGCCCGCTCTCGGACTGGTGAGACTATTTAAAGGGATTACTCCACCTTTCTGGCACTTTCACTGGTCAGGCTCGTCCGATTTAGTCGGTACTACTAGTTTTCTCGAAAATCCTCTTGAAAAGCTCTGAATTTCGATTTGAAGTGTCCTCTCCGACGGACTGTCTTACATGGCGGTTACTTCGATTTGAAGTAGCCACCTTTGGACTCCCAGCTCACCGCTATGAAAGCATTGCTCCCCAGTGGTTTGGCTATTCTCAACATGTGTGTCATTTCAGGTACACCAAACACCAGTTGGCCAAAATGCCTATGCAGTAAATGGCGCGAGAGCTTAAACTTTACTGAGGAAAAACATGCACTTTTAAGAAGCTAATGATTATTATGCGAATTCAACAAAAGGTCGTACCGTGGCTTTGATTTGTCCCTTAAGGTCTCCTCTGATGGCTTAGCACAGTGCCCCTTTTCGAAGGGAACTGTGGCCATGGCAACCATTGTTTACTCGGACACTCAGTTCGTTGCAAAGGGTACGTTTACAAAGCAAGCATACACCAGCGATGTATCAGTTGGCTCTAGTATGCCGCAACATAGCCCCATCCTGAGCCGACCGGTTTTACTTTGCGGTAAATACAAGTAACCAACTTGATTTACGCACGAGATGAGAGGGACAAAATGGTAAAATGGCCAATTGGGGCTGGGAACCAAGTCAACCTTGGGGGACAGGCGGCAAAAAAGGCAGTCTTGCATGGAAAGTCACGAAATTCGTGCATCCTGCTGGTGACTTGACCGGGGGGGGGAGGGGGGCACCAGCTAGATTGTGATACACGTTTTCCTTGGCTGCTCCATGCATACTGGTAGATGCAGCCGTGGCAATCAGGGGATTAAGTGGAATATGGGGTAAAGCCGAGTGCAATATGAGACCTGCCTTGGTCAGGAAAGAAAAGTCTTTGATGAAATGTTTCTATATCCGTGAAAAATGCTCGAAATCAGTCCGGAAGCAAAAATGATGTGTAACATTTTTCACATACGGCAGAAAGTTGAATAATTGAAAAAGAGAATTGGATTCTTAACGTATGGCAGAAAGTTGGACAGTTGAAAAGCTAACTGGGTTGAAGAAAATGGGTAAGAACACAGCAAAAATGTATGGTATAGAAACGGTGCGGAGCTTAAAATCCTTTACTTAGGGAATATATGTATATATATATATATATATATATATATATATATATATATATATATATTTGGAGTTTATGATTGTCGCACAAACTCAACAAAAAGTCACACTGTAGCTTTTTTCCCATCGGAGAAATATGTATAATATATGCATTTTGTTAGCGCGCCTTTGTCACCTTTGTGTGGCGCACGCATTGCTATACCCATGGTAACCATGGAATGAAGTGAACCCCTGTTGATGCACAAAAGCATAAACCGGGTGTGGTATTTTACTGTTCATAAGGAGACCGGCTTCTTGATTAAAGAGCACAATTACTTACTTTTAAATGTGCAGCGACCGCAGTCCTTTCACAGAGATGCAAAGTCTGTGTGCTTGTGAGAACATGATAATAATTTGTGTTCTTGCATTCATGTTACGATGTTTTTCGTTCTCTATTATTCCAGCTGAACCTGTCCAGTTTCCGGCGTGCAGAGCTGAATAAAAGCACGGGGCGGAAATAGCTGTTGAACATTTGATTGATACCAACGAAACATGACGTACACAAACAAAGCAAAGGCGTTTCTTCACTGCCTGGATGCTATAAATGGATTGTATTGATATTAACTCACTACATCTGATTGTTATCTTTGAACAAATGTGTTAACGTTGAGTGTAGGTGGTGTTCCTTTTTATTATTGCGCATTGTTTTAAGAAATCCATCCACCGCATAATTAACATAATAATATAAACTTCCTGGCAGCCTTCCTTCACTATTCATATACTGCGCACGAAATTATAGCAGTTCTCAAAACGACCGTGAACTACATACGGACGGATTATTTTGAGTGCGCCAGCATCGTCCATGCGCTGGATGACACATGGGTCTACTAAAATAAAAAAAAATAATGGGGTGCTGATGTGAAATGTTCACACACCTTGGACTCCATGATAGATATAATTAAGCTCCTTATAATATCCACTTGGATATACAGTTTCATTCCCCTGTGCTATTTATAGCAATGACACGTAAAGAGCCCGCTTTTGCCACATGCTCAAGAAATCGGACACTCCGCCTAGCTCATGCCCCAGACCGACATGGCCCTCGCTTCCGGCTCACAAGTCAGCCGTGAAGATACGGCATTTAGCGTGGTCAGTCGAATTACCTGACTGATCGCGGCCATCCATTGTCTGCCGGAAGAGACGCACCGGGCACCATCTGGTGACCGGCTAACCAGCACTCCGACCCCTATAGGCATTCCCAACTACAAAAAAAAAAAACTCAACGTGTCGTGCGCTTGACAACGGCGTGGGTGGGTGACTTGTAGTAGTGCCCCAGGATGCGGAAACCGGTCAAGTTGGTACAAAGCGTGTGTACGGAGAACAGGTACTACAGCGCGTAACATATGTTATATTAACAGTTTGAGGTGATGCATCTTAGTGCACCACACGCATAGTAGTTTGCCTTCTTCAGAGGCATCCGTGTCGTTTGAAGGTATCGAGGGAGATAGTGTGTGGTCTATCCGTACGCGGGGTTGCCGCGGCAGCCGTGTGCGGTGACGTAGGAGTGTGGCTGTAAAGGTATTGGGGGAGATAGTGTGTGATCTATCCGTACGCGGAGTTGCCGCGGCAGCAGTGTGCGGTGAAGTGGGAGTGTGGCTCTAAAGGTATTGGGGGAGATAGTGTGTGATCTATCCGTACGCGGAGTTGCCGCGGCAGCAGTGTGCGGTGAAGTGCGAGTGTGACTGTGTTTATCGTGTGAAAGCAGATGCGTCAGGGCGACTGCCTCCCGATGCCGTTGGAGGGCTGGGGATGTTTTCTGTTTATTAGGCTGTGGGCGATTTGTCCCTTCTCGCTGCTCGTGACGGTCAGTGCTGCGGTCTTTGCTTTGATGTGTTTTCCTCAATCTTCGTGTTCATCTTTCGTGCTGCTCCGGCTTTCACGGCCGATTGGTTATTGGGTGACGACGCAAAAACATCTCATGCTTATGTAACCGCCGCTTGTAAATTCACCCAAAGTCCACGACTGCCATCATTAGTTTTATCTCCTGAAACAAATGCATGTGTTATGTAACCGGCGCCTGTCAACTCACCCCTAGTCCACGACTGCCATCATTAGTTTTATCTCCTGAAACAAATGCATGTCCTGGAAAACAGCTGTGACCGTCGTCACAGCAGTTGCTCCCTGATTACCGTCACCTGTCTTCTGACCAGAAATTCTCGAGTGATCATTTCGTCGAAATGACCGCCATCTGGCAACTGCCATGGTCTTTCATTGCACTGTTATTTTTCCGACTTTTAGTTTTTCCGATTTTTTTGTTATCCCTGCCGCATCACTAACAAATCTGAACAGCGCCACCAGTCATTTCGCCGTGAAAGCCCCGAACCGTCACCCTGTAATTTTGCCAGGGACTTACCAACTGGCATCGCGCTCTGTCATCTCACGGAAAGCTCCCCGGACGAATTATTTCCCCGGTCATCAGTGAGTCTAGTGGGCCGTCGGGACCGGCGAGCCGCGTGGACCATTCAGTCACCCAGCCGCGCAGGCCGTCCAGCCGACAACAGAGACGTGGGAATCCACTATCCTTGCGTGATGCCGATGTTGGCGGGCGCCGGGGTGACGTGCCGTCAACGGCGGCCGGTCTCTGTGGTCGGTCACGTAGCGCCGTCAGGGGCCGAGCGCGACGAGCGAGCCGGCGTGGGGCGACTGCAGCGCCACCAGCGCCGCACGGCCGGCCGGCCCCGCTCCAGGTGGCGCTGCAACACCGGCCGGCCGCACCCAACGGCCACTGCAGCGCCCCCAGCCCCTGCGGCACCGGCCGGCCCCACTCCACCGGCCCTGGGCACAGGAGCGAGCTGCCCCCCCCCCCCCGCCCCTTCCCCCAACCAGCTGGGAATCACTCTGTGTACGGTCCGGTGTGGCGGCACCGGCCCAAGGTGCACCAGAGGTGCCGCTGAGACCATTGTAGCAACACTACAATGCCTGGCGGTGTCGATCCGGCCTGACATGATCTTGTGGTGCCTATTGCTTGCTTTGCTCTTTCACCGTCTGCGGCGACGCATCCGTTTCACGTGGCGAAGCATTTCATGGGCACGCTATGGCGATGTGTCTTTTTCTTCCAGTTTTTTTTTCTCTGAGTGGAATGCGGACAGAACTGCGCTTCCGTTCCGAGGCGGAGAATGCGCATCCCCGCTCAAGGACGTCATCCACTCTATCATATCTGTTGGCTGTCTGCCGCGGCAGGCATTCTCATGTCGGCGCGCTCATGGCCCCGCCGACCCACATCCGCGGCAACGGGCGTCGGTAATATAAGCGCGACGGTCTCCAGCGTGGTGGCATTCGGTTGGAACGAAGGCGGGCGCCGCCAAGTCGGCGGCCGACGGGCGCTGGAGGCCGCTGCAGAGCTGGCGGCCGTCCCACAGTTGGCGGCTCGGCCGGCAAACACTGGCGGGCGCGGCGCGGGGCGGCCGTG
>NW_023596361.1:379147-399147 GCF_011947565.3 Pollicipes pollicipes | reverse complement strand
ACTTCCGTTGAATTGTCACCCACGTAAGGCGGAATTGGCTCGATGATTCTGTTGTACTTGGATGGTATTCAGAACTAAAAGGCTTGCGGACCATCCATTTCGGTGTATGCCAAGTCGGAGCCGTGAACCGGAGTTGTTCTTCAGTGGAAAGACTCTGAGTCCTGCACCTCTGAAGGACTACTTCCGTGCTCATGAATCACAACATCTACTATCCGCAATCATTTAGGATCGACACAGGCAATCAGTAAGCGGCCGTACCAATCGCCCCGTCATGTCCGTTAGCGGTTTCTCGCGTAGCCAGGAACGGCCTCCCTCCCGTCGATGCGCAGGGTGTAAAACTGATGTGAACGTCACTAAGTCATCCGATGTGATAAAACACAAGCTACCTTTACTTAGGGGTAAAACTGCGTAAAAGGTATTGGGGCGCTGCAACACATATTTGGAAGGTAGACGACCTCACGCACCCGTCGTCAGCTTATCCTGTATAGTAGCCGAGGTAAGCGTGTGTTTCTTTTGACTTGTTCTGCCAGGTCGTCGACGCTGCGGGCAAATATGATATCGTTGACGTACTCGGCGCGATGGCCCAAGTATTTTCCATCGGAGTTAAATATGAACGGAGCCGTCTCAAACCCCTCTGTCCCGGACTGGCACGCGTCTTTATCCGTGTCATTCTTCGGTCTTCCATGCAGAATGAGGATGGCCCGCCTTGCACGGGCGTGTCTTGCCAGCATCTTACGTCAGGGATGGACAACATGCCCTGTTTTACTTTCCGCAGTGCTGTCACTGACGTACTTATGTTTTATTTAACACGCACTAGGGCGGGGGGGGGGCAGATTTTCGAGCGGCGCGACGTAGCCGGGGAACATTTTGCGTACCTGTGGAAAATTGAATAGCAGATCGCTTAGTATCATAAATTTGGATGCAATTGTAAGGTCGCTGACCTCGGGCAGATAAAAATCAAGTCATGGATTCAGGGAAGTCAGTTTCGAGGTAATCGTCCAATCTGATGCAGCAGTGGAGTGTTAAACGAAGCCATACACCCCTGCGCAACTTTCTCAGACAACACAACACTTGAATGAACAAATTCCATTGATCTAGGGTCAGATGTGAAGGTGAGATCAAGACCAAAACCGACCTGTTCCATTACTTTTGGGCTTGCTGTATGGAATAGTTTCTGGTGCTCATTTCGAGTGTATTGGTAACGGGAACCGCATAATACATCTTCCATGGACTGCTTACGGGTCGGAATACGTTACTGACCTAAAATAGCCCGGGTCATTATTTTGCTCTTGGGAACATACTGCCTAGTGCAATCTTTGTCGCTTATTCAAATGCAAAACCCAAAGCAGTCCTGTATATTTTGGTCACCATGATCTTCGAAAGGTCAAGTGAGGTCAATGACCTTAAATGAGCACCAGTGAGCTTTTGCTTAGAACATATATCTAGATTCCGCAGGTACTTTGGACACCATCCCGGAGTGTGACCTTGTTTGGCATTATTTGACCCAAAGGTCATGACCTAGGAACCTCAATATTTGACCCAAGTGAGCTCACGCGCAGGACAGCGCATTCTAAGAACTTGGTGTCTCTAGCTCTCTTAGTTCCTGAGATCTGAGAGGGGTCAAATTAACCCCTACTCGAGCGAAGGGTATCCAACCGGCCATCCGGGCGCGTGTTAATGCTCCACTGAAGTTGATCCGCAAAACCAATTCACGTGACGTCGTGTAGGACCACGTGGACCTTCTGACAGTGCGAGGTGATCTGTCATACCTAAAGCGTGTTGTTTTTCTCGCTGAACTTTAAACATTGGAGGTGGCCCATCGTACCAGAAGTGCGTTGTTTTGTTCGATGTTGGACTTTTAGGATAGCCGCCATTTCTTAGTTTCTGGGAGCCATCACGGGATTATTTTGACTATTTGGTGAATTATGTGGCATCAGCGGCCAGTTATCTGACCACAAACCCGCCACGGACCGTTCTTGGTAAAAAAGCCTTTTCATTTTGACTGAGACATGTGCTGGAACTACAGACGCGCCTCTTTCCAGACTGCCAGCCCGCAGCCCCTCGGCGGCTCGCCCCGCCCCAGCCAGTCGAGGATTTGGCTCGTAGAGCCCACCGTGCTGCCATGCTGGCCCGGCATTAACTCGCAAATATTTGGTTAAATACAATCTTTGTTTTGTAATGTGTCTTCTTCTTAATTTTGGGCATATGGGGGAATTCCATGGCGCCAAAAATATTTTACATTTATGCTAGTTTCCAACTACAAATGGGAAGGAAGGGTGTAAAATTGGAGTTGGAACCCTAACCAAGATGCACCAGAAATTTTTCCGTTCTACCTGACGTCAGTACACCATGAGGTTGGTCTTGTAAAATTGGTTACAACGACTGATGGCTTTGCATTGATAAAGGATGAAATGCTGAGTACTTTCAAATCTGAGTAAGCCTCCTTAGTTCATTGCTCTGTACACGAGCACACATGACCGACAGTCCTAGAAATGGGGAGCTTTTTATGGTGCACTTCCGCTAGAAGTTGCAATTTTCAGTCTGCGACAGCACAGAAGGCGATTGCGTCATAATAGCCAATATACATGCGCCGGATTCAAGAAAGATATTCAGATTCGTTCGTGATATTTGCTGTTCTTAAATTGACACCTTATTCCACAGTACGGAAGAATGGTGGTGGTGATTTTGAAAGGGTCCACATTTCCCTCCTACCACTGTCCATGTTGCTGTCGAGGATGTCCGTCACTACGTCATTTGCGTGGTGCTACGTAAAAGGACATCAGCAGCACTTTCGTCCAAGAGTGCCGTCAGTGTCGCTCAGTTGGCCTTATTCACTCTAAGCAATGCCATAAAATGTGTGGTTGAATGCCGAATGCAAATTTCGACGTGAACGAATACTGAGCAGAGTATGTTTAAAATAGCCGTTCACATGTCTGACGACTGCAGCGTCCTTTCTTTCATCGAGTGGCTTTCGTCTATGTACCGTGTGCGGCTTCCTGAATTATATCGAATGGTTGACGTCATGTGTTGTGTTGGATGCAGCTTCCTGAATTGTGTGCAATGGCTGACGTCATATGTTGTACTGGAATTTTTGACACATGCCTGAAGACCAGGTGTCACACGTATGACCCCCTGTTATCGCGGGCTAAATTATATGCTCTTGAAAGTGTAGACAAGCGCAAGCATAAAGGGACACGCTCTGCGTTTCCACCGCTAGGATTTGTACAAGAGTTGCGCATGTCATACACCTGTAACTGCGGACTACACAGATCAGAGAGCGTGGCTATAGCAGTGAACGTCACACTGTTCGGTTAGGTCATCAATCATTAATGGTGTTTCTGAGTTTTGGTTTGTGTATGAAACAGCAAAATTTAAATGTTCCTCGTCCTTACAATGACGGCTTGGCTCAGCGTGTCGTGTTGATATTAACGAGCCACATGACTATTACTCAATGCAGTCGGGCCCAACTTCGATAATTTAGATAGTTAATCTTGACTTTTTCGTTGAAATAATCGGGGAAATTGATTGTCTTGTGTCTGCCATGGGTTTTCTATCAACTGGGGGCTCGCTAGAAAAAACAAAATATGAATATTGAATGATTGTCTTGTATATGGCTGTGCGCTCTATTTCTTTGAAGGTTTTGAAATTTGAATTCTTGCAAAAATGTATAGTTTTGTCTGTTCAAATTTTAACCCGCAAAAGGCCGCGAAGCCCGACTCACACTCCTGCCAAAAGTCCGCTGGCTCTTGCCGGGTCGCGTGTGGCGGGCACGGCCCCCTTGATTGGGGCTATCCTTAATATGCTCGTGACTATACGGCCTCACGTCAGGATGACAGAAGAATAGCTCACTGGTTGTCACATGACATACTCGGAAGTGCTCGCACAGGCGTCCACAGTCGTTCAAGAGCCTAACACGCGGCAGCAGAGCAGCGGAGCAGCGAACAGGGGGGAGGGGAGGCGGTGGGTACGGTAGCAGGGAGCCGTACCGCCGCGGCGCATGGCTGCAGATCCGCCTCCAGCTCACCTCGGCCCCGGACCTGGGCCCATACAGGCTGCCGTCCCGTTTCATGTGTCGGCCGAGGGGTGTCCACAAGTGGGGCGAACACCAGGTGGCGTGTTTATATAACTTGAACAAGCAATCTCGACCCTCTTTGAAATCAGAGCTTGAGTCAGGACTTGTAGGACTTGAAGGCACATATGTGCATAATTCATGTGCACCCTGTAGGTCGGAACTGTCGGTCCTGCACTAAGAGATGAGTGTCTCCTTGTCCGTACGGGGTCCGGTGGCTGCGTGTGCCGGCGGCCGGCCGCTGGAGGTGCGGTCTCCTGACCCCCACACTCGCCCCGCCAGCGGTGGCCGGTGGGGTCTCGGCCTCCTGACCCCGCCCCTCCCCCCCCCCCGCCCGCTAGCGGGCGGCCGGTGCGGGTTGCTCGCCGACCTCCGCCAGCGGCCGGCGCATTCTGCCGGCATTCCGACCTCGACGCCGGCGCCCGGGCGCCGACCCTGGCCGGCTGGCGCGGCCCTCGGCCGGGCTCCGCTGCAGCCGGCGACGGCGGCGGAGGCGGAGGAGCCCGGGCTGGTGCTGGCCGGGACGCCGAGTGTCCTGTGACCCGCGGCGCCAGGCGTCACCGATCCTGGGCGGTGCCCGCCGGTGGGTCGCCGACTGACTTGTTCAGATGATCAGCCACGACACGGGCTAACCGGCGGCACCGGCGGAGGCGGAGGAGCCCGGGCTGGTGCTGGCCGGGGCGCCGAGTGTCTTGTGACCCGCGGCGCCAGGCGTCACCGATTCTGGGCGGTGCCCGGCGGCGGACCACCGGCTGGCTGTTTAGATGATCAGTCACGACGCAGGCGGACCGGCGCGCCGGAGGGGCGGGGGTTCTTCCCCACGACCGTCGTCCGAGCTGTGCCTCTCGTGGTTCACGGGGTCCGTTTTGTCTGTTGTCGCCACCGCCGTCATGGGTCGACCGTCCACTTCTAGCTGTCGTCGGTTTCCACCATAAGCCGCTATCCGTCGGTCGGTCTCCACCATGAACCCTGGTGGTCCGCCATAAGCCCGGTCCGATCGCCGTCCGGTTAGTGCCCACCATAAACCGCCGTCCGTCGGTGAGTGTCCACTCTAAGCCGCGGTCCGTCGGACGGCAACGTCACGCGACGGACCGACGCGGCCGCCACCGCCGCCGCCACCGCCACCGCCGCTCAGTCGGCCGGCGGGGCCGTAGTCGGGTGCACGCGCTATGGTCGAGATGCGCGGCCACAGCGTGGACCGTCTGGACGAGGGGCGCAGCTCGGCGTCGGTGGCGTCGGACGCGTCTGGCGACGGGGCGCCGCGGCTCCGCGGCCGCCGCGCCCGCTCCGCCCAGCGCTACGTCGACACTAAGCCCAGGCGGCGCCATCGCGTGCTGGGCTCGGCCGGCAGCTCCCTCATCTCGATCCCGGCCAAGATCCAGCTGAGCATGCTCAACAGCGGCCTGATCCCCATCGGTAAGGCCGGTCCCGCCGCGCCGTCGGTCCGGTAACGAGCGCCCGGGGCACGGGTGCTGGTGGTGGTCCGGGTCCACCGGTATCGCTGTGGCGGTGGGTGCTGGTCCGTTCCCGCCGGTACCGCTGGACGGTGGGTGGTGGTCCGTTCCCGCCGGTGCCGCTGGATGGTGGGTGGTGGTCCGATCCCGCCGGTCCCGCTTTGGCGAAGGGTGGTGGTCCTGTCCCACCGTGGCGATGGGGGGAGGGGGGTCCGATCCCGCCAGTCCCATTGGGACGATGGGTGCTGGTCCGGTCTCGCCGGTACCGCTGGATGGTGGGTGCTGGTCCGGTCCCGCCGGTACCGCTGGATGGTGGGTGGTGGTCCGGTCCCGCCGGTACCGCTGGATGGTGGGTGGTGGTCCGGTTCCGCCGGTACCGCTGGATGGTGGGTGGTGGTCCGGTCTCGCCGGTACCGCTGGATGGTGGGTGCCGGTCTGGTCTCGCCGGTACCGCTGGACGGTGGGTGGTGGTCCGGTTCCGCCGGTACCGCTGGACGGTTGGTGCTGGTCCGCTCCCGTCGGTACCGCTGGACGGTGGGTGCTGGTCCGTTCCCGCCGGTGCCGCTGGACGCTGGGTGGTGGTCCCGTCCCGCCGGTCCAGCTGGGACGGTGGGTGGTGGTCCGATCCCACCGGTACCGCTGAACGGTGGGTGCTGGTCCCGTCCCGCCGGTCCAGCTGTGGCGGTGGGCGGCGGTTGGATCTAGTGATGTCAACCTAGGACCACAAATTTGGTCGACCGAAAACCGTTGTAAATCAGTTCTGTTTCAATTGGTGATAACAAAGAATCGGTCCATTCCTAGACAAACAGCTATTTGATTAAGCGCTTTTTATTAATCAAAGTTGGAGGTTATTGTACAACGGCGATAACTCACCATAACGAGGCAGTTTCATAAGCAGTCAAAATATAACAGTTTTATATTTTATATAAAAAGTAAAGCCCTTGAGCTTTGCGTTTGTCGCATTGTAAGTCGGGAGTTCTCATTTTAACAGAAATCGACCTGGCCAAGCAAGCTTGGCAACATGATTTATGCTATCGATGAACACGTCAATATAAAATGTACCACATTTGGGATCGCCGTTGTCAGTGAAAAGCTGCTCTAATATGTCTCGGAATGCAAGATCAATACACCACACTGCGCAGAGCGCATGACAGAACCATATGTGAGATTACAGTTATGTACATTTTAGGCCACCTTTCTCCAAAAAGGAAGATGAAATGTGCGCGTAAAACTAATAATGGGCCCCATGTGAAAGAAAGCGGAAAGTCCAGATATCTGGCTATAGCAACGGGCATCCCGCCATTGAGCCATCTCAAGCCAGAATGCTGAGGCGGTATATGTAGTCCAGTCCAGATATCTGGCTATAGCAACGGGCATCCCGCCATTGGTCCATCTCAAGCCAGAATGCTGAGGCGGTATATGTAGTCCAGTCCAGATATCTGGCTATAGCAACGGGCATCCCGCCATTGGGCCATCTCAAGCCAGAATGCTGAGGCGGTATATGTAGTCCAGTCCAGATATCTGGCTATAGCAACGGGCATCCCGCCATTGGGCCATCTCAAGCCAGAATGCTGAGGCGGTATATGTAGTCCAGTCCAGATATCTGGCTATAGCAACGGGCATCCCGCCATTGGGCCATCTCAAGCCAGAATGCTGAGGCGGTATATGGCATTGTGAGTGGATCTTGTCGGCTCATGGCAGGTTTTATGCGGCAGCTGACTATCGGTGAGATTGATCTCAACGGATGCCGCTCTGCAGGTGTGCGGCTTTTTGGGAGCTCGCGTGCAGCTCATCTAGTGGGCACCAGAACAAGCATTTGATTTGTGTCCTTTCTCAACATCACAAGATAGAATTGGAGTCATTGCGCGGTAGCGCAGACATTAGCGTAGAAATTACGTCCACTGGGCCAAAATACCCAATTATGTGAAGTCAAACCTTTTATGCTTGATAAAATTGCCAGTGGTATACACTGCGATTATTTGAGTGACGTTTTGTTTCGAGTGTTTTTTAATGCAGACATAGGACACCCAAGTAGCTATGATTTGAAATGTTTTTCGGTCCCATGGTACGCCTTCCGTGGGAACATATGTTAGTGTTACAAGTGCTGCGTTGCGCAATCGTGAAACTTACATGTTTAAATTTTTGAGCGTTGCAGATAATTGCGTGTAAAAATAATTTCGACATGTTTATGTCACCCGTTTATAATGTTTGTTTTAGTATGCGATTACACAATCATGCGCATGCAAGATAGATAGCTGAGCACTCGCTCTACAGGTCACCGTGCCGTTCATTCTGAGGTTGCAAATATCTGGTACATTTCACGGGGCAAACTGTGTGGACCTGGGCTTGACGTTAACCGTTCCATCACGTCAACTTGCAGTCGTGCATCATCAGTACATTGCAGTCAGGTCATGAGTGCTCGAACGTGCAGACACTCAGACACTGACGCATTCTAACAAGGCCGGCAACAACCTGCATGTGCCCAATTTTTATTTCACTTTTAAGCATCTCCATATGCCGGTCGATTCCGGGTCTCTCTCCCCGTACCCTCATACCCTGTAATTGTCGCCATGGTGACGTAAGTTTCACCATATAAATGGAGGCCCTATAAATTCGACGTATAAGTGAGGCCCCAGTGATGGACGGTATGGTCGTGAATGGGCACACCGATGAAACATCCACCACATCTCTGTCTCGCCGCGTACGGGATGTTTTCTCAACTGTCAATGCCAGGTGCCAAGAACTGGTTAGAACTGTTCAAGACTTAGATACTGTTTCACTGTTGATTCCAGGGTCAGTTCGAAAAACCTGGACATTCTTTTTAACACGACCTGTAAATCCACTTTAAGTGTTTTTAATCACACTTTCACTTTCAAGCTACTTTGTGCTTCACGTTTACAGCTGCAGCTATATGCTTTGAGCATAATGCATACGTGTTACGTTAAGACGTTTCCTTGGGTGGAATTTGCATCATTTCAAGCATCATTCAAGAATCATTTTGCGCATTTTCAGTTGAATGGATTTGTGTGCAATCTTAGGAATAACCGTTATGATGTCGTTATGACGCATGCCGTTCAGTGGATGATCGTCGCTATGGCGGGAGCTGAAGTCCGGTTGGGTGGGTTTAGGTGGGGGTGGGGGATGGGTGGGGGATTGTGTGACGATGTTGCAGTCCATGGTCTCATTTCCGCGGGATTGGAACGTTGTGACGTATTGTTTGGCTGCTTGCTCGCTTAACGATGCACGTTTTCCTTGTGTAGACATTTTTGTATTTCATAACCTGCAGAAGGATAGTAAGCGTCTCTCAAGTATACGCTTATAAGCTTCAAAAAGCAAATATGAACATTCTGTTGTTCATAACAACCAGTCGCACCCACGCTGATGCTTAAAATACGGGCAATGTGAAGGGTATCAATGACATGAGCCAGTTCCGTTACCGACCATAGCGTGCTGTCCTCCGCTGGCCAGAAGCTCGCTCAAATATTTGCCCAGTGAAATCCCTGTGCTCTAATGTTCGTGTCTCCTGATTAATCTGGACCGCGGCTCGGAGCTACATCCGGCCGGCGGCTTACTCTGGCCCACGGCGCAGCATGTTGACACGGTCCGATGCCTTCTGTTCGGGCCGACTGGCTGCCTGCGAGGGTCGGTGATCCTCCGAGAGGCGGCGGCGGCCGGGGTCCTGGCACGGCACAGCCCTCCCACACGGTCCGATACCGGCTGTCCGGCCCGGTCAGCAATATGTGATGGAGCAGTGCTGTTGCCGGGGGCCACAGCGCCGGCGGTCGTCTTGGATAGAGTCGCACTGTCTTCCGACACGCTGCGGTACCGTCTGTCGGAGCCGGTAGCCTGTGCGTGGGCTGGGGGTTGGCACAGAGACCGTCGGCCCCGGGCTCACGGCGGCTCCGGCGGACGTCTCACAAACGCATGTGTACTGGGCACCCCCTGGTCCGTCTGGCTTAGTCCAGCCCACCCGGTCTGGTGTGCGCACGGCAGATGCTGCGCGCCAGCTCGCTACGACACCGCGCCGACACGACAGCGTCATCTGAGCTGCCCCTGACGTGGCGACCGAGCACCGGCCCACCGCGCAGCCCGACGCTCCAAGCCGGTGATCGCTGCTGACAGAGCGTGTCTCCCCGCAGCCGAGGAGGACAAAGCGATCCGAGCCATTCCCAAGAAGCCCGTGGAGAAGGCCAACTTCATCAAGTATTGCGAGCAGCACAGAAAGTACCCGATTCTGTTCAAAGTCGAATTTCAGGTAAGTGGCCTCCTCGTTAGCTCGCTGGTTAACACTGCGGCCGCCGCCCGCAATTAGCGAACGGTGGAGCCAGCTGACGCTGAGCGCGGGACCCGGCCAGTGGGCTCCCCTCACAATGGCCGCTGCAGTATCATGCGGCGCAGCGGCCGGCCGCCAGCCCCTTTTGTTCGGCGCTCGTTGTCTTCGCTCCGACGGACCGGGCGGCCGCGCCGGCCCATTCAGCCGGCCTCGGCGCTCAGGCGACCTTGCCGACGGCGATCTGGGTCAGGATCGCGGGCGCGCACGGCCCGCTGGCCCACATTCGGTCGCCGCGGGAGACGGACGGACGGACAGGCGGGGGGCGAGCGCCGCGCTGCGGGCGGCCCATGCGGCCCCGGCGGCGGGCCGCAGCACCAGACACAGCTCGGCCTTTGTGAGAGACGCGTCAACACCGACGGATAGGAGCCGCCCGGTAAACGGCCGCCGACTGGCCGGGGCCGGGGCGGTGCCGGCGGCGGCCATGACCTGCCGGGCTGGGTCGGCCGTCGCCGGCCGGCGCCGCGGTGCGCGACCTGGCGACAGCTGCCGGCCGGCCGGCGCCGCGTGCTCGGCCGGCACTCTGGCGGCGGCCGCGCCGTTGTTTGTGCGCCGGCCGCGTGCCGCCGCCGGCGACACCGCCCGCTGGATACGTCAGCCGGCCGGACCGCGAGCCGGCATTTGAGTTGGCAGCCGGCGGCGCCGCCGCTGCCAGCGCCGGTGCTGGGTGCCGGTGCGCGGCCTGCGGTTCGGAGGGCGCCGCCGCCGCCGCCGCGCCCGACGCAGCGGCCGGCCGGGCGCGGAGGCGGTGCCGGCGGCGACGCTGGCTGCCGTGGAGGGCCGCCCCGCCGCGGGGTCGTGGCCCCGAGAGATGATCGCCGTTGTCTCGGGACCGGACAAAGGCGCGGCCGTCCCAGCCTCATGGCTTCGTTCTTGGCAGTTCTGTTCCAGATAAACCAGCCTAGTCTCGGCAGAGTTATAGGGACGTCATGATGGCGGGCCTCGTAAATCTTTTCATTTAGATAAGTTTATCTGACGATGCATGCAATTGCAGGCCATTTAGTAACCCGTTCATCACAGGCGTTGGCGAGCTGCAATGTTGCTGGCTGTGGGTCGCCGTTATTTGAAAAGATGCCATTTTAGTATAACAAATTGTGGGTTTTCCGAGCGCATTCTTAAGGCCTTTAGTCTTGGACAAAGGAGCTAGAGAGTGAGAGGAGCGCTCACAAGTGACATGTTACGGTTTTGTTACCCGCCGGCTATCTCCCAACACAGAATCGCCATGTGGACTGATGTCAACTGACTGGGTGCCGCGTGTTGTGCGACACCGACGATGCGTTTATTGTGTTACAAACCTTTGCCGCGCTGTTTGTATTGCTTATGCTGATGCTCAATTTGTTAATCCTGAAATGCATCACTACGCAATCTCAGACCTTCGTAACACTTCTTGTCGTGGGCGTATAATATGCCGTGGAGGGAGTATTGTAAATAGCTGGCGCTGGTAAACCACTGGTCGATGCGTTCTTCTGGTGAAAAGTACACCGATGGCGGCGGGGAAGAAGTATGTAGTTCAAATCATCGAAGTGTGCAACGAAACAAAATCTCTCAGATCTCAAGATCAAAACCGAAAGCTCTCAAGAAAGCTCGGGTTGGGCGATGCGTGACATTTGCCAGACGTGCGTTTTGCTTTCCTTTTTCCTTTTGCTTTCCTTTGTTCACAACACGCGTTCTGCGGAACGCGTGTTGTGGACAAACACGTGTCATTAAATTTCGAACGCAGGTGACCGACGAGACATTGATGAGTCCTAAGATAAATTGCTTATGACAGTCTTCAAATTTTCACAGGAGGTGTGGAAATGTTCAAAACTCTGTCGTGCGGAGCGTCAGCGGTATGCGTTTAGTGACTGAAAAGTCTCCGGGAGTCCCGAGGAGCCTCCCTCGTCCGGCGAGGGCTAAGTGACGGCGCGGTCTGCTGGGGTGCGCTGGAGCGTTCTTTAGGCACTTGAGTCTCTCACGTAGCTAACGATGCCCATCCTCGGACGAGGAGGACATGGCGAGAACGTAAAGCAGGTTCGTTGTGAAGGAGAAGTCGCAGCGCGCGGGTCGGCGCAGTGGTCACACGTACCAACATATTTATGCGCGGCGTCCCTGTGTGCAAAAGAAACAATGCACGGTAAGATGCACACAACTGTTTTCGCGTGCTCATTCACATTCCGGCAAGTCATTTACATAGCCGAGTGCCGATGCCGCTTCACTGCGACACTTGTGCAGCTGCCTAAATAAATCGTAGTCGGCCGTGTCAGCTCCACCACCTGTGTTGTGTGACGAGATAAACGCGTTTGAAACACATGGTCGGCCTCGCCTCCGGTCACCCACTCTCCGCAGTCCGCGTCGGACAGCGGGGAGCGTCATTGTTTTGTCGAGTGCGCGCGGCCTCTGGCTCCGCTGCCACGAGCGGGCGCGGCGCCTTCGTGTGTCTTATGTTTGTGTTTGTTTTTGCGGCGGCCCGGCGCCACTGGCGCCCCGTGCGCCCCGTCCCGGCCCGCTGTTTCTGAAACGCTTCGGCTGTTGACGCGTGGCTCCGGCTGAGCGGGGAGACGAGTGCCGGCGCCCGTGCTGCGGCCAGCGCCGGGTCGGTCCGCGCGACCTGCCGGCATCCTGATGACGGAGCGACTCGTGTCTGGCCAGTGTCCTCACACGGCAGACACGGCTGCGTCTGGCCGGTGTCCTCACATAGCAGACCCGGCTGCGTCTGGCCGGTGTCCTCGCATAGGACACCCGGCCGCGTCTGGCCGATGTCCTCGCATAGGACACCCGGCCGCGTCTGGCCGGTGTCCTCGCATAGGACACCCGGCCGCGTCTGGCCGATGTCCTCGCATAGGACACCCGGCCGCGTCTGGCCGGTGTCCTCACACGGCAGACCCGGCTCGCGTCTGGCCGGTGTCCTCACACAGCAGACCCGGCTGCGTCTGGCCGGTGTCCCCACACAGCAGACCCGGCCGCGTCTGGCCGGTGTCCTGACGCGCGCCGGCCTTGTGGCGGCTCCTTGACATCATCCGGCGCGGCCGCTGGTGACAGGCCGGTCCGCCCGACCCGCGTCGTGTGTCGCACCGCGCACCATTAGTCGAGCGGCGGCCACCCGATGCCGGCGATACGGCCGGCCTGGCGGGCCAGCCGGACAGGTGCGCGCCGGGCCGCGGCCCAGCTGGCCCTGCGCGGCGCCCTGATCGCCGAGCAGTGGCAGCGCGGCGCGGCTGGGCTCGGCTCGGCTCGGCTCGGCTTCAGATCTCAGATGAACCGGCCGCAGATGCCGTCCGCGGTCTTCTCCTTGGCGTCCTGACGGGCTGCTATCGACCGACGCCCGGAATGTCGCGGCAGCGGCCGGACGGGCGGCGTGTGTCGCCGGCAGCTTGTGGCGCAGCTGGGCTCGCTCGGCTGTCAGGTACCGGCCGCGGGGCGTGGCGCCGCGCAGCCGACACGCAACCGGCGGAGCAGCCGCGGAGATGTGTGTGTCTCTCGATGTCTGCGTTGTTTATCTGACGATGTGTGGGTTGGAGTAGTCACTGCGGTCACTGCCTGGCGACGTTATCGGCCGGTTTGCACGCAGTCAGTACTAAAATGGGCCTGGCTGTCGGTGCTCCTGAAACCTACGATGTTCGCTTCGTCTCCGGAAGTTGTGCGGCCCAATGTTCATGGCGTTTGTCAGCCTCTAACCGGGCGTCTCTCCACAGCATGCAGGGCGAATCGAGCCGCACCCCTCGCGTCACGGCAGCAAACCGTGCAACGAGACCAAGAACCAAAACCAGAAGATGGTGCCATGTGAGTACTTGGTGGTGGCCCCCGCCTGCGACGTTCTGGCATCTAAAGACTGTTACTGGGAGTCGAGCCCAGTCGGGCTGGTGACCCATCTGCTGCGGCTCCAAGCTGCGTTAATGCAATCGCGCGTACAGTAATGGTCATTTGTTTCATACTCACGTCTGTTATGTTCAAATGGGCGTGACTGGCGTGAAAGGGTCAATACTGCTTAGCTTGTTCCCAGTGCACCATGTTATCTCACGAAGCTGTCGTGGCGACTCATGTCTTGGTCAAACTGACCAGCCAATCTGTAGGCCACTCAGCTGTGTACCGGCCAGCTGCGTCGCACACGGACTGACCGCGCCTCCCGTGCCGCCCGTTGCCAGACGACTACAACCGGGTGGTGCTGGACATGCTGCCGGCCGAGCCGGAGCCCGTCGACGAGGCCGAGTCCGACTACATCAACGCTTCCTACGTGGACGTGAGTGGCATTATGGGGGATGGAGGCTGGGGGCGAGCGTGCCGGTCGCCGACGGTGCTTTAACGGGCCGCACCGGGCCGGACGAGGCGGTGCGCTCCGAGTCGGCGGCGGCGGTGGCTGTCGCTGGCTGGGATTCGGAGCGGGGCGGAACGCTGGCATTGGCGGCTCATTGTTCAGGTTTTGCGTCGCCGCCGCGCCTTGCCACGCCGCCATTGTCTCCGTGCGCCGTGTTCGAGAGCGGGAGGAGTCCTGGTCGCGTCGGTGTGAGGCCCCACCGCCGGCCAAACCGCCGGCCGTCGCAGAAACCTCCTCCCTCCCCCTCCCCCCTGAGCCTTTGATGCTATCTCTGCGTGGGCGCTCCACGGCGTTAGTGCTACAGCAAGAACTCGTACCAATAAGAGTGCTGCCTTTCTACTGACAGTACTTAAACACGACATTATTTCGACGCGTCAAGACCTGTCCTCCGTCATTACTTCTACTGCTAAAACTTAGGCAGTCATGACTTGTACACATTACTTCTACCGCAGACTTCAAGGGAAATTAGTGCTACACGCCAAAGTTATACTTCAAGAACGTATACCTATTATTACTGCTGCTGCAAAAACTTATAGTTCAGCGATGTACATCTGTCATTGTTTCTGCTGCAGAAGCTTATACAGCTTTTACGCTCACCTAACATTACTTCTACTGCCAATACTTAGCCACTTAATGGAAAATGCGTGCACACCTAGCGGCGACTTAGGAATAACTGGCAGGTTACTGGGCAATACTGTAATAAACACTCCGTGGTGTCGACACGAAAAAAGAATCATCCGTCATATTTCGTCATTTTTTCGATTTGCGGTGCTTTGCGTATGAGCGAAGGCTGTCATTTTGTTTGCAGAATTTCAATGAGGAACACAACTTTCTGAAACAATAATTCTCTTGTGTAGCACTAGGGCCTTATTTTAGTCATTGTAGTGGAAACCATGTTGCCTTTTAGTGAACACCAGGCCAGGGGTGTAGTTAAATATTCTGTCGCCGCCTCCATCCACGCCTTATCTGTGATAGGGGCGTGTCTCCATTATTTAAGCATGAGTCCGTGACCTTCGCGGCGAGCGCCGTGTTTGATGTGGTTAGTGCCAAGTTTGGCTGTCGTTTTTCCAGTTAAGTCCCCAAACCCTTTTTTGGAACACCACTCCAGTGTCCCATACGTTTTTCCAGCACATGAAATGTCGCGTGGAGCTTTTACCGCCGTTGGTCGCTCGATCACGTTATTTACACCAGCAATACTGCATCGATGCCGTGGAGTGGGCACATCTAGTTCGATTTCGTCCGTCCAACTGTACCCATGCGTTCGCTTCATCTGGGATTTTGGTGAGGCTTAAACTGTGGTGCGGAAGAATTGACGGGTATAATGTATGGAGTTTGACCTGTATCACACGACAAAAAAATTGTGCACAGGTATTGCCGGTCGAAGTAATTTCATGTATTAGTAGAGACCAGAAATGTTTGCAGCATTACGTTTTGTCGTTTTTATTACGTTACGCATTCACTACGTTTTTAGTATTGCATGGCACAAAAGTCACGTATAGCTCGTTACCGTGGAAGTAAGATCACTTGTAAGTAAAGGCCATTGTATGGTTTTTGCCTTTGTAGTATTGATTGATTTACGTGTTTTTGCAGTTTAAATTCGGTCGTGGAAGAGTTTTTTCAGTGGAAGCGATGTCGTGTATAAGTAAAGACTAGTGTTTTGTTCAGCAGATGCCATGACAAGTATATGTATTTGAAGTATACATTTTGCCATTTCGCGCTCATGTCGCGTACCTGGGATGTCATTTGGCGCACGACATCACCTCTACTGTCCTGGTTCCCAATACAACTGAAGTGGCATTTAATTAAGTAAAATCCCTAGACTTTTTCGCAGTAGACGTAAAGCCGTGTAGAGCCGATTCTGTAGCACTCCCGTCGGTGTTAGTTTTGCCGTAACGGGACGATGTTGTCCAAGTGTAAGGACAGCGTCCGCTTGCTGACTGCGACCGTTCGCGGCCCTCGTCACGTCTCGAGGGCCTCACAAGGTCTTCGCACTGGCGAACACCGCCTCCCTCCTCGCCGTCCGCGACCCTTGTCACGTCTCGAGGGCCTCACGAGCTCTCCGCACTGGCAGACACCGCCGCCCTCCCCGCCGTCCGGGGCTCTTGTCACGTCTCGAGGGCCTCACGAGCTTTCTCCGCACTGGCAGACACCGTCGCCCTCCCCACCAAGCGTGAGCCTTGTCACGTCTCGAGGACCTCACGAGCTCTCTCCGCACTGGCAGACACCGTGCCCCCCCCCCCCCCCCCCCACCGAGCGCGAGCCTTGTCACGTCTCGAGGACCTCACGAGCTCTTTCCGCACTGGCAGACACCGTCGCCTTCCCCACCAAGCGCGGGCCTGGCCACGTCTCGAGGGCCTCACGAGCGCCTCACGAGCTCTCTCCGCACCGGCGGACACTGTCGCCCTCCCCGCCAGGCGCGGGCCCGGCACCAGGACGATAGGTTTGAGTGTGAGATAGCTCACCGGACCCCTGCCGCTGAGTCGGAGCGACCCCCGCCCCTGTCTCGTGTGTGCGTGTGCGTGTGCGTGTGCGTGTGCGTGTGCGTGTGTGCGTATGCCAGGGAAAGGCGGCTGCGGACCGGGCTGTCCGATATGGACGCCGTAGAATGCTAGTAGACAATCCTGGTCCGGATGCGCCGATAGCCAAACAGCCCACAGACAACGCCACCGTTTCTTTTTGTGCTTTGTTTTGACAGGGACTGGTAGTTTGATGGGGTCTGCTGTGGATGTCATGTTTTGACATCGTCGGTGCGCGCCGAAATTTGATCAGTGAGACTTCCCGACACAACTTCCAGTCCGTAGATAATGTGCCGTTTCTTTAAGTTCTGAATGTGCTTATGAAAACTTTGAATCACCTGCAAGTGATGGCCAGCTGTGTTTTGTGGTCGAATAAATTGCGTGCCGTTTTCGAACGTTAGTTTGTGGTGTGGTGAACCTCGTGACGCTCGACATTTGCCACGAACAGTTTGCTTTGGGGGCGGGGTGCTTTGTCATTCTGAAGGCGTGCATTAGTCTCGGAAGGCAAGTTCGATGGCGCAAATGATGGTGTGAATGTCGCGGTGAGTCTGGCGGCGCCGAGCCGGCTCCCGGCGGCGCGTCGCGATCGATGGCTGTTTGGCTCGGTCGTTTGGGTCGCAGCAGTTGGGTCCTCCAACCATTAGCGTGGCTTGCTGGATGATGACAATCCGGCCACTCGCCTGGCTGATGTCAGCCGGGGGCGGCACTGAGCCTGACGTCCTCGCCATTAAGCGCGCGGGGCCGCTGGAGTGGCATTATCCTTACGCATTGAGTACTTTCGCCATCCCCAGGGGCCATTGACATTTGTCCTATTATGTGGTTACGGGCTTGGTTTCCTGGAGGGGACGCGTGCTAGTGGTTCCGAGTGGGCACAACCTGTTTTGGACAACTTCTTCTCAAATGGATCGTCGTGGCGAACTTCTGTTTCCGTGTGGTCATTCCGCTGACAACGCGTGGTTGTGATGCAGCTGGTGCTGCGCCCGCACGGTACTGGCTACAGTGCGGAACACTGATCTGCGATGGCTGCGCCGCACCGGACACTGATCTGTGATGCTGCGCCGCAACCGGACACTGATCTGTGATGCTGCGCCCGCACCGGACACTGATCTGTGATGCTGCGCCGTCGCCGGACACTGATCTGTCGATGCCTCGCCGGACCGGACACTGATATGTAGCGCTGCGCCGCACCGGGCACTGATCTGCGATGCTGCAACCGCGCCGCACCATACCGGACACTGATCTGCGATGCTGTCCGCACCATACACTGATCTGTGATGCTGCGCTGCACCGCGCACTGATCTGTGATGCTGTGCCGCATCGCTCGGCTGCTGCGCGCCGGACACTGGTCCGTGATGCTGCGCCGCACCGCACACTGGTCTGTGATGGCTGTGCCGCCTCGCACGGCTGCTGCACCGCACCAGACACTGGTCCGTGATGGTGTGCCGCATCGCACACTGGTCTATGATGCTGCACACCGCACACCGATATGTGATGCTGCTGCCGCGCCACACGACTCCGTCGTCCTGCCAGCAGAGCTTGCTGAAGCCGACGCCTACATCGTGACACAGGGCCCCAACGAACGCACGCTCAACGACCTCTGGCGCATGGTCTGGAAGGAGAACTCGCCCTGCATCGTCATGCTCACTAAGACGTTCGACTTTATCAAGGTGAGTCATCTCCAGAAGATGCAGGAGCGGAGCCGACGAATGCTTGTCTTATCTTTACCAGGTCGTGGTGTTGATTCCCAGCGCCAGATGTGTTTCGATTTCCTATGAATGGGTCGTGGTTTTGATGATCAGTTCCAGATATGTTTCGGCCTGCTCGCTGCAATTGGCTTGACGGATAAGACTGCTGATGCAGGCATGCCGCGACATGGATACTGCGGATGGTTGTATGGTGCCGTGAAATGATCGACCACTTCCTGGAAAGTGAGCCCGATCACCGAGCACAGCACCCCCGGCACCCGCGGCCGGCAACCTAGCGCCCCCCCCCCCCGCCCGTCCCTCGACGTGGGGATGGCCATAGTTGGCCCCGCTGTAGCCGTGTTCCGTCTGGTCTGTCTATTCCGCTGTCATGCGGAACCCACGTGTACTGAGACCGTCTCGGCGTTTTCCGGCTTAATGATTGGCCGACGCCTGTACGGCCCGTCGCGGTCCGTTCAACGTCATGCCTAGCCCACGTTTGCCCGAGCTGCCGCGACCTATTCGCCGTAATGGTGGGCGCGCGCTCCGCCCCGTCCCGGTGGGCGTGCTGGCGAGGCCTGTGTTTGCTCGTAGCGCGGCGTGGTTGAGGCGTGACGCGCGCCCATCGGGGCCACGTTGCCCGCTCCCCGCTGATCGGAGCCGGCGATGTGGCCGGGGCCTCCACCGAGCCGAGCGGCCGGGCCTCCACCGGAAGCGAGGTCGGGGCCGGTGTTGTGTGGCGCCGCCCGGCCGGCCGGCCTCGTTGACGGGCGGTGGCGCGGCGCCGCGCTGTCGGCGGCGCGGCCGTGTTATGACCCGCTGTCGTGACGGATCAGCGTATCGCGCTCCCGGGCGGATAAAGAGCGACGGCAATGGCGCCGCGGGCGCGGCCGCGCATTGGTTCCGGCCGCTCGGACTTTCCCGACTGGGTCCTGCCGACTGCGACGGAGCAGCGGCCCCGGGCTGGGACGAGCCAGGTCCGTCGCCTGATGTGAAGCGCCGGCGGGAGCGGGTATCCGGCGTGACTGCGGGTACACCTGGCCGTCCAGGCGGTGCTGTGATACCTGGATCATCGGGGCACGCCTGGCCGTACAGCCGGTGCCGTGATACCTGGATCAGCGAGGCACGCTCGACCGTCCAGCCGGTGCCGTGATACCTGTATCATCGGAGCACGCCTGGCCGTCCAGCCGGTGCCGTGATGCCTGTATCATCGGAGCGCGCCCGGCCGTCCAGCCGGTGCTGTGATATCTGGATCATCGGAGCACGCCCGGCCGTCCAGCCGGTGCTGTGATACCTGGATCATCGGAGCCCGCCCGGCCGTCCAGCCGGTGCCGCGATACCTGTATCATCGGAGCACACCCGGCCGTCCAGCCGGTGCCGTGATACCTGTATCATCGGGGCACGCCCGGCCGTCCAGCCGGTGCCGTGATACCTGGATCAGCGAGGCACGCCGGCCGTCCAGCCGGTGCCGTGATACCTGTATCATCGGAGCACGCCTGGCCGTCCAGCCGGTGCCGTGATGCCTGTATCATCGGAGCGCGCCCGGCCGTCCAGCCGGTGCTGTGATATCTGGATCATCGGAGCACGCCCGGCCGTCCAGCCGGTGCTGTGATACCTGGATCATCGGAGCCCGCCCGGCCGTCCAGCCGGTGCCGCGA